>NC_090377.1:77491197-77806613 GCF_036365525.1 Heterodontus francisci
TTTTTTAACATTTCAGAATGTTTAAAAAAGCATAAAGGAAGGTGAGTATTTTATCGTTTTTGGAAACATTTTCTGTTGTCGAGAATTAGCAGAATTGCAAAACTAACGAAAGTGATAACTAATATTAAAATATATCTGGTAGTCTTTTGTAGTTGTTGCACATTTGTTGCATATTAGGTATACAGTAGGGTTTTTGCAGACCGGCGGTTCTTAACATTCTGAAGAATCTTTCATTTATCTGGTCAATATGGATGGCGCTTTATTCCAACGTATTAAAAATACAAAAACGATTGCTTTCAATAACATTTATTTTCCATGAACAACACCATAAATAACAGAATATACAAAGCTTTAATTATTGCACGTTTGTATAAGTTAAAATATTTTACAATGAGTGAGTATCCAGCAATATTTTCAAGCACAAATACTATATTACATTTTGACATTACACCATCAGGCCTAAAGGCCTACAGTAAAACATTTAGTTCCATTTTTGAAAAACCTACATCCGTATCAGTAGTCTGATATCTTTTTTTTAATAAAGATCGAAAGATTTGTGTCCATCGTTTCCTTTTGTAACGGTTTCCCTTAATTGGCGGTTCAGCGCATTTTATTTCAATAAGCAATAGTACAAGGTTTCAGCATATCGCCAAAAAATCTAAC
Source organism: Heterodontus francisci (assembly GCF_036365525.1). Lineage (NCBI taxonomy): Eukaryota > Metazoa > Chordata > Chondrichthyes > Heterodontiformes > Heterodontidae > Heterodontus > Heterodontus francisci. The sequence continues at coordinate 77,491,861 of NC_090377.1, forward strand.
AGTCACAAGAATAAGTGTGGTAGTCGGCACTGCTGATGTGATTTTGGCTTTTTAGTTCTATTGCAAAAAAAAGTACACCGATTTTCTAAATTAATATAGGGTTTTGTTACATGTCTGTTAAGTTCAAAATCAACTCTATTTTTCTTTCATTTCATGTTTTTGCATTTCAACTGTAAAACCACCTATTTGACTGCTTTTAATCCCACAATGCGATTTGGTTCTGACTTAACGCAATACAATGTAAACAGCCACCGACATCGAACACGCCTGCCAACTACCTCTTACATGCACTTATGCTATCCGCTTTAACCCGTTTTTGAGATTAGACTGTAACTTCCTCTGAATGAGTACTGTACAATAATCACTGAAAGGGGGAACTGAAATATTACATAATTTAATGAGTTAATTTACAAGAGATTGACAAAGGACCCTGTGGGAAGTATGCACCGTGAAAAAATTGTTAGATTTTTTTCCAGAAGAATCCCATTAAGTGAAGAGTGAAGTGGCTCTATGGGGCGTATTATGGAAATTTCTAGGTTGATTTAATGAGGCTGTTCACATCAGTACCATACTGGCTACAAGGGAAAGTGGACACAGAACGTCTACAATATAGGTTTCCAAAATTAAAATTGGCAGTGGGACAATGAGGACGTAGCGTTTTTGCAAAATCACTTCAGATAACGAATACCACATTAAATCCTGTACATTCTATGCACCATGAACAATGTTTTATGTATCAAGTCTCTTATCTATCTCTTCTAATGACTTCCCTTAGCGGGTTGTTAGTATTTGACAGCAGGTCTCAGTGCAGGGAACTTTTTTCCAATTCTACATTCAAAGGAGGTCCATCAAGGTACATGATTGGCAATTTTCGTCATAATCTGCACATTATTAGCATCCGAATTGACATGGCAATAACATTGGCGGTGTATGATGTGTCTTCCTCGAACTTTACCAAAGTCCTCGAGGAGTCGTTTCTGGTAGCGAACAATTGTCAAATGCCCGGTGGTGGCACTCCTGGGCCAAAACAGTAGGCATGCACGTACCCAATTTCACAGAAAGGGGTCTTCTTATAAAGAAGGCGTATAGAATAAATGGAATTGTGTTCTTCCCAAAGTGACCTTCATTTGTAAGCATTATTTAAAGTGAGTATCCCGTTGTAGTTGGACATTGTTCTTGGTGAAAACTGCTTTAAAACAGTTATACATTTCTTGAATTTAGTCCCAACTGTCTTATCAAATGCTAATGCCCCCCATAATATCCACTGAAAAGACGATAATGCTTTAAAGTTCAGTTTTTCTGTACGATCTAGTACGTTTAAGAGGACAATTAAAAGAACTTTTCAAGGATCCTTAGAGGAGTTTTCTAAACGATTAGAACTGGATAAATGAATTCTGGAAAGAGTGATTATCAATGAAACATGGCTATGTAGTCCATACTGAAAACTATGGAAAATTGTCCATGTTTGTACCAACGCAGTAATTATTAGGGAAGCAATGGTTAAGAAAAAACAATGAGTTTAGCAATTTACCACTTGGGTCTTCATTGGCCTTGGTGAGAACCACCGCCGGGGTGAGTTATCTGGTAAGGGAGGACTCCTCCCGCTGGTCAGGCGGTGACACCGCTGCTGATTTGCTGAGCACTGCGGCCGAGTACGGAAGAAAGCTGCTCTCCGACCTCTGCGCAGTCGCGGTGCACGTGAAGTCGGAGCTCGCGCTCCTGGGCCCCAGCGCTCCGCTTTGGTTGCTGTGGCAACTGAGGCAGGAGCAGGGAGCGGTGCCGGCTGGCGTCGAGGCTGCTGCAGCTGCCGCGGCTGCAGCCGCCGCCGTGGCTGCGCTGCTGTTGAGCCCGTGTGGGGACTGGTAGAGGCCTGGGTGGCGGAAGCTACAGAGAAGCTCGGGTCGCGAATAAGGGTGGGAGAGGGCGCGGAAGGTGTCGAGCGGGCGAATGGAGGTGGGGAAGGGCGTGGCACCTGTAGCGGCAGCGGCAGCTGCAGCAGCAGTGACGCCGACGTGGGGATAGTAGTGCAGGGGAACGTGAGAGTGGAAAGGGTAAGGCAAGCTTCCAGTGGCCGCCGCGTGGGTCATCATGTAGGTATAAAAACTTGGGTCAGCCGGGTGGGGCCATGACATGGCTAGTCGCTGCCTTTTATCTTTCATCCGCCGGTTCTGAAACCAAACCTGGAGCAAGAAAGAAAATGCATAGCGTCAACACATTGCAGCCCATTTTTTTCTATTTACTCCAGCATATTGCACACCTCAATTAGAAATAAATGCTTTGCAAATAGTGTTGTTAGTGTAATTAAAACAATGCCTTATCATTTATGAAATGCTCGTTAAAAGATTATCCCAGTCTGCATCAATAATGGACATATTTACACCAATTAATCGGAATAATAATGGATCCGAAACATGTTGTCATAACATGTCATCCTTTTAACACTTTAATATACGTACATTAAATCAAAAAGTGCAATATATTTATACAAAAGTGGATATAAGACATGAGTTAAATAGTATGCACCTTGATAGTAGTTTCGGGTAGGTTTAAAGCGGCCGCCAGTTCACATCGCCTAGGTCTGGATACATAGTTTTCTCTGTAAAACTCCTTCTCTAATCTACCGATTTGTTCTCGGGTGAACGCTGTTCGATACCGTCTCACCTGGTCAGGACCAGAACCCGAGTTGCCTATTGAACTGGAATTGCCGTTCAAATTCGTAATATTGGACCCATTCGACGAAGTATTAGTTGAACTACCATTGTCAGAATACACTGGAAAGAAAAAAATAAAAACGTTTAAGATCGGTAAACCATGAGTACAAATTAATAAGGCAACTTTGATGCCACATAATTAATGCTGGCTGTCATTATTACAAATGGGGACTGTTATTAGAGTCAATAAAGTTCTGAGTCCCTGCATAACCAAATATATCTAGTTAATTTGTGGTAAGTTTCGGTAATTATGTATAGATAAAGGTTCTGAGCTATTCATCCATTAGGCATCTGAATTAACGCGGAATGAATAACCTCCAGGCACTTCTTACTCATTTTGCTTTATCTACAAAGCCATTTGGCATTCTTAAACACTTCACTTATCAGTATTTTGAACCATAAACAAAACGCACCACTGAACTGGGAAGTTGTTTTAGTACCAAAATCTTTTGTTTTTCAATACATAACAAAGTCAGATGCAGTTATATTTAAGCCTTTAATTTCATGATGCAAAATTTCGATAACGGTGCAAACGAATATTCTCAGCATATTGTCATGCAAATAATAATACTTTTAGTAATATGTTTCTTAATAAAGGAAACGTTTGCGTAAAAATAAAGGTTTTGCGCAATTTTGAAATATGACTTTTTCACAATTATTCATTAAGCAAAATACTTTTCTTAACACCGTCAGCGCCTTCTATGTTAATTTCACCGTTATTGTTTCAATCCAAATGTATCTTGCGATACAACTTTCAAGAGAAAATGTATGTTTTACATGTTTGCCGTACTCTATTGGAAAATGAAATACTTACCAATAATAAAGACGATTATTCTGAAAATTGCACTTTTTACAGTTTATTTACACTCAGCTTTGTTTTCTGTATTGTCAAACTATCGGTGGAAATGCATTCTGAATCTTTGATGAATCACAACAGAACCTTCTTCAAAGTGTCATTGGTTTGTACTTTCATTAGATCTTGTGCAGATGTGAGCAGCTTAATTTTCGAAAAACGTTTAACAAATAAATGTTTACCTTTGTTTGTATTTTCTTTCAGCTGCGTTGTACTGACGCCGGCTGGAGAGCGGAGTGTCGAACAGCCCACATCAACATCACTGTTCATATCTGCTTCTTTCTCCCGACAAGCAAGTTCTGAGTAAAGGGAGAATTTTTTCCTGGTTTCCAAAGACGAAATTTCAGACGAGGACGTGCTGTCGCTCGAATGTTGATGATGGAATAAATTGTCTATCTCAAATTTGCCGTTTGTTGGGGTGTCCCCAACAGTGTTGTGAAGGGAGGCGGAAGTTGGTCTGGGGCTGAGACGACCACTGTGATGAGAATTTTCAAGGGCCTCCTCCACTGCATTTCCAGCTGAGTCTGACAAATTCGAAACCTTTTTGCCAGCAGGACTATGCAGCCCCCGTTCCATCAGAATTATTTCTTTTCTTATTCTTTCCATCCCGAAGCTGAGAGCAGGTTGCAGGCTGTTACTACACTGATGATGATCTTGCAGCTGTGGCCAATTCACATCCAGCCCCGCAAGTGTCTCGAAATTTATCTTTTTGGTGCAAAGAAAAAGTGTTATGTCAATGCGAGGGAACGACTGGTCAAAATGACCCGTGCTTCCTTTCTCCCGATGTGTCATTCATCAAACTAGTGCTCGTCATTAAGGTACGAATGACGCTGTTCGAATAATCATTTATTGTAACAGGTTTATAAGCAAATAAATACAAGCGTCTGTCAGAGGATGATGAAGGCGGCCTAGCGACAGGCGAATACATCCAGGTAGAGAAGAATCAGAGGACAGCCCCTGTCCTCAGCCGATGATTGTATGCCCGGATGCTCTGGGCTTTGGCCTCTGGGGTGAAATTGACAGCCTGATTAATAAAATGAACATTACAGCATTTCCCTGTACATTTAGCCAGATCATTATGTTCTGATTTTGCTTTGCTGTTCTTATCGGGTTCTGATAATAGCATCTTTCTCATCACACTTTTGGTTGACCGTGGGCGAGCGTTGTAGGTAAATAGAAGTACTAAGTTTAACATTTTGTTTCTTCAGCTCAGATGTTTATATTTGGCATATTTAGTCAGTTGGGATGGAAACGCCATAATATGTTTTTGTTGGCAATGTGAAGTCGGATTTCTTGCAATCGTACTTTAATATTCTGGCTTTTCCTTTCCTTATTTGTGTTTTCTCTTTACTGTCTATCTTCTCCCTCAGCCTCTCGTCTTGCCGTTGCTTATTTTATCGCTCTTTACATACATCAATGCAGACAACTATCCTCTCTAGTTTTAATGGCTGTTTTTCTGTACCTTTCACGCTTGTACGATATGTATATAATCGGATAACGTATGAAGTTTCTTTAGTATATCTTTCATTAGTTTATTGTGGTGAATCTTTCAGACGTTTAAACACTGAAATGTATCTTTTTCACTTGTAGTGTACATCATAAGAACTCGACACAGGACAATGCCCTCTTCGCTCATATGTATTGCATATTTGAATAAAGTTTTATTTTCTTTTAACATTTTTGAAACTTTTTCATTTTATAGGATCGTGCTTGATTTTAGGTGATGACTTGATATGGTTTTGAGACAGCTTAGTTGTGTGAATGTGCATCTCCCTCTTTCTACCTCTCTGTCTAAGTCTGTTACGCATTTATATCACGTAATTTAATTTAGCGTAAAATATCACACGTGTTTATATTGTTCCGGGCATTAAAGAAGGATATTTCCGTCAAAAAGTTATAAAAACATATTTCACTTTGCTATTTTCCTTCAAAACCAAACTACTGGCATATATTCTTCAAATTAATTTGCTAAGATTTATTTTAGCCTCAATTTGAATTCCGCTCGACAAGCATTTAGCTCGAAACAACAGACTGCTAAATGTTAATCTGTTACCTGTAGCTATTATCAATTTATCCCATGTCCATGGTCAGATATAACGTAAGGCTAAGCAACATTTGCGGCTAGAAGTTTAATATTCCAGGGAGGATTTGGAAGATGGAGAATCTGTGTGGACCAGCTACTCTCGGTGTTAATAGTGGTAGTAATGATGACGCTGATAGCGATGATGATAATGATGATGAATTTGTTGTTGTTGTCATCATCGCCGTAGTTACTTTGGTTTTCGAAATCAATGTTTACCGACGAGAAGCGAAAGCCATGACCTGAGTTGCGAAATCCACGCGTGAAATGTTAAATTAAAGCATAACTGATCTGCAGCATGAATATCACAGAACATTTTGTATCGAGATCCCCCTATGGGAAATGACAATGTAGCAAAAGCATTCGAGATGCATAATTAATATTAAATAATGCATAGACGGAGCCTATATCATTGCTGCTAAATGTTTTAATTAGTACTGTGTCCCCTATGCCATAGAATAAACAGTAACGCCCTGTCATATATATCAATATATATTCCCTGTATTTTGTTGTTCTAGTTTATAACCTGCAATATTCATACCCTTGTAGTCAGCATTTACGCTAATTTCTGCACTTAGACAAAACATAACTGGACAATAAATGCCGAAAACAACGGTAATGGAAAATGACAATAATATTGTTGCGATTTATGGGAAGACATAAACAATTAATGCTAATTGTGGTTAAGCAAATGCATTAAAAAGTGATATTAAAAGTTGCACTGTGAAAATTATGTTTTCTTCCCAAAGGTCTTGTGCAACAACAGCTGCTTCTGTAAAGTACGGGAGACACCATTTTAATGTTATTGTTTTCTAATAAAAGAATTAATACAAGTTGAAAGAGATCATAAATAGCGCGTTTAAACTGCTGGCATAGGCGATAAACATTTTTTCAATGTAGGAAATGATATGGCCACAAGTTAGCAAATATGTCTTATGGTTAGCAAACATAATAACCTTTCAGATCCTTGAAACAGCTCGTACGTTCGGACCGTTATCTCAAAAAATCAAAAAAACTTGTATCAATGATGATACGAAATAAAAATTTCTGCAAACAAGGATTTTTGAGATATTGATATTCATGTTAATTTCGAACCTTGTTTATTAATATTTATCTGTAGTCCAACAATCAAAATGAATGAATGCTACGATGAATTAATTGTGAAGCTTTGCAGTATTCTTTTGAGTGGAGATGTTAGATAAACAAAGATGTATGGATTCGGAATTAAATGCAGTCGCTCGAAATATCTGTCCTCTGGCGCCCTCATCTGTTTCCTTTGATTTTAACAGTCATATTACTTTCACAGTGGCTCCAAAATGTTAATTTCTCTGACAGCCAGCGCCTTTTGGAAATAATACTTAAGGAACCAAATTAAAAATAAAACACTTTGTCTATATAAGTTAACTTTTGTATTGATTAGTTATTTTACATCGACACAATTTGAAAATACTGCTATAAGGGATAAATAAATGTATGAATTGATTTGTTCTTAATAAAACTGACCTCTGGACTTTTGTATTGCTCTTTTGTGAGCGATAGCAGTTAGCTAGCTAACGAACAATTGACTTCTCCGTGCCGTTGTTAAACATAGATGCCTTGAAATATTTATTATCAAGGGCAAGTGATGAGAGAAAAATAAAGTTTGAATTAAGCATTTTCATAAAATCTATCTCATAACCTGTAGTCTGTTGAAAATCCGTTTGAGCACTGAACGCAAAATCTCTTTATATCTGGTTGATATTGGTGGCAGATTGGAAGACTGCAGAAAATGTCAATTCTCGTTGATATTGGCATAATACTGATTAATGAAACTGAGCAAAGTAGTGTTAAACACAATACAAAGAAGATATAGTGGCAAGGGCATTCGTTTGGAAATTGATTGCATGACTTCAAAATCCATGATTTCTGTCATTTATATTTTAATTACCTTTGGTACTGTGTGAAGGGAAAGTTTTAATAGGACAGAAAAGTCACAAAGCTGGTTTAAAAAGATACGTAGACAGATTACACCAGGTCTCTGTGCGCAGCAGTAGTTCACTTCTGCTAGCTCAAGGAAGGTTTACGGCAATAGACTAAATATTTGTTTGATCGTCTAGTGCAGGTACCGCGAGGTGTAATTCTAGAGCGTTAAGGGTTATAGCAGGCAATAAAAGGTCCTTAAATGCTTTTTGTCTGACGCAAGTTGCAATGTCACTAAAGAGGTTTATTCCAGATTGCGGTTCACTGTTCTACTAAATTATTGCTTCATTCTGCTGCTTGGGTTTTAAAAAATGCGCGTTTACAAGTCTAGGTAACCTGCAATCAAATATTGTAAATTGAATTCACCAGAGAAAAGTCATACAAAGAAAAACTGAAAGAATCAGCTGATACAAAACTCAACATTGACCTTGAGTCAACAGTACGTTAACTATAGTACAAATGTGTCATTCTGTAATGCAGCCGTGTCCTTGACGTTTGTTCACAAAGTTTAATTTGCAAAGAGTCCACACCGTGTTTTATTTACCAACTGTAGTAGAGTTACAGCAATAAAAAGATCAGGTAGTTTGGACCAGGGTGTAGTATGTGCACCTAATGGATAGCTTAGTTCCATTTCTGGGAGGTGGAATTTAACGTATTTGCTCAGTGCCTCTCACGCATATCATTCTCAACATTTGGAACAAAGAAGAATTTACGCTGACAAGTAGCGACAGAAAACTATCAGGAATATTATATTTGTAAGTGGCTGGAGTGAACGCAATCATTTAGTGCAGTTGTAAGATGGATTCGACTTCCCTGCAGTACAAACTGACGTTAGAGACATCTAGCGATAAAACAGGAATACTGCAAGATGAAGCGCGGCCGATGGAAATTGTACCAGTACTTTCCACTAACTTTGGAATTTCTTCTGCTATGTGTCCAACGCCTTTGAAAACGACTTCAAGTGGAAGGTGCCATGGATTGTACTCCGAAGGCATTTCAACTTGTGAATCGCATGGAAGCGCAGATCGGGAGATAGTTGCTATGTCATTTGAGGCAGGTCAATTTCCTACAAACCAGCTTCAAAGTGACAGTCATATATCTTCGTTTACTAGCTACCGGCATAACCCCTGCACCAGAGGTGAATACCCTACCAACTCCTCATTTTATCAGCATTGGCCTTTAGAATATCCCCGGGCTGCACCTGTCCAGAACCAGACAGATTCCAACAATCTGGGCATGCCTGCCTTTAGCCATCCTCAGTACTGCGGAGCACCGTTTTCAGGAGGAGCACTCAACACTACAATGCCTGGTGTCCCAAGGCATTTAGGTCGGTCTAATATTCACACACCGCATGCCTGTCTCTCGCTGTTAGATACAGAGTTAATATTTGAGTTAAGGTTTTTAATGTGTTCAAAAGGCAAGATTAGTATTTCCGGGTCTTGCAGCAACACCCAGGTGATTGTATTTCATCGACTGTGGATGTTTTACCTTGACTGTGAATTATTGCGCATTTAATTTTTGCATGTAATTCTAGAAAAAACATGTCCACCAAACTTTAGGAGAGCTAAAACAGTTCGCTTTTCCTAAAGGTAGTTAGAATTCTTACGATGTATATTCAACACGAATATTTTACCTAAAGAAAGTGGTCGATGAATGTTAGTTCCTTTCCAGTCAATTGCTACATATTTATTTTTCATTGAAACATTTAGGAGATCCAATCAAAATTTACATTTCGTACACAAAATATGCAAATATAACAAAAGAAGAAGCATACCCACTTCAACTGAAAAATATTTACTTTGGAGAAAATGTATTACGTATTCAAATAAAAAGGGGAGTATGGGAACCCAAATTTTTAAATAAATACGAATACGTTTGATATTAAGTCTCGTCACTACTATGTTAATTTTTGAGGATAAATTAACTAACGTCAATTAAAATAAGCGATTGTCAACGGCACTATTTGATCTTTAGTTATCATGGGGTTTGTGTATACAAGAAGATGATACGAGTACGAAAAATACACGCTGCTGTGAATTTCAGTTATTGTGGTCGAAGTTTCAAAACATATTGATGGATATGTGTATTTCTTTAGCATTGGGATTTACATCGCAATGGTCAACATCGCAGAACTCAATACACAGACAAAGAAAAAAACGAGTCCCTTACAGCAAACAGCAAATCGCTGAGCTGGAAATGGCTTATGAAAACAATCGATTCCTCACTCCCGAAGTCCGCTTAAACATTTCGTTCAAGTTAGGCTTAACAGAAAGGCAGGTAAGAGAATCTCTTTCCAGTTTCTACAAAACAAAAGGTGAAGTCCCTGTCTGGCAATGCTATCTCTCTTAATTGTCAACAGGTGGGCGCATTTATTCTCACAGAATATTAAACCAAGTCAGTTTATATTAGCCATCTTTTCTTCTCAAGTAGTCTGTCTATTTTTCAGGTGAAAATATGGTTCCAAAACCAGCGACAGAAAGAGAAAAAGCTTCTTCGTGTACAGCAATCGATAAATCCAAGTTGCCCCGGACTCTGAAATGGAATACTTCCCCTCAAATGAAGAATGGCTTTTTGAGAGTTACAGAAGCGTGTATTCGGACATGCATTGGCAAAGTCACCTCTCTTCAAATGTATATGCACATAGGTTATTTCGCATTCTCTCTTTCAATACTGTCCTTTTGCAGCTGCACGAGTGCAAAAAGTTTTATCTTACATTATTGTCACATCTAGTTTTCTGTGTTAAATGCTATCAACGGATTGATTCTACTAAAGGTGGCAAACAAGAAATATTTATACTGTGAGCCGAATTCGATTCTTAAAGAAAATGTTCAGCTTGATTTTCTAACATGATGATGACCTGTATACCATCTATTATGTATATAACTAATTATGTTTAGGTACATAAATGATTTTCTAAATGTTAGCGTTCATGTTTAAAGAATGATAACATTAGCATAGATTGCAGAGGAAATTGCTTCATGACTAGCAAATAAAGTTGTTAATTTCAAATTTGATATAATTGTACAAAATAATTACGTTATATTTTCATAGAATTGTCAACGTTGTGAAGGCCTTACTTCCATAACACTGAATTCGAAACATTTTTCTTACCTTTTTCCCAAAAACTGATTATTTCACAGGCTTTAGTCAACCCGAATGCAATGGGAAGATGCCAACATTTATTCGTTGGATACTACAATGTGCTGATGTAACGCACTAAAACTGCAACACTACAAAATAAAATCTATGACTACATTTAGATTGTAAAATACAATGAATTACCTAGACTATTTCCTCAATGGTTCATTGTGCATTTGCTGTTCTCTTCGTGTACGCAATTTTAAATGTTAAACAGTTCCCCGTCGATTTGCCGATAACCGCACACTGGTTTCCTAAAAGAAAGGATATTTTACACTTGAACTGATGTTTCGTTGCGGGGGTCACGGAAGTCGGCAATGCTGTGATTCTGCTATGGATTATTTAGATCAAAAGAATGAACCAGTTCTTGAAAGTTTCGTGTGTAATAAGTTATAATGGAACCGAATGCATGGTTTTATTGTAGAGGTAACTGGAACATTGGTCAGCTGAACCAGCCCATAATGTTCAAGTGCAATATATTAATATCTGAGGATCTCATCTGGGTGTAATATTTGCTTATATGTGATTTCCCTATTATTCCTCTATATTTTTCCTTTATTTACGTGTTACAATGGCAATATTTTCATTGTTGCTTCAGAGTCAGAATCAGCTCGAGGGCTTGAAGCGTAAAATTAAGAAGGAAATAAACTTGCTTCCAGTTGACTCCAAATTCATTGGCACCCATTTGCTACTGTAGTGATGATTTTGTTTTGTGGTAAAAGGCAAATATCAGAAGTGCGTTTCTGCACCTCAGAGGCGCAAATCGAAGTCCCGCCTTCTATCCGTCGCCAATATAAAGAACTAAAAGCAAAAGACACAGGTGGCAAAAAAATAACATAGCCATTACGAGCAGTCCTTCAGATTCTTCCACTACATGGGATAAAACCACGTTGCCATCATATGCCTGCATAGAGATTCACCAATGATCGGGGAAGTTGCAAGGGCCAAACATATTTTGAGCGATTGTTGTACGTCTGTCAAAATTTCTTAACTACAATACGTAAGTTGGACAAGAGTCTGATATTAATTTCAAACACCACATTACGATATCTGTTGTACATAACCAAAGAAATGTCTTAAAGGTATAGCAATCTTCATAGCAATCAGACGAAAATTGTTGTAATTAGTTATTTGCAATTGAAATCAGTTGAATCAATATCTCAGATGCTACAGTTTTCAAGCACATGACTGAAGATTTAAAAAACTGGCAAATATTGTATTTGATTTTTTAAAACTTGCATTTATGTAGTGCTTTATCACTCCCAAAAGGATCTTCACGACCATCGAATTCAGTTTTGAAATGAAATCATTTTTATGTAGGCGACTAGCAGCTACTTTGGGAATAGCAATATCCAACAAACAGCAAACGAATGAATGATCAGATAATCTATATTCGCAGGTATTGGTTGAGGGAGGAATGATGGCCAGGACAGCAAGAGAACGACTTGCTTTCTTCGAATACTGCCACTGATTTTTTTTTTTGTTTTAAGTCCACCTGATTATAATCCTTTGTATGTCCACTGTTGAAACAGAAAACGTTAAGACTTATATTCTTTAAGAACATATGAATATAATCAGCATGTTAAGCAATCAGGCACAATAATTACTGTAGAACGACCCTTACAGACATATATTGAAGAACTAACAATTAAAAATATATCTTAAGAAATTTACATCTGTGCTCACTTCCCGTCAACTTTTTCATTATAGATGCCTATGTCCACCTTTATAATAGAAACTTCCAATGCAAACTTGCCGTCCAGGAATTAGACCCTCCAGCCGGTTGTGCAGGTAAGCGCCACCACTGGTGGGAAGTGGTAATCGCAGCGTGACAAGTTTGCATATTCAGTTTCATTATCAATGAGGAGATAGGCATTTTAAAATGTGTTACTTTAAAACAAAGACTGAATTAGTTCTCCACGCCTTGTTCTTATGATCCACTGCTCTTTAATACCGTTTCATTTGTTCCTGACTCCTGCTGTACAACACCAAGGGCGATAGGCGAGTAAGGTAGTGAATATATTGGTGCCAAATTTTATTCATGAACATTGCAGATCGCAGTTTCAGTAGTGAAAGATTTAACAGATACAAAGGCCTATAACATGTTGTTAACCTTATTTGCGTACTCGAATAACTATTTAAACAGTAAGGGACAATAATGGCATGTTGTCCAAACAATTGGGATTCGAGGTAAAAACAAGAAATGCTGGAACCACTCAGCAGGTCTGGCAGCATCTGTGGAAAGAGAAGCAGAGTTAACGTTTCGGGTCAGTAGTTCATTTTACATACCAAGCAATCGAATTTATTTTGTTCTGTATTATTGAGTTCTGAAGAAGGGTCACTGACCTGAAACGTTAACTCTGCTTCTCTCTCGACAGATGCTGCCAGACCTGCTGAGTATTTCCAGCATTTCTTGTTTTTATTTCAGATTTCCAGCATCCACAGTATTTTGCTTTTAATCGAATTTATTTATTCCCTATATCACTGCCGAGGGGAACAAGATATGTGGGTGGGAATCTCTTGAACATTTTATATTACAATGTTCTCCAGACCGTCCGTGTCCGTGTTTTCATTGACAAAATTCTGACATTCGTTAGAACACATTGTAAAAGTATATTTGCATACCATACTACTCTAATTCGCTTGCAGAAGGATACAGTTTGCATTTGAACTGTATTTGAACTCCAGACAATTTAACAGAATACTGTTTTCTGGTTCATTGATAGTTTATCCATGTCTTGCAAGTGAAATTCCTCTTATGCGGGATTAGTTTGGACCGGTGCAGATAAATTCATTTTTATAGGATATATAATACATAAAAAACTGAGCACCTACTAATAGTCCCCAGATAGATTATTTTGTACTCCCATGGAAGAGCTGGGATCAGAAGTTAACATCTTTTAAAATGCAATAATTTTACACGATGAATATTAACTTGACTTGTTGATTTGTGTGCATTCTCTGTCCTCACTCCAACAGACAATATGACGTATTCAGTTGTGTTTATTGTTCAAAGGAACTTTGCATTATTTCAAGAACATTTAACGACTGCTTTTGAATTATGTAAATGTTTTATTTATAAATATTGTCATATTCTCTTCAGATATGCAGGACTTTGAAACTGTTGAAATATTTGTGATGCGGTCACTACTAGTTACTTAGGACTGTGGGATCAGAGTAGAGTATCGTTCGGCGGCTTACAACGCAATAAATTACTTATGTAGTTCCTAATGGAGCATAAGCGCAAAAGGTGAGGTAGGAGACATTCACAGCATCAAGTGATTAATTGGTTGCTAATCATGTTAGATTAAATATATATTTCGTTACCCTGATTACTGCTGACAGATTAAATCCATTTTACGCCTAGGTGGATTTTACGTGCAAGGTTAATACCTCATATATCTAAAATATCACAAGTAAATTTCGATCTAGTTTTAGCAACTGTCTAGGACTTATTTTCAAGTACGGCTGGTGAGTAATATGGTTGGTTGATACTTGGACAGCTGTGGGTTTATAATACTTTGTTTCCATTTAAAAAAAAATATAGTGAGCATTTTGTGACGTGTAATCTGGTTTCATTCAGGTATTAATAACAGCCATTACATTTGACTAAAGCGACATGCTTCCGATAATGTGCATTCAAACGGGATTCATATAACCTGTAACATAGCCAGCCTCACTTTGTTAGCTGGATATATCTTTTATCAACTGATTTTAAAACTGTATCTACTGTCGTTAACTAATTTTGAAGTAGATGCTTCTGCATTATGAATATCTACTTTACTATGCTTGTAGCTCAAATTGCATTGACTTGTTTTGCACATACTATGTTACACGACCTGAGTGGTCCGCTTTAAGTTCATAGTGCAAAAAATCCAATATTGGTCACGTTTTAGAAAAGCTTCTAGTAATAATTATAAAAATATGTAACGGATTGCGCAAAAGAAAATTGTTGCTAATACGTCATAGGGAATGTTGGCAATTATTTCTGTAGTTATTAAAAGGTATAGAAAAGCATGGTCCATGTAATAGGTTTTGATCTTAAATCGAAATTATTATTATTGATGCTTCAGGGTTATGAATCGCTTCATGAGCCAAGGTCATTTAGAATAGCATCCTGCAAATATTTTTAAGCAACAAATGCTATATGTTATTTTCAGTAACTCAAATATCAGTTTGAAAATGTCAAGCAAAACGATATCAACAAGAGAAGGAGAATCAATTTTAATAATCAAAGTCAAATAAACGAAATTTTGTACAGTGAAAGAAGATTTCCCGTCACGGTTGTCCACTGGTTTCACAAAGCGACAGTGGGAAGTTTATGTTGAACTTCGCTGAAAACATAAAACAATTAAAGAAAATTGATGTGAACCAAAATAACGTTCAAATACATGCCCTCAATTTTTATGCAAATTAAATAAAGCTTCAATTCTGCTGGCTAAATGATATCAGCATATAAGAAGAAATAACATTCAAAGGAAACAATATTTGCTACCAACCTTTTCAAATAAAATGTGGAATGTCAATTGGGTCCCTGTTTTTTATTTGTTCTGGGATGCCAACAACACTGGCAAGGCCACATTTATTGCACATCCCTAGTTGCCCTGGAAGTTTGGTGTTGGGCCTTCTCCATTAGACTCTTTTTTAATCTCATTCAATTTTCTCACGAAAATGATTTTAAGGCGGGTTGAATCAGCAATCTAACGCATGCTATTAAATATAACTTAGTGTTTAATTTAACATCGCACCACAGGTATTACTGTCTTTGAAGAACGATCTGATATAATTTAGCAATAGCACACAATTTTGCAAAGCTATGTTATAATTCACAACTAACTCCAATCTTTGAAATTCTCACACAAATCCCACAGAGCTGTTGAGTTGCTTTAAACCGCTGTTTACCATCTTTCTTTCTCTCTCCTTCCCTCCCTCCCTCTCTTTCCACCTTGACCTTGGACTTCATCTACTTCCGGAAAGAACCCCTTTGTCTACATACCAGTAATGCGAACAACTTGAGACAGCGGCATGTTTTTTAAAAATCCGATCCTGTATTTTCCCGGAATTCTAAATAAAAGCGGCCATCCGAAATATGTGCTTAGCATTTTTCTCTCTTACTGACGAGAGACATCATCCACATGTTCTCAAATAAACGCGCTGTACTTATTCAAAACAGATACTCTAATAGGAAGGATAAACATTGAATTTGCTGTTTTGAAATTCTTTTTCTTCAGGTTATTTATTAAAAACGCTATTGGAACAACTTCACTAAATATAGACGAAGCGCATCAAGTCAGTGCAGAAAATGTTTGTTTAGAGAAGAAAATAAACCAAAAGATTCACAGGAATGAGTGAATGAATGTAATTTAGTGCAAAATGCGTGGGCTCCACTAGTCTATCCATATCACGGACGTTTGTAGGTAGAATCTGCTTTGTCTCTGTGAAATAGCGGCTCACATTACAGTTTTCCAGTCTTTCCTTTGACATTCTGAAAAAAATTAAGATAAAATTCAAAATGCTTGATTTGAAATTTGACATCGTTCTTATTTTGCTCGTGCACAGAATGTCGTTTTCTAGTTATTTGGAGTTTTCGATTACTGTTTGCCAAAATATTCTGATGTTTCTTTGAGTGGCGACTCGTCAACGAATTTACTTGTATGCGGACTCTGCAACTTTTAGAAAGATGTGAAAATATGTGCAGTGAAACAGTAAGATGCGCCCTCAGTTTTGCACAATATTCCACACTGAAAACCAAGTCGTAGTATCCCATCCCTTTCCATTATCCGTTTAACAACTGTAAAATGTGACTGCGACTGCTGTTGTCATGACGAACTGCAGTATATAACTTGCATCTAAATATCTCCCCAGAATGGGATTTCTTCGTTTAATAACTCACAAAATGTAATGCAATATTTGTAGCACATATTATGAGCCTTTTATTCTAAGGTAAGCTGCAAAGTATCATTCGATTTGTCTCACAAAACGTGGGTTCGCCAAATTTGAAAATGTATGTAATTGCGAACGCATTTTGGTGAAAAAATTAATACTTTTCTACATCTTATGTTATTGTTAAAATAGATTGTAGTAATTAAAATATGTTCTATTTCAAATAGCAGAGTTATCTTGTGGAATATTCATGTTTGAATCCTACGGTCCTTGACAGCAATGGAGTGAATTGAATCATACATGCGAATTATGCCGGAACGTCCAAATTCAGATATCAGATAACCAAAATCGGGCCCGTCGAAAAAAAAACGGCGTTTCCTAATTTTTGAGAACGTGGCCTCCCCCGGAATCATACATTCGTCTGTTTGACGCAAGTGATTGAAAATTCTGCCACTGACAAATAGTGATAGTTGACAATTTGGAATAATTTAGCACATTTTATGCAAAATGTAAACTAATCCCAATATGCGAAAATCTTGTGCTGAAAAGGCAGTAGGGTGGTAAAGAATAAAGAACATTGCATGCAAATCAAATGACATATCAGATATCTGCAATCTCCACATCATTTAATTTCTGCACGGGTTTTTGAAAATTTAGTATATATAAAATTTGAGCGAAAATCTATATATATGTGATTGTCTTATGAGTTGCTTAGAAAAAATGAGTGATCTTTAAAATCTATTTTGTATTTGCATACAGGATAATGCAAATAGCGTCGTTTTATATATAGAACATATATATGTTATCCCGAACGGCACATTGCTGAACAGGTTATTGCCGAGATTCTTCGTAACAATATACGAAAATGCAGACAAATGTCATCATTGTACAATTTTTTTACTGTATGATTCCGCACCAATTTGAAATGGTTATTTTGCAAAAGATGCCCAACACTTTATTTCAAAGGGAAAGCAACGCAGAATAGAACATTGAATCAAAAAATATATCATGTATGCTGCACTTATAATTTACTGATCCTACAAACTGTACAATATATTATGCAAACCATCATTATTATTAATAAATCTTAATGAAGTACGTCGGTAGGAGTATTGCTGTGGAAAACACCATCCCGTGTTTTATTTTCAATGCATAACAGTTCCTATAGTCAAATATCATGAATTAATTTTGGAAACATTAAATTGTTTTAACATCGGGAAGGGAGTGCAATGACTGCTCAAGCCAGCTTCAGTTGCTGCGTATCACGTGGCCAGAATCAACCTATCAGGTTTCACTCGGTCAGTGCACACTCTAATCAGTGAAAATAAGCACCTCTTACTCCCGAGGCTGCTTTTATAAAGCAGTACTTAGTTTGCAGTGGGTCGTGATATGACAGCTTCTTTTCTTTCAGCCCCTTGGAGGACTGATACAATCAGGTACCTAGACAACAAAAACAACATATCTAACTCGGAGATGGAAGGACTGGGAGGGAACGTCCCTTCAAATCAATGCAGGAATTTTCTGTCTCCCTCTGCATTTGGAGCTCATCACAACTCTTTATCCTCGGGTCCTGCTTACACCGTCGGAGATCGAACGCATTCTGTCATTTCTGAATCTGCTAAGCAATGCAGCCCATGCCCTGCTCCGACAAGCCCTCCAAACCCAGCGATCAGTTACGGCTATCATTTTGGAAGCAGCTATTACAGTTGTCGAAATGTTGGCATTCAACAAACTGGACTGAAATCTGGTGCTCATGCATCTCTAGCCGGTTATCCAGTGGACAAATACATGGACGTTTCGAGTTTGACTAATACTCCTGTCCCCACTGACGAGGTGTCAGCCAGGGCGAAAGAATTTGCTTTTTATCAGAGCTACCCTAATCCATACCAACGGGTCTCTGGTTATTTGGACGTCCCAGTAGTCCCTACAATAAGCGGCCACGGAGAGCCAAGGCATGAAGCCTTAATATCCATGGAGGGCTATCAGCCTTGGACATTTGCTAATAGCTGGAACGGTCAAGTGTATTGTCCTAAAGATCAGACACAAACTCCACATTTTTGGAAATCGCCTCTTTCAGGTATCATGAAATCATTTTTACTGAAAAACGGTACGATTACTTTAAATGTAAAGTAAATAAATTAAATCCACGTTCCTTTGGTTTAGTACTGTCAGGCATTCTTTAGTCTTTTAATTTACTATATTTCAAACGAATAATATGTGGAACACAGAATAACCATGTATTAGAATTAATGTGCGGAAATGTTGGATTAATCGTATGCCTAATTGTCTCAAATGATTCACTAAAATTATGTTTAAAAAGCCAGACGAATGGGTTGTCAATTTTCTTTATATTTTTAACACCCTTTGAACTGCTGCTACTTGAAGTTTACGTTCTTATAATTTGCATTTTCCCCCTCAGGAGATGTGATGCACAATCAGACTGATATAAACATTTACAGACGAGGGAGGAAGAAAAGGGTTCCTTATACGAAAACCCAGCTTAAAGAACTCGAGCGAGAATACGCCACAAACAAATTTATAACCAAGGAAAAAAGACGAAGGATATCAACAGCCACCAACCTTACCGAAAGACAAGTCACCATCTGGTTTCAGAATAGAAGAGTCAAGGAGAAAAAAGTGGTTTCCAAAGTCAAAGAAAATATACCTTGATATTGCAGACAACAGTAACCAATATTGGCGCATTGCAAATTATATGTGATGGACTTCCTTTTAGAAAAGGAAACTAAATGAATGTGGGAGGAGTTCAAGCCACATCTTCGGATTTACAGAGAAAATCTTACAATGACCATTTCCACGCAATGTTGTGCAAAATTTTGCTAAAATATTTGATGTGACTTCATCACCACATTCAAAGAAATGAGGTACTCTTAAGAGAGTGAACAATTCCACATTCACACACTTGTATTCTGTTACCGTGCTGGATTATTTTCACGTGTGACATTGCAAATATTGCTGCAAAGTAATGCTTAGTTCATTCTTAATTAAATTGTTCGTGGGTTCAGCTGGAGGTTTTGCAATACGCAGGAAAAATGGCGACTACAACTGATAACACATTCAAAGCCAAAAATTGACATTAAGTAAAACGTATTTATAACTTTCTTAATGCAAAGCGATTTTTATTTAACATTTAAGTTTTTAGTCATGCTTTGCAAGAGGTACCATGGCTGCATTGCGAATGGGTTCTAATGCTAATCATATATACTAGCAACAAAATCCATTCTGTTGTGAATGATTGAAAATATAATGCTTAAGTGCTATTTTACGTCAGTGCCAGTTAGAAATTATTTGCAAGTGGGATAGTTACAGATTAACTGCGGTACAATCCCATAAGATATTTTATCATATTAATCGGCAGCGAATTTACAATCATTTTCAAAATAAATTATTTAGTGTATATACCGAAAGGACCTTCTGTTTACTCACTCCAGAAAGTTCTACAATAAAATGTTGTCCTAAGCAAATGTAAACATTAAACATAAATTTCAGTCTCAAGTGAAATGCCTGTCAAATTTAAAATGTCCTTAAAAGTTATGAGTTAAAATATGAAAATCTATGTTTCTGCATTTTGAATCTTTTGTTCATTTAAAACTGTTATTTTCAAAACAAATGCTAATATATTTGAAAGTCCCATGGTCGTTTTGAATGCGGTGCCTTTAATTGAAATATTTACAGCTGTTTTCTAATTAGTAAGTTGTTGTGCTGTATACTTAAATTGCTTCATTATTGTAATCATGATAACTATACGACTAAAATAGTGGGGAAGTTTGGCATTATTTCTATATTTTATGTACATTTTAACGCAAGCATTTGCTCATTTTTGTCCATCATTTCTCTGCCCAGGATGAGTTAAATGTGAACTCGGGTGGTTTTCTTACTTTGATTTATGCCGTGTAAAATATTAAAACAAATCACACTTTAACTGCCTCCAAGTTTTATATTTCTTGTAAATGAATTAAATATATTTTGTTTTGTCACATCGCCACATTCTATCTTAAGCTGTATAGCATTTACACGAATGCGTCTCTAATTTACGCACGTACATAATTCGCCTTAGTGTTAGGGTATTTTGGGGCGAAAGTACAAACTCTAAACACCATAATAATAAATAAGCATTACGGATTTAATAAACTGCAAGAAGCTGTAAATGTTCGTCTTAAAATAAATTATTTTATTAAAAAAAAGAACGTATTGATCCAGTATTAACTTGCTGCGCATTTTGTAAATATATATTAAACTATTTGAAGGACACATGGTTTCTAAGTTGTTGCGCTTTACAACAAATTATGAGCAAGCCAAATTACACACCGAAAATTGATCATGCAATGAGTAAAATTCCAAACAGTGTCGAAGCCACAAGAATACAAACATCTGATTTTGAAAACGTCTTGCCAGGATTGATGCCAGATCGATGCCATTACCTCACTTTCTCTTGTACAGGTTCAACCATTATAGGATTGAGTTAATTTCACATAACTATTCCAACTTTTTGTAAGGTTTGCCACAAAGAGTTACTAGTAGGTAAGTAAACTACTTGGCACACAGTACCAGTTAATTATCAGAAGCAAGTAATTTGAAGAGATGCACGATAAAATATGTCCTATAAAACGTCTTTTCGATTATTAAATACAATTAAACGTGTAAACAATCGATCTAATTCCTTTTTATCTTAAACTTAAATTGAGTCATTTAGTGGGCTACCCTGTAATCTTCGCACAGATGTTTAAAGTAAACAGCTATTGTACTATCCCAGTCGGCGACGGTGCGTAAATAAAATAAAACAAGATAATATGGTTAACATGTTCATAACAGAATGAATGTAGCCTGGATTTGTAATGCCTTTTTAATGGAAAATATTGCAGGGATAAGGTAGTTGGGGAGAGAAATCAGTTCCTAATTTTTTAAATAGAAATATTAAGTGATGAAGTTTAGAATTAAGCTAAGTGAGATTGACTGCATTTATATGAGCATGAACTTAGTAGGTGATAATGCTCCTGACCCTGCCATCTTTATTTACCAGCTGCTAACACTTTCTAACATATTCCTGTGCATTGGGATAAATTCTGTTCGTCAGCCTCAGAAGAAAATTGGAAAGAATTATGATATATTAAGTTAAATTAAAACTTCATATTTAACGACTTTCATTAAATTTGCAGGAGCTCCGTGATATTAAGATACATTTTTGGAAGGATATTAAGCGCTCTGACGTCAAATTTCTATTTACCATTGACCTTGACTATCGTTATAGTCTTTGACCTTGACTTTATTTAGCATCATGAATAATAAGGATTGCCCTGATCGCAGAGCTAGTTCGCCATCTGCTGGATATTCCGCTGTAAAACACGAAGCAACACAAAACTGTTACTGCCGAAACGCGGGCCACAAGATGGTCGTTCGTAGTTTACGCTGCAAACCAGTGTCAGAAATAATAATTAGGCCACAGTGTTTTCTTTCAAGATCTTATTGAAAGGTTATATTGGCAACTTAGCAGCAGTGCGTATGTTTTTCTTTCAAGAAAAGCGCGATAAAGTTAAGTATTTCCGTTCAAACTATGTAAACTTTGCGAATGCCGGTGTTCAACTTGTTAATAATCTGGAGTTTAAAATTTTACGTAATTTAAATTTAATGTATTTTCACGAACTTATACATCAAGTTGTATTTTCTACATGGTAGTTTATTTAGTGTTCACAGTCCGGATAACCAAGCACATCACGGCATTGGAGTTAAATTGTAAACAAAAGAATGTAGGTGAATTAGCGTTACTACTAGCCTCTGTGAAATATATAACATATAAATTGCTCGACTGTAGTTTGTTCAGTATGTTCGCATATTAGTTACGATAGAATTTCCCAGAAACTGTATTTAAATGATATTCGTGGTCAAATGAGAGTTTTGAGAAAACGTCGCTAACAATACAGCAGCGTTTGTTATGTTAGGTGTAAAGTGAGGATTCTTCACCCAATTTCCTTTCTTGGTTACATTTGTTCTAATGAAAACTGAAATTGTGCCCGATGTGATACTAATTTCAAACTGAGGTGGTTCTTCATTCGAAAACATTTTGCACTAAAACGAAGTTAACATCTTTTTCTAAAAAAAATGGCGATTTGATTTAATCGACATTGACCTTGAACTGAGTAGTTGCATTTTTTTTTGGAGTCATTTCGAGTTTTTGTAAAAATTTTAAGGTAGAGGCCCGCCTTGGGTAAAGCGCCCTTGTTCACAATTGCGCTTGGATTTTAAAGTGTTACTAAAGAAACCCGGTTCGGCATTTTTAGGGCATCGTGAGACCATAAAAGGGACAGAGGACAAAGTAGTTTTTCTTTCCGGTGAGGATGTGGTGGCGATATCTGCTTTGATTTTACTGCACGTGAATGTAACGGAAAGGGTCAATTCGTGTCAAATTGTAAACAAATAAATATATACATTCGAGGGCAAGGTAAGTAGTTAACTTATAGACCACGAATTATTAACAGTAGAGACAAAATATTTAAATATATTTCTGCAGTTGGTACAACGCTAGAATAAATCGGATTTTTTACTTTAGGCGCCAAGCCTGAATTTTAATCATCTAAAATCATATCTTACCTCAGAATTATATGCATAGTTCAATAAGGTAGACGCATTATGTTTAATATTTTATTCAATTTATTTTGCTATCGATAAAATTGAGCACCATTGTTAATGTTAAATGTTGAATTAATAACAGCCATGTTAATCTCTTAATCGTTGGCAGATTTGATACATTGCGCATAGGTTTGTAAATTCTGCTTAAAATAAATTTCTAAAAATTCTAAAGAGAGCGGATGCACGAGAGCGATGCGGTTTTTTTGGCTTTGATACAAGCGTTGCAAATATTGGTATTTACTCCAACAATTTCAACATTTTCTTTGTCTAAGTATAAAATAAGGGTTTGCGGTGCTCTAATGAGAGGCAGCATTCTTAGGAAATCTTTAATTTTGTAGTCAAATAAATTAAGGGAGGCCACCACCAATCTACTGGATTTACTGAAATCTGCGTATTATAAACAAAGATTCACAACCGAATTTAACCTCAACATTTCCACTTGCAGCGGCACATGTTAAACACAATAGAACTGCGCAAAATTATTCTACTCAAATATGAACACACTAAGAACTGGCCCATTTTAGTCTCCGCCTAATATTACAAGCACACTTTAATCAACGTGCTGAAATGTTATCAAAAATGTCTTAGGTAATTGAATTCAGCCAGAAAGTTAGAATATGGCCATCATTTCCATTACAGTAAAAGCAACGCTGATGTAGGATATTATTTAATTTTATGAATGCGTATTTTTGAGAAAAATCGAATGAGTCTTATTGCATTACATTCAGTACATTTGCTGAGTTATCCGATTTTTAAAACGTCCCTTAACTAGTTAGACACGAAATACATTTTCTAAACTCTTTAGGTAATTTGCACTCGCGTTCATGTGTTTGGTTTTGAAACATAGTCACCGCTACCATCATATTAGTCTATATTGTTAACAAAAATAAAATATATAGAAAGCGTGCCTAAAATATATAGAAAGCGTTAAACATAAATATCATCACAGCAAATGTTGCTGCCCCAAATAAATATTCGCTGTTATATAGCTAAAGGTAATACGATGAAATATAAAAAGTCTGTGACATTTTTAATGAATATTTTTATTCGACGTAATGCATCATATCGATTTTAGGTTTTCAAGAATTATTGAAATTGGGTTGATATAATCAAGGGCATGTATGAGCATTTCGGGGCATTTAAAAGTTTATTAATCAAAAAATAATACGTGACAAAGCGAGCGTTTAATCCGTGTAGGGTATGTGAAATGTTCGGAGATCTATTGGAACTGTGTGTCTAATTTATTTTGTTGGAACAGTTTTTCTGTATTATATATGCATCCTGTTGACTTCAGCGAGTTGCGTCGCTTTAACAGCCGATGAGTGGAAATGAAGGTGCACATGTACGTGTACTTGGACATTTCAGATGTGAGTTGGAGCGGGACGGAGGCGGTTCCAGAAAAAAAAGCTGTTTCCTCTTGTCTTGTGACCATCACGGAGCCAATCAGCGAGCGCCTTTCGTTTATCTCTGTCTGGAAGCTAAATAGGGGACAGAGAGGATCTGATCGCGCTCCTCGGAAATGTGCGAGCACAATCTGCTAAATTCAGGCTATGTCGGCTCCCTGTTAAATTTTACCAGTCCGGAGCCCTTCTACTTCGCCAACCTGCGTCCAAATGGGACTCAACTGGCAACTCTGTCGCCAGCACTCTCCTATACCCGCAGGGATGTGTGCTCGCTCCCGTGGACTTCGAGTCCATGCGCATCGCCGCCGCAGAGCCGCGCCTTTAGTGGCTACTCTCAGTCCTACCTCAGCAACTCAGTCTCCATCAGCATCAATAGGCATGTATCAGACAAGGCAGCAGCCGGCGAAGAGCCTAACAAATACTACTTCCAAGACAGCAGCCGGAAAGTGGAGGAGAGATGCAGACACAATCAGTCTTATCCAAGTGATGCCAGCATCCCCTCTTCAGTCAACATCAATCCTGCCAAGTACGAGTACCCAAACGTGGAAACATCTCTGCATGGCTCGTCATTACATAACCAAGGCTTTGAATTGAATTCCAACTCTCCCACTGTAAATGATGGCATCAAGCAAAGTGTGAGCCTCAGTATGTCATTACAGTCATCAGTAACGCCAGTATGCAACAGATCCTCCGATGGTATAGTATGAGTGCAATATTAAGGCGATGATCATTTGAAAATTGCAATATCCCTCTTTTCCAAAAGTGCTACCTGTCACCTTCACGTGAATTTCATATATTGAACATCAAACAGCGATCCCGGAACACAAGCTTATTGCAATCAGAACCATCAGGAAATTAATTACTATAATTACAACAATGATTAAGACGAGATAATAAAACACAATGAAACTGAAAGCATGGCAGCAGTCCATGGTGATAGATGAAATTATTTTAAAATTAAATTAAACTTTAAATTAAATTTACAACGTTAAATACTCCAGTTTAAGTTTTGGCTAACATTTAAATGATGACAAAATGGTAATTGTTTACTGAATTTTTCGCCATTCTATTATGAAGCCAATTTTCCAGGGAGAGTCCTTTGCTAGAATTTATAATTTGGCGAGTTTTCTGCGGCAATGACTACAGAATATTCAGATGCTTGAATGCCTAATTTGAATAATTTATCTGTGCTATTTGGCTAACTTCTCGTTTAATGTATCTGTTTACCAATGGTGTTTTTTATTTATAAAAACCAAGTGTCACAAAAATAGAGAATGTTGTATTATTTTGTCGAAGTTTCAACATAATTTCTAAAAGAGAAACAATCTGAATCTTGCAACGTTACAAAGTTATTCTATGAAGGAACAAAGCATACTGAAAATTTAAATCATTTTGGAATGGAAGGGGTGGTGAAATGTTTCAATTACTTAAGCCTTTTTTTCAACTTCCATCTGCAGGGCTGCCCTGGTGTCCAACCCAAGTGAGGTCAAGGAGGAAACGCAAGCCGTACACAAAGCAACAAATAGCTGAACTTGAAAATGAATTTCTGGCGAATGAGTTTATCAATCGACAGAAGCGGAAAGAGTTGTCCGATAGACTGAATCTGAGCGACCAACAAGTAAAAATCTGGTTTCAAAACCGACGTATGAAAAAGAAAAGACTTGTAATGCGCGAACAAACGCTCTCACTCTTTTAGGCCAAAGTAAAGTTCAAATGTGAGTTTCAAGGTCGTGAATTGAACTTTTTATGGTAATTAAGCTCGCTTGCAGAAAGCATGTAGATCAAGAATATCCATTGTTTTAATGGATAGGTGCTCCTTTGATGTGCTGTCATATAAAACGGCATTCTAACATTACATTGCCACTACCACTAGTCCAGGGCGTGTTGGTTTAGTTAAACATCAGCAACATACAGGGACTCAGATGCAAACTACGGATACCTCGTGAACATTTGCTATAGCAGGAAATTGGTCGCAAGGCACAAATTTGACGTCTTGTGGTCTGAACTTTGCTGTCCGCGGATAACGTCTTGTCAACATTTATTGGTTTCAAAGACATTTGTAATTGCTTTATTTCCTCGGTTTGTTTAAATTGCCACATGACTGTCCATTCGAGTAACAAGCAGATATTCTGCATTTTGAGAATGTAAGTACGACAGATAATTAGAATGGAACATTCGAATTTTAATCTTAAATATATAAATGTTATGCATGCACTCTACCTATGTAAATTGAGTTCTAATAAAACGAATTACGAAGCAATTTTTCGGTTGTATGTACAACTCATGTTTTGTAATCGTGCTGTGAAGCTGGAGCCGGCAAATGGGTTAATTCAAAAGTGCATGAAGATCTGCTAAGGATGTATACCTATCAGGACTATTACATTTGCTTTTGGAAGGCTATGCGTTTACGCGATAAGTGATAACGGTGTGTGTGAATTTTAATTGGACCAAAGGAAATGTGCTAGCATTATCCAAGTTCTGTTACTGACTTCAGTATAGTTGGCGCTCAGCTGTTTTCAAAGCTGCAACGACCTCGGCTTCATAATTCAGAGTTGCCCTGCTGAAATTACACTTGTTTGCGGTGCATAGAATAAAATAAATAAGCAACGGTGCCAGGAATTAAAAATAATAAATAAAACACACGGGTGATAAACTGTTATGAAATTGTACTTTTCTTGGGCCCTTTAAAGGCCCATATTGAGCAAAATAAAAATAAACACGCCTCATTTTTTTCTACAATTGGTTATTGCAGTTATTTCACTCGAGTAACATTTATTGACCGCCTAATTTCTGATTAAGTTTCGATATTTAGACACCAGCGGTTAATTCAGAACGCGTTATATCCGCCGGATGCATGAGTTACATAATTGGAAATATGAATTGCCATATAGACACATTACAGAGTACAGAATTTTGTAACTAATTGCTTTTAAATGATCGCATTATTGTTGGAACAATATTGACTGATCACGGTGCACACGAACTAATTTTCGTCAATTTCCTATTGGATGTAGAGTTTGCCCATTTAATTAGGCTTTTAACTGTTAAAATTTTCGCTGGTTTCTGGAAATTCGGGGCATGATGAACGACAAAATTTAAGGAGATCGAATCCAAATTAAATGAGACAAATATTTCTCTTCAGTTGTGTTCTTATACACCAATATTAAAGCGAAACCAGTGCCCCAGTAGAAACGGCACAATACAGAAAAGCATCTCTTTCACTTTTATTCTACTGGATTCTGATTCTGTAGCAAGTCATCTAACTCTGTCGTTTGAGCATTGTTAGCTACCCCTTCCTACTTTTACTTATGGCTCACCGCTATTTTATTCGGAGCAAAATAGTAATGTGCCCCTCTAGGTAAGTCGTGTCCAGTAATTTATAATAATTCACATTCTTAATCCCCAGAAAGAGTAAGCGACCAGAGTGCAAAAATTTAAAGGCCAACTTTTACAATAATTTTACAATAATGTAGAATTAAATCAGCTAATCTTTGCTGCAATTTGAATATGATTTGACCTGGGTGTAGGGCGACACGTACTTGTTTTACTCGAAACGAGTATGTGACTGTTATTCTTTCGTTTCATACATGTTGACGCCGATTCAAATCGCCATTGAAGCACATTTTTCATCGAACGGTTCAGAACTATAGAAATAATGTTTGGATTTTAGGGAATAGAGTCAAGTGCTATCAACCCCTTTTGATAATTATTAATTCACTTTCCTTATATGGCAATGTCATGGTCGGGCCCTACTTAGTTCATTTTTTGATTTGACGGCTTCAAAGATTTTTAATTCATTTAAAATTATAAAATTATGTTTTGACGTGAATTATGCGTATTAAAATGAGATTTGATAGAGAAGGTCTTTGTACGGGCAGTTAGCAGACGATGCAAACGAGAATGAATGAGTTGCAGTCACTTCGCTTCTCATTCTAGCAAATCAGGACGTGGGTGGGCAGAAAACAGCCAGTTACTTCTAACCCCGCCATTTGTCTGGACTCCCATCAATTAAACATGCACCGTGCGATTTCATGAACTTTTTAAGCGGCTTTATTGAAATATATCAACGCAAATAAATATTCTCTGATTAAATGTAATTAAATATTTCATTCTGGGTATTTTACCGACAGTAACCTTTTGGGATTCATCAGCAAATTTTCATGGGCCTTAAATATGTCTAGATAATACATCGACAATTAAGTCTTGGAGCAATGTTATGAAATTCAGAGAGGTTTTTTCAGGCAAAGTATGCAAATACGACTTGCGCTGAAAACAGTGCACGCACATATTTTAAATTATTTTAGCGGCATTAACTTGATCCGAGGTTGGCATTCAATTATTTGCCAGTGTCAAAGCGACTTTTCATGTCCTTAGTCTCTGGGCGTCATGTTTGTATCAAGTCAATGAAAGAAATGTAGATGTCTGCAGCCCAGCTGTTACATATAATTGCACTTTCCTGCATTAATTATGGCAATGAAAAGAAATGTTACTATTATTGTCGAGGCTTTTTTACATTTCAGAAAGGCAGGTGTTATGGGAAAGAATACCTAAACTAGGCTACTCTGAAGTGGAGGTTACTCCATTACCACTTGATGCAAATATTCAAAAGTTCCATCAAATTCCATTGCACTAGGGTTGTAAACTTTTGCGTGAAAATGCAAGTACTTCTACTAATAAATACTATTCAAACGATTGCGTGCAGTACTTAACATTGCACCCGTTTTAGAAAGTTAAAGTAGAATTAGCGTAAATGTGTATTTCGAATCTATCGAATTTGGTGAGCTCGTTTGAGAAACACTGCCATTTAATAAAAACGCCATGTAGGTCAGCAGGATGAACGACATCAGCAAGAGCCACCTTAGAAAATAATTCCAAATAAATACAGCCACCAATTCACCGGAAATTAAGTATGCCAAACCAGTCTCGAGTTGGTCCTTCATATTTTAATTCATATTCATCTATATGCAAAGCTATATTTCAAAATCAAGGAAGCCATGCATTCGCTAATATTGAAAACGTTACCGTTATTAGCGTGATTATACTTCTAGTTCAAATATTAATTGAAAAGCATACCGAGACCCCAGTATTTCGGCATTGTGAATTGACTTTCAAATTGAATTAGAAACAGACGAAAATGACCATCGCTATGCTCTTCTAACGGCTGCTGTTGCTCTTTGGAGATGATTAGTCCTGAGCGTGGTGCTGAATTTCTGAATGCCTTCCTTACGTATTATGCCGCGAGTGCAAATAAATGTGGCACATCATTCCAGACTGATATTTACATTAATTTATTGGATAATTGCAACTAATACAAATTACTATAGCACCAAAACGTACTGTTGTAACAAGGTTAACGTATTTGCAATAGTATAACCCAGAGCTTTGGAAATTTGTCCGACATTACGTCGAATTGCTCAGAATCTCTTTTTCATCTCACTTTTATGGGTCGAGCTGCCAGACGGTGTCTGTACATGTTCTCCAGATACTGGGGGCGCCATAACAAAGTTAAGGTCAAGTTAGTGTCTCTTTTTGGTTTGCACAAGTCTAACATACCTACCGATCGTAGACTTTGCTTGACTAATGAGTTTTTTTCACATTCGAAATACTTAATGTTGCGTGCAGTGCAAAGAAAAACAAAGAAGGCGCTAATATTTTGCCTGGAACGTCAACGTGAAACAACAGATCGTCGACTTGAAGAATTGCGTAAGAAAAAATACCTCCGACGAACTTGCTTCGTACATCGCCTTTTGTTCCATGTATGTAAGAGAATAACGATCCTAACTTATATACTATAAAACACTTAGCTTGCTATACCAGAATCGCCTTTGATTCCTCATCGACGTTAAGCAGCTTGTTCGGTATTTGTCCACATTTAGTATTCAAAACATGCCGAACTGGTCATCTGAACACGAGACGAGAACAAAGGACACTTTTAATTCCCTTTCTATTTACAGCTATTGCCACAGTATTGAACCGAATCTTTTAGCACCATTGACTAATGTTATTTGATTGCCTAGTTTGTACTAGTACGTATCTTTGTAGCCGTTAATGCTTGGAAATTACATCGAGGCCATTGCCAGTACATTTACGTTTTACAGCTAATATAAGGAATAACGAACGTCTTATTATAACCAGCATCTAATTAAGTGAATTCTATAGTCTATGAACTGAACATACAACGATTATGTTTTTATTAATTATACAAAGGAAATGTTACAAAGGAAATTCAAGAAGAAAATTTTTTAAATGCATCAATATTTATAAGCTAGGGGGCTCGCATTTCAAATTATTGTGCAGGAATAATGCTCGACACGCTGAACACAATTTAATGCGGGTTTACCTTATTTTGCTGTATCACTGACCACCGACGACACGATAGATCACTCAGCTGTGTTACATTAAGATATTTCATTTTTTGATTTAATTCGAGGTTAATTATCATTATTATTTTACAACAAACAAGCAAAGGCAACACTGCGTTTCAGTTCTCACTAATTAAAACGATGCAATGCCGCATATTTTATGCTGACATCTACCGGACGTCACATTTTATAAATGCGTGTTCAAGTTTGATGGAGCAAATGCAGCAAACGAATAGAAATTCAGCACATTTGCGGCTTTCAAATCTTTACTTTTGAATCCATATTTTAGGAAAATTATTCTACAACCAAAAAATTGCTTCTTCCAGAATCAACACCATATACGTTTTCATTATGTGGAACTTGGGGGTTTCTCCTCAGATTACTCATGTTTATTGTATAGAATCTTCATCTAATTGGTAGATACAGACATAATAAATTATATATTTCAATCTGGCCAAAGTAAACAAATATTGATCATACCCAGCGTGCTGCTTGGTCGTACGGGGAAAAAATGTTGCTCAAATGACATGTAATATTTAATGAGTATATAAAAGTAAATTGGAACAAGAGTAGAATTTTCCCCATAATTGAATATGATTTTTTTTCCTCCGTGGAGCTCTTTTTTCCCCCCTTAAATCAATTCGGATTTGACAGTTGCATGTAACGATTCGCTTGTAAGACTTTCGCTTTTCTGGTCTTCGCATAAATGGGCAGATTACAGACAAAATTTGCAGATTCAAGCACTTTTCAAATAAGAAGCTCACGTTCATGCAAATCAGCCTACTTTATTAGATTTAATATATTAGGTTCTGCGAATGAGGAAGATTACGGAATAACTCAGCAATATGCCTGTTTTAATTCTCAGATTACTGAAATCACTTTCCAGCTTCCAAACACAAGTTTTTATTTTTAGTTATGTATTTTTTAACTTATGCAAATTCGGAATATGAACTTTTGAAATTACAGTGAGAATTTTACACATTGAGCAAACCTTTTTGTTAGGAATAATCTAAATATTGTAGTACAACCATAGGTTAATGTTAGTACAAAAGTGGTGCTGCAGTTCTCAAGGCACTAAAGTTCAAAATCGTTTTTAATTTGCATATTTACGATTTATATTGCAGATAGCGTTAAATTCACATGGCCGTTGGGTCGTTATTTTGCCAAAAATAAACAATAATATATATGTACTCCAAGTACGAGCGTAAGTTTTCAAAGAAGAAAAATCGTTTAAGGATGTAACGTAATAAACTAAAAATTAGGGAATGGCTTTACTATTTGCATATTCTTGGCAATAGGATATGCCAAACTCGATATTATAAAACGAAGGCAAAGGCTGGAAACCACTAGCTTCAAAATGCAGAAGTGAATAGTGCTGTGTTGGTCCTTTACTTTAAAAGACATATTCTACTTAAGTTCCTTACATAGAGACATATAATGAAAATTCTATTACCACGTCAATCCGACCTTGAAGTAGAGTTTAGACTGCATCTTGTAATTCGGTTCGCCACCACAAAGTAGCTTGGAAATCCACTTTGTTACTCATGATATACTTAGTATAAATAAGTGTATATATTTTAAAATGTAATAATTTGCATTCTGCCTCTTTGGCAGAATATGGTTTAATATTATGCACATGAACTCAACAGTAAATGAAACAACGCTGATGTTTTTGAAGTTTCCAAATATAGAAAGGTATCTGTGACAGACTGTGATGTGTAAACTAAATTACTTGTTATAGTGTTTGCTTTATCCTTAGCCAGAGGACAAATCCTTGGCACTGGGAACCAAACGCATCTACCTTGCATCGCCTGAAAGCCGATAGGCTAATTTCGAGAGTATTACCTTCGAGTTCCTAAGGATGGATCTTAATGACCAAAACTGATATATGGTAATTTCTACATTGGATCACATGACTCGTTTACCCTTAGAATCAATCAAGATGAATTGCACGTCAGCTTGCGTTCCTATTTTTTTTTCTTTCGCAGACCCTGTTCATACGCTTTTAGAGTAGAATAGATGGAGCATGTTTAACATCATCAATCCTGATAATTCGCCCTCGCAACTCCGAAAACGAAATATGACAGAGTTTGAAGACCGTAGTAGCTGCACTTCGAGTATGTATCTACCCAGCTGCACATACTATGTTTCAGCCCCAGATTTCTCGTCGGTGTCAACGTTTTTACCGCCGACTACATCTTGCCAAATGACATTTCCTTACTCCTCTAATTTAGCCCAGGTTCAACCTGTCCGAGAACTGTCGTTCAGAGACTACGGGTTAGAACATCCGACTAAATGGCATTACAGGAGCAACTATGCTCCTTATTGCTCTGCAGAAGAAATAATGCATAGGGACTATATCCAACCACCGACCAGGACGGGAATGCTGTTTAAAAATGATACTGTATACAGTCAGCGTGGAAGCTCAAATCCATCTTGCAATTTCTATACCACAGTTGGCAGGAATGGAATACTTCCCCAAGGTTTTGATCAGTTTTTTGAGACAGCCTATGGGATTTCTGACTCTTCTAATTATGAACAGTTGACCGAAAAGTCCGTGTCTACGTGCCAGAGTATCACAGCATCTGAAAAAGTTTCTTCAGGCCAGGAGAAAGAAAGTGCAACCGAAAAGAGCACCGTCGAGTCCTCCGGTACCAGTGCGACCGAAAAAAACAGCCTATCCAGTAAGCCGGGGTTAGAATACAGGGCCAACACATTTTGTCACACAGATTTTATGTGAAATTTTATAAGCAGACGAAGGATTTTATATACCCTATAAGATCTGCTTTAAAGTTGTAAAGGTTGTTTACGACGGGAAATCAATTTAGGTGGGCTTTTTGAATATGAAAAATCACGAATAGTCGATTTTAACTTTCTACCATGAATTCAGTAATGTCATTGCAATTTTAATGGTGGGGTTTTCTGTTTCTATTCATTGCCAATACTTTTCTTTCATACCAACAATGTGAGGTTTTATTCATGATAGTTTTCTGCGATTGTTGCTTTCCATATAAATAAAAACAAAATCAAACTTCGTAAAGAAAAGTAATCGACCATATTCAATAAAAAAAACTTCATGAAGAAATAATAAGTGTTTTCAGGATATATTGGATAAGTCGAATCATGAACGTTATTTATATCGTTCCGTGTTGAGTTTAAGGACAAGAAATTAAGAATACGTCTGTTGGTATATGATATTTTGTAACTTTTTAAAACATATTTCCACCAGCTGCTCTGCGATGCAGAAAGAAAAGATGTCCTTATACCAAATATCAAATCCGGGAACTTGAACGAGAATTTTTCTTCAATGTCTACATAAACAAAGAAAAACGTTTGCAGTTGTCGAGAATGTTGAACCTCACCGACCGACAAGTGAAAATTTGGTTCCAGAATCGAAGAATGAAAGAAAAGAAACTTAGCAGAGACCGTCTGCACTTTTTTACTGGCAACCCTTTATTGTGACTATGATATAACTTTGCTGGATTCTCTTCGACCAAATCCGCATTGCCTTAGTCAGTATTTATTTACAGAAGGAGTAACTGCAAGTATGAGAGAACTGTTTTGTTGTTCTTATGTGGAAACCAGACAGTCCTTATTAAATCGACGTAGAATCGGATTTGAGGTGACACGTTTATGCAGGAAACAGGGCCGTAATGTTTATTAGGGAACATTCTTACCTCAACATTTGTGTTATTCGGTTCCAACGGAAGAGGCTTGATGCTGCGGGATATTCAAGGCAAAAAAAAAGTATGCTCATTTTAAACAATAAATCGGGGTAGCAGAGAAATGGAAACAACGGTTCGTTCACAGCGACAGGTCAATCAGATAATATTGTACTTTCTATTTTTGTGTTTAGTCATTGCATAGACAGACTAACCATAATTGCTCAAGTTGTCTGTATTCCCATGAAAAGAAAAAATGCATATTTATTATTTTACTTTTTACATTGTATTTCATCAGTTAACTAAAACATACCGTAGCTAGAGATGTAATGCTAATAATTCTGTTTTAAGGTTATAAACTAGTTGACATTTCATGGTAAATGCATGTATTAGAATGTGTTTTTGTCTCAAATGAATAAAAGCCTTTTATGATATCTTATAAATAAAGCTTTTTTTTAAAAAAAAACAGACTATTTGAGTATACTTAAGCAGACCTGATACAGAATGTCACCATTCGCTTCAAAAGATACAAATATTTTTCAGCTCTGAAATACAGTGCAAACATTGCAATTTAATGTATAAAAGGCAAAGTAATGAGGATGTTGGAAATCTGAAATATAACAGATGCTGCCCGATCTGCTGAGTATCTCCAGCATTTCCTACAGTTTGCTGCCCGGCTCATGAATTGTGCGTCTCTGTGAATGTTTCTGTTTAAAAAGATAAGCCGAACGTTGACCTGGTATTTGCCTATAAACATGACGGTTAATTGCATTTTTTACGTATTTCAATTAAACACATTTATATCTGGGCAATTAATTAACCAATCTATTTCGATTGTATGGTAACAAAAAAGACTTTGGTGACGTATATTCAAAATTAAACTGAATTCAAGCAGAAGGGAAGCTCTTAAAATTATAAACAAAATATTCCAACTTGAAGCTCACCTCAGTGTCTCTGTGACACAGTAAGTAAGGCTTCTCAGAACTCTTAAGTTTCTTTTGGAATAGAATTGCCAAATTTCCGTGCTGCATGACATAGCAGTGTTGTTTACAAAACCTTGAACTGTCTAGACAACATCGTAAAGTTCACTACTCCAACCAACTTAATGGCGACTTATTACCCCTTCTAGAAAAGCTTCCGCACTATATACCAAACAGAAGAATCGAAAGAAATCAAAGTAAATTTGATTTTAACAAGGAAGAAAAACACAAAGTCAATTAAATTTATAAAGTCTAATGCTTGAAAAGTAAAAAAAATCTGGATCTCACATAAGTTGTATCAAACAAAACTGTTACGTTTAATAAAGAACGAATGATACTGAAAAAGTAGCATCTCCTCGTGAGCATATTAAAGAATATTTTGAAAAGAGAATTCTTATAATGTTGCCTTTGAACTTCTATAATGTCAAGGTCATCACCTTTAACCTTTTTGAAGACATAGGCGCCTGGTGGCTGTTGACTTGTACTTGCAGTTTCCCTCTTAAAGTAAGACAAAAACTTCAACAACTATAACATGCTACTAATGTGCGCATGCTTCAGGACACATCTAGTCAAATGTGGAAATGATCCTTCCGTAAGATGTCTATTTTAGCTGAGTATTTGCTTTTTCCGAAAGTTAGGGTAACAACGCTCCCCAAAGTCTCTTTGCACAGCATAAATAAACACGAAGGCTCCTTTTTCTTCTATGCTTAGCTGATAGGAAAAACATCTTTCCATGTAGGTTATTCACATGCAAGCTGAACTAGTCAAAACGTTCATCATACGTCCATACACTATTCCAATCACCCACGAGTGTCTCGGTTTCCATGGAAATGAGAGAAAATGTAATTTACGACTCAATAGTAATTTCCAATACAAACCTGACGGTTCGACTTTCTCTGTATCCTTATAACACACAGCACTGCTCTTAAGTGTGATTTTACTGTTTGCATATCTTACTTAAATTACCATAACATATAATTTGTTTAGGCTCGTTAACAAAGTGACAAACAGTGGGAAGAGTTTACAGTGATACTCATTGCCAATGGTGGTTGATTCTGCAAGTAGCCACAGGGCGGCGCACTGTAGCTCTATGGTACAGCCCAGACCAGCAATGGAGGGCCGTGGTAATGGCTTTCAGCAATGAGTATGAAATTAACTGAAATAATGTAAGTATTACGAACGATAAATTTCTCCTTGTTGCGGCCATATATCTGGAACATCATGTCAAAGTATGGAATTAACTGAGATGCTAATTAATTAAATTCAACACCGTTCATTACAATCGTAAGTTCATTTGGTTTATTGCTCGCTTCGAAGATTAAGGCGTTACGTTGTCCTCATAATGAGTCCAAAATAAATAAAAGTCACTTTCCAATTACATTCTTTGAGGAGATTTGTTAGTCTTTCTTCAGTACATTCGCTTTGTTGATCGAATTTGTTGGGTGCAGAATGCACAAAGTTACAAAGTAATGGGGCCGGAACAAAGGTTTTGTAACAAACAACGCAAAGATCAAATCAGATCTAGCATATTATTTCAGTAACAACCCCAAATAACATTGTGAATGTGTAGAGTAAACTGAGAGGAACGTATTGCCTTTAATTTGAAAAAATGCGCTAAACAGTGTAACAATAGGTGGAAATTGTTAAATCGAGCATACCAAAAATACTAAATAATTATATTCATATCCTGGCGATGCGGTCGGCTTAAATGGCAACACAGTATCTGAATCAGCCCTTTCTAAGTACTGTTTTCCTCTTATAGCCTCTCCGCATTCCAGACAGATTTAACAAGATATGAAATGAATAGTGCTGCATTGTCAAATAATATTTCAGGCTATACATTGCACCTCGGTAATGATGTTAAGTTTAACCACAGTATTCAGTTTTTCTTAATTGGCAAGGAACGCCGTTTACATCGTTTTGGCCTGTTAAATTCCTTCGCTCTTTTGTCGAAGTGAAAAAGAATATTGTCAGAAATATTTACTTCGGCGAGGAAAATCAGTAAGTACCGCATTTTCTCAGAGAGTGGAAACAAGGGATATTTGACGGCAATGTGCTGTGAACCATTTAAGTGGAATCAAAGACGCAGCCCGCTGGGCATCCTCAACGTGTAGAATTTTCATCTCTTTTACGAGAAATTGTTTCAGCAATCTGAAATGTTCTAATGTATGGAAGGAGATAATCTTTAATCTCTTGCTGCAAACAGAATTAACGCATATTTCCAACATATTTCTAAATTGTCAAAAGCGGCTGATAGCAGTAAGTGGCATTAATACCCGCTCCAGCGCCATGGATGTTGGTGTATTAAATGGATCGTTTGGCTTGAAATTTCTTATTTGCCCTAAAGAAGATTTCAGAACATGAGCTCATTGCCTGAACGTGTTCCACTTTCTTGTGACAAGGCTGGAATGTTTATACTTTTCAACTATCTTCTTTTTAGTTTCCTACATTTTAGTCAAATTGTGTTAGGAGCTTTTGTTTTGTTCTTTAATTATTTGATTTCAAATGCCGAAAAACTTTTGAAAAAATTATTTTATCCTGCCTAGTTATTTTATATGATAACATTGCATTAATTTTACTCAGATAAAACGCAACCACAAATGCGCGGACGCATGCAATTTAAAACATAGGAAGGCTAATATTCCGATACGTCTAACTGCTTATTGATACACATGATCGTTTGCTGATAGCAAATATCACAGCACTTTATTTAATGTGACAAGGAGCGAAGTGATTTAATTATGTTGGACTCTATTGCTAGTAATTTGCAATTTGTAGTAAGGTATAATGAAAGTGGCGGTCGTGTGGACTATAATTTGGCTTTCACTCACAAGTTAACTGAAAACGTTCAGTGACCAAAAATATTTCCGACGTATCTACAGGTGGTAACATTAAAGCAACGTTTTGTTATCGACAACTGTGGTGGCAAAGTTAGGTTGACGAAAGCTTTACGTGCATTTTAACCGGATTTTATGGAATATCCAGATTGGAATGGATTCATTCAATCTTTTCTGCATTTATCTGATAAACTATAAACAAAAGAGCCGGCCAAAACTGGTGACACACGCTTTATGTTAACAACCTTTAATTGAGACCTAAGCGTGGCAAAACGGTCAAAAAAATCAAGGTGAAAGTGAAGGGTACAAGTGACTGTCGGTTTTATGGTCACAAGACCATACCAGTTTAGGCTAGTGGGAAAGCTAAAATGAGAATTGTGAGCCTACAGCAAAGCTTAGGGACGACAGCTTGGTTAACGCTACAAGAAAAACAACGAAACAAACAATTCTGTCTGAACACTTGCAGTGACGTTGCAGTGATTTAAAATTATTCGATCAATTTTCTTAGGGATTTGACAAATGTTCTTTCCATTATTTTTTCTTATTTTCTCAATAGAGTTGTTGTTGTTGAGGTGTGTGTGGGGAGGTGGGGGGCGGATTTCGTCGTATTATATTGCAAATCGCTGCAAATGTAATACTGTTGCCTTCGCGTCCCTGTTTAAATCTAATATGTATTAAGCTTGCCTTATATAAAATCCTTCCAGCAAATCTCATTCCACGTTGGCGCTTTATTGCATTACGAGGTTTTAATTAAGGTTCATCATTAGAACTAATTTAAGGAGGATTGTGTGTAACATTTCTCCCATAAACAGCTTATAAGTACGTTATTAAACATTGAAGTATCGTTCGGAGACTAATCAGTCAGCTCGCTTTCTAGTTGCTATTAATATAACCTATCCTTTGCTAAAACTTGGCTCTGCGTGAGTTGAGTGTACCCTCATGATAACTGCATTTGATATTGTAATCTTCTCCGCTGCATACCAGGACACTTCATAGCTCAAAGATTTCATAGCCGCGAGTTCTCGTGTGTCTGCAGTCGTAATATTTTATGAGTTTTTTTGTCATACTAGGGGTCTTATGATGCAGGTTTACAGACTTATAATTTTATTTCAGTACATTGAAATTAGCAATGACAATATATCATACAGAACCGCTTGGTACAAGTAAGTTATTTTGTTTACTTGACATGCAATTCTTTGCAATTGGTGCAGTGTAATCTTAAAGGGTGATAAATACGATAACACGCTATCATTTGAAATAAACTTATTGATACAACCAACGCCAGGCTAGTGTGTAAATAAGTAATAAATGTAGACGAGAATGTTAAAGTGGCTTTGTAAATTTAACAAGTTTCCTGCATTGCAATTTATAACTGATAAATATATACATGAATACAAATATACTATGGTGATGCCTCCCTACATAATATTACGGTAACTAAAGTTGCTTGTCTTCAACGTAACCGTTACTATGTAACCGCAAATGTGAGGTACTAGTAAATGGCCGGCAGAAGCCACGGCCACTAAGCAGCGAATTGCCTTGTCTTGAGTGAAAAAGACTTCATGATCAAATCACTTTTGAGCTATGCATTGCCTTTTCTAAAATCAAGACACCTCGTCTTTTGAAGTTGTATAATTTTGAGACTGTAATTTGTAAATAAATACCAGTTTTGAATTGTGCAGACGACAAGGCGCTGAGATTTCTCTCGTTCAAGGCTGCAAGAAGTATCTGTTGTCTGGAAATAGTGCTGCATCGGTTCTTGTCTGTAGTACTTCCAAAGTCACTACCGCTAGATTATTTGCTTCTGGTCGCTTACAAGCGAAATTACCGCCCGTTTGACTTTGTTCACCATGAATTTGAATATTGTTTATAATATGAGGAGGCGTTGCGCAATAAAAACGCACTGCTGGCTCTCGTTCAACAATTCATTGTTTATATACGCAAATCATAGAGATTAGCCTATTGCTTAGAACAGTTCTTTAAGTATTATATCATTCCAGGTATAGTCGTGCTATCTACATATGTTTAATGAATGGTATCCATTATCAAACGTAAAACAGTAGTGGCGAATTGCATTTTATTTTACTAGGATATGAACTCCATTCATGTTTAGGTTGAGTAGGCTTTAAGCTTTGTGGCGGTTGCAGATTATTGACAGAAGAAATAATAAAAAAGACATGAATAGAATGTAGTATCGATCTATGATTCTGCATTTTACATGTACTCACCTCTGTTACACATACATGCGTCCGGGACTCCAAAAACCCAAGAAAATCAATCGTTTTCCCTTTGTACTATACTCTTGCCCTGTCTGTAAGACTAGTTTTACATCAGAGCATGTCTACTCTCATTTTTAATGAAGACAAGAAGCTGAATAAATTAATCTGAACTTTATCAATAATATATGATGGTCTCAATTGGACACATTGCTGGCTCGGTCATATCGCTCGTCTTTTTATGCCATTTTAAGATTTAGCAAAATTATTTTGCACAGAAAGCAAAATAGGTTAAGAACATTCAGAGCCGATTTTAGCGCCTTTTGGAGGCCCTTTGTTAAGACTGTAAGGAACAGGATAGTGATTTATTTTGGAGAAATATACACGCTTTACGATCCAAATAATTGCATTTTTCTACAAATACTTATTGGAAACAATATTTTGTATGGAGGAGATACGTTACACAACATCAAGGAGTTGTGAACGAAGTTAAATTCGAGCTTATAGTCATTACTAGCATGGACCAAACATAAAACTTAAAATGCAGGGACGACGCAGAGCTGATTGTAAAGGTTTAGACTACAAAATCCATCAAATCACAAATAACGATTTGGAAATTAACAGTCGCAAATTATCTATGAAAAGGATTATATTCATTTAAGAGCAACTTACACGTCTAGCAAGTTTTTAAACTTTTTCTACTGTTTTGTTCATTTTCAATATTTGTAGAATTGTAAACATTTACATAATCCGAAAAAATCCAAAGATCACATTTACATTCCGAAACAAAATTACAGAAATGAGGACACCGTAACAGCCTTGACCCTGACACTGTCACCTTCGTAGTTCTTCTTGATAAGTAGAAAACCACTTCAGTTTGGTGTGGATGTCACATTCCTTCTCATACCTGATGCCCATCGTTATTTGTATTTTCTTGAACTCTAGAGGGTTCTCCCAATGACCGGACGTGGTCATGTGCTGCTAAATGGTAATTTGCCTCCAGATATTAAGAAAGTTTGGAATATCGCTTGGAAATGGTGGCAGCACATGAATGCAACTCCACCAGCCAAGCTCAATCCTGAAAACAACAGGCACTATCACTGTTAGCGATGGAAAGCAGGCAAATATGCTTTGTGCCTTTCCGTTCTTCTTTCGCGACCGCGGAAACATTTCCGGCCTATTTTGTAGAATGTTTCTTATTGATTATCAACAGCGAAGCCACCCACCTGCAGCAGGGAGATGTGTTAGGATCGGAAAGTTAAGGAACAGTTTTTAAGATAAAGTAATAAACTCTCAACTCCAATAATCGTATTAAAGGGAAACCACCAAAATTAATGGCAAAAATCGCAAATGCGGCTCTTCCTCAGCCACAGTCTTAAATCTTGGAAGAAGTCTACGCAAATGTTCGAACGCAACTACATTACAAAGGTGTATGATATCAACATCAGTATGTCTACACTCTACTGTAGATGTTTTTGTAATGGAAAGAACAGGCGTTCACTGCACAAAGCATGATGTAGCTTACAATAATTCAAAATGCGGACTCTGTTATGGCCGCTCGTACCGATCAATTTTACTCACGAAGATTGGTTTAGTATACATCAAGAATACTTTTACATACTTTCAGCTACAGTATAATTTAGTTCTATAAGAGCAAGAAATGTATCAATGTATACCGATAGGACTGCAATTTTTTGATTTCATTCATTGTTGTCACAAAATGTTTGGTTTATATGAAAACAAAGTGTATTTCCCGACTAGTTATACATATAATAAGGGTAATGTGTAGAATGCACACAATGGAATGCCCCCTTGCAGCACCGGAGTTCCTAGATCATAAAGCTGCTTTGCATTGTTCCATTTCGGCGACGTTTTGTACCAATAACTACGTTTATTATTCCCGATGGCCAGAAACTGCTGAGGTTTGTATTTTCTTCGGTTTATCTTATGAAAAAAGCTGGTTGCATTTTAGCAAACAGACTAAAAAATAAAGTGCTAATTATTTTACTATTGATGGCGGGGATGAGATTACAGAGTATGAAGTATGAATGTGTTGAAGGGTTTGAATCGGGATCCGTGCGGGATTGCAATGAGCTGGAGCGGACGCCACTTTGGAATTGGTGTTGTAGGGGTCGCTGTTGTCCACAGTTAAGCTCAAATTCAACTGACTTTGGATCATGTGATGTGCGGGGAGGTAGTGCTTCAAGGCCATTTTCAAATTCCATTGGCTCAGTAGTCATGTGGTTGTACAGAGGCATCCACAATTACAAAGGGAATGTTTTGTTAGAGATGTCAGCTTACAAAGGACATCATCTGCCTTCTTCAAATTACTCTCCAAAATGTCCTGTCCCAACAGTTCTCCCGCTACTAACTCGTTTTTAGTAGATTCCCTGATTAGTGCTTGTCGGGGTGACAGTTTCTATTCAACCAGCTCCATGTACATGCCATCGAGCACGGATATGGGAACTTACGGAATGCAGACCTGTGGACTGCTCCCGACTATGACTAAACGAGGAGAGGTTAACCATCAAAATATGAGCATCAGTGTTCATCCGTATTTATCTCAGGTAGATGGCTGGGCTGACCCTTCAAGACCATGCCGAATTGAGCAACCTGTTACTCCACAGATGCCCACGTGCTCATTTCCTGCTAGCGTAAAGGAAGAAAGCACTTGCTGCATGTATAATTCTGATAAACGGGCAAAACTCAATCCGACAGCAATTCCCGCCTATCCCAGGCTGGTCTCTGAAAACTGTTCCATTGAGAATCCTGAGATTCCCATCCCGGGATATTTCAGACTCTGTCAGGCTTATCCATTGGAGAAAAGCCTGGACTATAATTACGCTGGGGAGATCAGTTCAAATGTAATGCCGCAGTCAAACCTGGGGCTTATCAGTAAACTCCAGGTATCCAGCCAGCCTCCAATGGAAAGGAAAATAAACGAGAAGCCAAACGCACAGGAATCCACTAAAGGAATATATGTCGAAAGTCCTGAGCCAAAACCGAGATTACTGGAGGTCAGTGCAACCGCTGAAGGAGCCGCAACCAGCTCGGAACTATCGGACAATGAGACTAAAGGTGAGCATTTCAAATATTTAATCTGAACGTGACAGCATGGTAACGCGAATACAAAAGCTTGCACAGCCACTACAATCGTAACTTTATTGTGACAATATATTTGGCAAGTTATGTGTATTTCTGATCACCTAAATTTACAAAAAAGGCGAGGAAAGTCTGCATAGCATTGCATAAAATGACAGTTTTCTTTTATTACAATGAGTTGTTGGCAATGTTCTCACTAATACCATGAAATTGTTAATGACGTAGTAAAGACCAACAAACCATTTACAGATGTCAGTATAACATTGATAGTTTCATCTTAGCGTTGGTATGTGTCATATAATACGTGCCCTAAGATATTGTATGAACCTTTTTTAGTGCCATACACGACATATATTAAGAACAGCTATTTATATATTTAGTACAACGACGCAAGCTCAGCCCTACTCGCTCTATTGTGGAAAGTAAGTTACTTGCATCATTTGCTGACTTGCAAACATTGAGTAGGAGAGTACTGGCCGCAGTTAAAATTGTCGCTTCCCCTGGAATATTTTATGTTGGATATGTAACATATTGCTATAAGCTGTGATAAAAGTTTCATTCGAAGAATGTGAAATATTATAGCACGTATAATCATAAATTCCAATTAACCTGTTCTATAACAGGCAGTGATAGTATGCTTAATACCTTAAGATTTACCTCCGCATTTATTGTCATGACCACATACGTTAGTACTGTCTGGATTTCACAATCATTAAATTTAGGTATGAAGTTGAAAAACGACC
Organism: Heterodontus francisci; assembly: GCF_036365525.1. Classification (NCBI taxonomy): domain Eukaryota; kingdom Metazoa; phylum Chordata; class Chondrichthyes; order Heterodontiformes; family Heterodontidae; genus Heterodontus; species Heterodontus francisci. Next base: position 77,536,432 of record NC_090377.1, read on the forward strand.
TATTGGTGAAAAAACTATTGGTGCATTGCAACCCACAGCTTTATATTCTATTTACTAGTAATAACACTACCTACTGATCATCCATCTAATATTAACAAATTGTATGCATTTCGTGCTCACATCTTACATTGCTCTGGCATTTATTTTACAATTCACAAAGAGATTTGTCCCAAAATGTGCAATACAATAAACAATTTACTGTATAATACTATTTGCAAGCCTCCAAATGGATTGTTTTAGTTTCCTCAACCTATTTAGCGATTTTCTCTTTGAATTACGACAATTTGTGTATATATTTGTTTTGATTATTTGCCAACAAGTAAAGAACATGCATTAAGTTGCTGCAGCCTGTGCATAACTAGCTGAGGCTGGGTTGAAGTACAGTGTATGAGAGACATATTTGCTGAAATCTCATTTCTTATTTCTTACTTCTGATAGAAGAGATCAAAACTCCGATAAGCAACTGGCTAACAGCAAAGAGTGGAAGGAAGAAGCGATGTCCTTATACAAAATATCAAACACTGGAATTAGAGAAAGAGTTTTTATTTAATATGTATCTGACTCGTGAGCGCCGTCTAGAGATAAGTAAGAGCGTGAATCTGACCGACAGACAAGTCAAGATCTGGTTTCAAAATCGCAGGATGAAGCTGAAGAAAATGAACAGAGAAACCCGAATTCGAGAACTGACCACTAATCTGACCTTCTCGTGAGCGTGGAATACGGATTCTAACATGATCCATCACATTTAATACTGTATTGATTTACTGGGTACTGTGAAATCCTTCCGGTTTATTCACTCTGGGATATTGTCGATTATTCTGATTTGACCATTTTAGTGTTATGGTTGTCTGAAAGTACAATAGCACGTTTACCTTAGCAAGAATATTTTCTAAGAAGTTGTTCTATATAACAGGACTAATTATTTACTTTGTTTAGTAGGTAGGTCTTAAGTTATTTGACATGCTACAGTTATTCGTGCAATTTGGGAGACGTGTACTGTACATCAGACCATCGCATGTACAAAATTACGACATGCAACTAATTGACATTTATTTAGTAATTGCAAATCAGATGGGACAATACTATTAACAATTTTATTAAAAACGTACGATTTGAATTGTTAATTACCAAGTTACTCTTAAACAGTGGTCCCATAAAATACAGTGTTAAAATAATCAGGTCTGTAGAAGAAGCTCTTAAGTCCTTTTCTGGAGTATGTAATGGAATCGTGATGCAAATTTTCGTGTCTATTTATATGCATGTGTCTGTTGCACGTATATATATATAAGTATAAATATAAATAATAAATCCTAAATTAGATTTCAATTTCTTCAATACGTTTTACAACTTGGGAAGGCTTCGCCAGTGGCCGTAAGAGAAATTGTTAAATTATTCTGGGGCACTTCAATCAAAATGCTTTAACAACGGCAAACATAATACTTTTCACAACACTTTAAAGGTTTAATAAATTAAATGTAGTCATGTAATATAGATATTCCTTTCCTAATACTTCAGAACAGTACTTAGCGGCGTCGTAATATTTAAGCGACCAACGCTAAACCGCTAAATGAGTTAATTTCTAAATTAAACCAAACGGCAGAATTAGACCGGACAGTGTGTCCGGTTTTATACACGTCACATAACTTGTAAATGTATGCATTTATTTATCAAAGTCGCATTTATCGCGTTGGTAGGCTTCCAATTCTTGTAAAAATTGCATAAAGAATTGGCCCAAGAAACAGCTACATATTTATTTATGTTTTGACTCCTCGGTGCAAATCTGTATGAGTTTTTATGTTTATTAGCATAAACCCTCTTCTGGGACATAAGATAGTACCGCAATTAACAGTTTGAATTTACAACGTTAAAAGTTAAAGTTTGCTATAGGAATATATACGGAAAATAATAATCCGCATTACTAACTAAAAAATGTTCACGGTGAGGTACTTTGATTATTCATCTGAGTTTGGCTTTAACCAGGATATCAAAACCACTTTCATTACTGCGTCCTTGGTGTTAATAAACAGAAGCAACACACCTAGATCTAGTTATTCCGACATCTTTAATGCAAGTGATAATTTCTATGCTCACGTTTTATTATTATCCGGTACGAGACGCTGAGAATACTAGGTTGCAGTCAGGGTCAAACATCATGAATTCGATGTTCATTTCATAAGGATGCTCAGCTGCATCTTGTAAATGTCACCCGCAGCAATAAAAAGACAAATAATTTTAGTAACATGACTAGGTCTTTGAAATTTTTACCACACAAGGTAACGAATTTCGCATAGTTTCGTGATATTTCTTAATGGATATTAATAGTAAAAATTCCTTAATCTATGTTTTATAAATGCAAAAACAAGTCAAAGCGCTGTAAGCATAGGATGGACAGAAGAGAATGGTCGGATAATGGTTTAATTTGCTGTATTCTTTTGAGGAGAAGGTTCAATCCAATCAATAAAACGGCTTCAAGAGTCAAGTTAACATTTGTATTTACGGATGTACGCCTTTTCAAAATCTACTAGCTTCCTAGTCTTTGCCCTCTAATGCTGTAGAACTGCCTCATTAAAAGCAGACAAAGAGACACGTATATAGTAGTAACAAAGTACTGGACGCTTACTGTTAAATCAAAATTACTAAAATCTCTCGATAACAGTTTAATGTCACAAACGTTATAAAGTTGTTAAATTAACTTACACAACGTTGTTGCACGTCTGTCGCATTTGCAAGACTTAAAACAAAAAGAAAAACGTGAAACACTTTAATTGTACAAGGGCATTAAGAAAACAGATATAAGAAATGAAACCAAATCAAACGCAGCCACCAGCTCAATCAAGTCCAAGTTTGCAATAAAGCATTGTTTGTACACAATGCATAACACAAGCCGAAAACTTGCAGAGATCGTTCAGCATATTTGTTTCGAATTACAGTCCCACAAATACTAAATAGAATTAATTTTCCCTCAGATTAGTCTGCTTGAGAGTGCAGGCTTCCCAATTCGCTTTAACAACTGCCTTTGTATATACAAATAAGAAAATAAATAAAAGTCAGCATCAATGAGTATGTTTAAACTTATTAAAGGGTGAAATTAGTTACTTTTCCTTCATAACAATTGTAATTATAACAATGATTCACATAATAGAGTTTTGTAGAACCCTGATCGGTGTAAATGTTTAAACTATTTAAAAGTACTGCTTTTTTGTTTTCTGTATTACATGACAGAACACTTAAAAGGAAAGTAATGCTTTCTCACTAATGCACTTTTCATCAAGTATTTAAGTCGCAACGCGTTTTCTGTGTTAATTTAGTTGGGATTGATAGCCAATCTTAACCATTTTACCTTAAAAAAAATATATAAAAGTTTTACTTGAAGTGCTGCAAAATGGCAGCCAACGAAAGAATGTACTTTCTGACGATATTCCAGATACGAAATGCAGCAAACTTTAAAAACATGAATGTTGTAGAAATTTAGTTTTATGTGTGCGTTATATTAAATAACCTTAAACGGAAAACTAATCCACGCTTTTGCTTAGATATAGAAATCGCAGCACCTGAACTGCAGCCTTGATTTCATTCCTTATTCTTAAAGTAATTAACAGCCAGGAAAGGAACACGCCATGTTTTTCTTTTGTAAGTGACATAAAACAACAACAATGAATGTGTCCCTATTCCTTCAACATAGCAAAAACTGAAATCTTGCGAAAAATGTGTGCCTGTTGTCTAAATTCGGCGAGATTATTATTTGCATAAACTTAAATCGGGATAACGTCGTTATAATTTGGTAAAATAGGAATCAAATTTAGGTATTTAATGGTTACTAATTGCTTAAATAAAGTGTCTTGATTACACTAAGGTGAAGCTACTGGAGGCAATAATATATAACGGTTCATACTGAAGTAAAGTTGGATTGAACGGTTATTGACATACTTTGTCCTTCAGCTTTGCTAATCTTCAGATTTTAGCCATTCGCCACCATCCGTTTAGTAGTTTTTCTTCTCGTTTATATTAAACAAATTACAAATAATAACGCCTCTGCCCATAAACAAGTAAGAACAGGAGCCGATAAGAATAACGCACTTTTTAGCGAGATGTATTTTCTGAAAGGTCCGTGAGAGTGGACTGACTGTAAACTAGTCATGGTGAATGCCAAGATTATTTCGCAGTTGTTGACCATCAAAAGCAAAAAACAAAGTTCAATGTGGTAAAGAAAGAATTAACCTAGAAATGTCTAGATTTTTTAAAATGCAAAACTAAACTCATTCTCGAAGTTTGCCTGATTCGTGTCATGGTGGACGGTCACTGGATGTGTTATCTGAAGAAACGCGCAGTCTCGCAGCAGCTGTTTAATGGCTATCATTTTTTAAAACTCGGAACCAACTCAATCTTCTCGACCTTTACTCATAGACTCAATGCAATTCCTCCATTGTATCGACCAGCGACAGCACTGAAACACGGCACTGGAGCTGGTGATGCATTTATGTTTCAAACAGCGGGTACATTCTCCTCTTTTGTATACGATGGTACATTGAACTGCTATAAACAGGCGATGTACAAGAAACATATTTATAGGCGGGAATACTTGTACCTTTGTTGGAACCTTTAGGCGTCCAGTGTTGGTTAAACGTACTTTACTATGCCAAAAGAGGCCTGTTTTATTAAAGACACATTAATGTGTAATCAAATGCACCTCATAAAAATTTTATTGATAGACATAAAAGCATTTATGGTGGCTTCTGAGTACAGACTATAAAGCGGGCGAGGAACCGCTTACTTCAAATGTAGTGATATTTAAAACAAATTAAAATATTAGACGAATAAAATTCGAAGAGTGAAAATACTCAGCAGGTTCGTGTACACAAGATCGTTTTTTTCAAAAATAAGCTCAAATCCTTCGTTTTACAACACGTCGTTTACTCCTTTTATGGAGAAACCAGTCAATGGTCTGTAAAAGCTCTTTTCTAAGCATGGAATATACAGTATAGAAACACCAACGTACCTCGAAGGTGTTTTCTTGCCGCTTTATTGCACTAAGCTAACAGATATTTGCTCTTGACATAGATCATGGACTACGCACTGCTGATTATGAAATGAGTGACAGACATTAATTAGCTTACGGGGGAAAATAGTCCCCTGTTTCTCCAGACGCTTTTTAAACTGCACTTGGAGAGGTTCTTCCTTTGGATACAGCAGAACGTTTCCAACAATCTTGATCAAGTGATTTTGTTTTACCCATTGATAATGCATTTCTTTTTTTATTTCTTATAAAGCTGGGCTAGGCCCAGTTGTGGTCACGCTGATGAGCGGATTGATTTACTCGCTGTATTGGTAAATACAATCACGTGAGCCCCGCAACCAATAGCTGCAACTGTAGTCGGCAAAATACTATGATTGTTCTGAGAGAAGGTATCAGATACACTTCCCAGTGTAACCTTTTCTATGAAAGCGAGAGAGCCTAAAATGTCGACCGGTGGCACTATACACAATTATTATGTTGATTCTTTGATAGGACAGGAGACAGAGGACTTATACGCGGCCAGATATGCCCAAGGATCACACAGCACAGCTTCAAGGCCATCAGGTGTAGCAGACAGTTCAGATTTCTCTTCCTGCAGCTTTACCTCCAAGTCAACCGCATTTTCTAATCCCTGGTCTCCCGTTCATCCTCAATCCTCTGCTGCCGTTGCAGGGATCTACCATCCTTACATGCATCAATCGCATCTTGCAGCTGGAGACACCAGATACGTGCGCTCATGGTTAGAACCACTTTCCAGTTCAGTCTCTTTCCCTGGATTCCATCCCAACGGCCGGCATTACGGGATCAAGCCAGAAACTTTATCAAGCAAGAGGACAGAGTGCTCTTCCTATGAGCTGCAAACGCTCAGCCTGCCAGAATTCACTTGCGGCTCCTACCCAGAGTGCAGGGAGAAGCTTCCCAAGGAGCTTGGCTGCACCAGCTCCGAGACTACGAGCAACAGTGAGCACAAGGAGGAGAAACAACAGCAACTTGACCCAAGTAAGTGCAAAAATTGCAGCTTGATTTACAACCCGAACCTGTAGACCTGAGTGTGCAAAGCTGATGGTTTTACAAACCTATAAAAATGTCTAGACGCCTACCCAAGTCTGAAAAGCCACAGCCAGCAGTAAAGAGTTTATATCGTTTACAGCGAAATTTTACACACAAATTTGCGTCTGACAAGACTGTAAAACGTTGATGCATCCTTCTCAATGAACCTTACAGGACTATCTGAAAGTCGAAGGCCGAATGCATTATTCCAATTTAAACATTTGTCACTGCATTTTTCTATTCTTTCTATAAATTTTTTTAAATATTTGTTAACAACCTACCCTACTTCAAAACAGGCCTAAACAGACTGAAACCAATCTTTACCTCCATTTTTTAATATATTAAATCGCCCTGAACTTGACAAGTACCGAGTGGGGAAAGAGCACTGCAGCTTTGATTAACATTATGCGATTGTGGGAATTCTTGAGGATGTCTGAAATTCCATGGAAAATAGTCAGGGGATGTTCTGATTTTAATTCTTGTTCTTCCTTTCTTTCCAGATCACCCTGCAATAAATTGGATCCACGCTCGCTCTACCAGGAAGAAACGTTGCCCTTATACCAAGTACCAGACGCTTGAATTAGAAAAGGAGTTTTTATTTAATATGTATCTCACCAGGGACCGGCGTTATGAAGTTGCTAGAATTTTAAATCTTACCGAGCGGCAGGTAAAGATTTGGTTTCAGAACAGAAGAATGAAAATGAAAAAGATGAACAAGGTGAAAAATAACGAAGAACCTTAAGTGATCATCCGTATCTTAGCGATAGATCTGAAAATCCTACAGACTGTGTAAAAAGTGTTTTGTCTATCTAGTGGTGCCTGGTTTATTCGAAGCACGGTCTATGTTTCCCAGTGTTGTACTGTTCCAGAGCAATCCTGTGTTTAAACAATTGACATTTATCTTGAGACTGTCCCTGATTTGCTGCTATTGGGTTACATTAAACAGAATTTAAACTGGTGTCAGTACATTGGTTGTATTGCGTTAAAAGTTTGACAACATTACTAAAATATACTTGTTTTATATAGAAATAAAACACGCATATTTGAACATTTTCTTTAGTTGTGCAACCTGTAAAATGTTGTGTTTCCGCTGTACTGTTAGTGTACCATTTAGATATAAATATAGAGAAATGCAAACCCTTTGTCGTTCTATTCAGTTTTATGCTGGTTACTCGATGAACTGTAATACAAGCGCCACTGGCTGTACATCATTCAGTTATTTTCAAGTGCAATGACATTATCACTGTGCTGATAAAGGACATTAAGCCAATGTACTATTTATTTAAAACATTTCAAGTTAAATTAGCAGAGCGTCACGGTCACTATGGGACGGCCTATTTCTCGAGTAACCTGGACGTGTCATTAAACTGTAGGCATCTTGACTAAGCAACACAAATAAATAGAACGGTGTTTAAATTTTGTTACTTTTCCAACAGCTGTGGACATCTTTTTGCGCGTTTGGGACAATCTGAAGCAAGCTTATTTTAGTGACAAGTGAATATGACCTGCTTTAACGCGGTGCTTATTGCATCGATTTGAATACTGTTATAAAGATGCGGTTACTTGGATCATTACGTAAGTCAAATCCAATGTAATTAATGCAATGAAAATGTAAGAAAATATAATATGACAATAGTTTTTGACTTACTCCCAGATCATCTGCAGTATTTATTAGCTACCACAGATGTGACAATAAAAATTATGCTGTGCTGCAAAAGTCAAAAGATTAAGCAGAAATTTCCATTCGTCCGCTGGTTTGTACCTCACGTTTCTTCCTTATGTTAACAATAAAAGTTTATAAACATTTCAGCTTTGCTAACTGGTTAAAAAGTCATTAGTGATTGGATAAACGCCGTTTAGATGTCAACAATTAGCCATTTCAGGAGGGACTGCAAAGTAATATATTCCGTTGGAAGGGTATTATGTTGCCTCCGCTTTTGTTCGAAACCGTCAGTATTGCTAAATTGATGTTAATATTCGGATGACCCAAAGGGGATTTCGTTCAAATCAGCTGATCAGCACTCTAATATTGACCTCCTGATGGAAAATGACCACTGGCTGGTATAAATTATGAAAACAATTCTGAAATCTTGGACTTTCCGGCTTGTAGTAATTAGCAACTATCCACTAAACACATTCTGATACATATAGGTTTTATAGATAGAGCTGATCAACGTATTTTGTAAAACAGAAACTTTTTTAATCAATGTGTTTTCCTTATTTCCTTAGTATATGAGTTGATGGCTGCTTAAAGGAAGTTGTTTTCCATCTCTTGTTTAGAAAGGTGTTTTATAGTTTCTCCTTTGTTGTTTGAACAATGTGCTATTTTTATTATTCACCGATATCCGACGAGTAGCACTTTGGAAAGATTCCTAGTTAGAAATACTCTTGGTACATTTGTTAAAGGTACAAAAATAAGTAACAACAAAGTACATATTGTTGTTAAAACACTGGTGCGGATTAACTATAACTCTACCCACAAATGGCCACAGAGCACAGAGAGCTTCATTTTATTTCACGTCACTATCTCATTAATGTCTCGTACTGAAAACAATTGCGTGTAGTCGTAAAACTGAACTTCATTCTTTTTGGAGAATTCTTTGAAAACGTTAGTGCTCAGGTGTTGAATTGCAACGCCATCTATTGCCACAATTCTACATATAGTACTTTAGAACCGGAAGGAACGGGGTACAATAAACCCCACAACTGGCTAGACGTCTGACCTTAATGACTTTACAGTTTTCTTCGTTTAATTACTGACTTCTTTGAAATCAGCCAATTCAGATGTTTTTGTCTGTTGATGACAAACAAAAATGCAGACACTAGTTAAAGGGGCGAAGACAATTAATTCCGTCTTGTCACTTGAGTCTGGACAAACTATTATCTATTCCCAAACATATATGTTCGAAGGACACTTTGCTATAAAGTAGATTTACATAAAAAAAATCGTCCGCATGTCCAGTCAAATAACAATAACGAGGAAATCTATAGCTTTAGTTCATTAACTCAAAAGGCATGCAATAGAAAACAGCAGCGACGTCTAAAGAAATAATACTTAAGTACAATGCATTTTATTATACAAGATGCAAATGATTTATATGCGAATATGTGTGACACACTTGTTAAATGACGAGCCGAAACTAAATTGAGCGCAGCATCTGTCTTATGGATTTATTTCATTTTGCATCTTCATATAAATGTTTCACATCTCGACACATGTCCATACAAAACATGCTCATAAATTCAAAAAAAATTGTAGTAGCAGTAAATGAAGCACAGCTAGCAATTATTTTCTCACCCTATAGAAAAACATGTGTGAATCTTTCCAAATATTTAATAGTCACCAATAGAGTTCTCTCTGTCTCTGTTTCTTTCTTTGTCTCTGTATACACGTGCAGTCACACATATCTTACTCTCTATCCGCCCTTATTCGGATTATTGGATTTGAATATATATATTTTGTTACTTTAAAAATCGACATATGTAATCAACCGATTTTACATACATTTGTTTTGGTGAGCTATATCAGGGAAATAATATTTATAATTAGTTGCCTGCCTACTTCCCAATACCAAATGGATAGAGTTTCAAATTATCAAATGACTTTTTGAACCTCTAGTTTCGCTGGAGAGTGCTGAACATCGTCTTAAAATAGTGCAGAGTAAATGAGACAAGTTGTACTAACAATTCCGAATCATTTTACAAAACCAATTTCTAGCATTTATTGAGATCTAATGGAGCCCATTTTATGTTTCGTTTCTTCACAAGTACGTTCGCTGATTCTTAAATGATTCTGCACAAAAGTGAACCAAAGCAGCCCAGGTTCCAGTTCAACCGTAGTTCATAACATTATCCACTGGGCGGTGCTGTCGCTCCACTATATCAAATTGGCAAACCTGCAAATGACAACAGATACATGGTAAATCGGTTAAAAGGAAACTAATAACTTCTCATAGCGCTTTGTAGCTCAGAAAACATGAAAAGCATTAATATCTGTAGCCTGATTCTTCGGAGGAGTTTCAAAATACAAATTTAATATTACAATTGTAAATTCACTAAAACGTTCAAAATCAAACGGCGTGTGACCATGTGCTCGCTTAAAGGTAAAAAGTTCCATATAACTTTTTGGAAATTTATTATTAAATAGTTGCATAGTACAGACTCTCGATCTTAAATGACTTGTGAGAACAAAATGAAGGATTTTTCATCACAATTTACACGACTTTCCATTTTAATTTTCACAAAAATCCTCCATGGTTGTGTCTGCATTCTCCTTTGTTCTAATGATGTTCATTCACTGAAACTCTAAAATATGATCTTTGTACAATGGTTGAAGTTGTACACTAGGGTCATAGTCCGATAATTCTGAATGGGATTCGAGAATAAGGATGTCAGATTTTTTTTATTTCTCAATTTTAACAAATCACTTTATACTGAAACACAAACTGAAATTTTGCTAAGCGGCGCAGCAATATTACAACTAATGGCATACATTTCCTGCTAACCTTAGTAAACTTTATAATTCTTAACTTTAACGGGCGTAAACAATTATTTATTTTGATGTGCATTTCAATCTTCAAAACAATAATTAAGCAGAATCGGGTCTACGGTTTTTTTTTAAATCCGCTTGGCGTCCAATTTTACAATGTTCTTCTTAAAATACTTCTTTCAGAATATGTTGTAATAGTTTAAAATGATTTCTGAAACATTTTTCAAGCGTTCGAATGCAGTTCTCACACGCTTGCTGCGTTCATGTGCTGAAATAAATCGACTGCAAATATATATAAAAGAGAAAAAACGAATAAGGCCTAGAATTAAAATTTAAATTATAATCTACACAATGTCATTAAAGGTGCCTTTCCAATGAATAAACCGTTCTCATGAACTCGGCTTTTTTTAAATACATGCTCCACTACTTTATATTAGGTACGTACCGGCAACGTTGTATAAATACTAGTAGATATATATATATATATATATATATTTGCTCGTCGCTGATCATTGCGGGGTTATTCAATAAACTCGACGAGGGTTAATTTATTCTTTTCGGATTTCTGGCGTTACTTCCTTCGATTAGAAACGGCTTTGTAATCGTTTCAGATAGCAAAGCAAAAAAAGTAAAACAAAGCTAAACAATACATTTAAATTAACAACGAGTTATACATATATGTTTTTCAGTCGTATAGGTCAGATTTAAAAAATAATAAATTGATTTGAATGTTTTTTTTACAAGAAAGGGCACCGGCGAGATCCTCTTAATTTATCCTTTCATATACATTTACTTAAATGAAGCAAACATTTCGGCAAAATAGATTTTTGCCGAAAAGTAAATGCACATATGTAAATATGTGCATATCAACATTAATATGCAGCCTATTAATTGCATTACTAACTAATGCAAATGTTCATCATTATGAAAAGTGCGGTTTGCCGGAGATTTTAATTGAATGCGGTTAGTGTCTCTTGTTCTATATTGCAGTTAAAACTGGGCAAACGGCAGCTTTTAGTTCATTTTCAATGTAGAAATTCATGAACATTGTATTATAATTATACAATGATAACGCGTTTTAAATTGCGCGTTTTCAGCTGACTGTTTTTGTTTATGCATATAAATGAAACGTTACTGAAAAGGAATATCGTTACAGCACATTTTAGACTCATTTGGAATGAACATATTCTGAATATATTGAAGTATAAGTAGAATTCTTCTGGTTAGCAGCCAGTGAAGACATTTCTGATTTTATTTCCCTGAAGCATTCTGTCAAGTTGAGACGACCACCGGAGCGTGAGGAACAAAGTTCACTGGTGAATACAAGTTTAACAGATCAAGGACTCTTTGCGTTTAAACTTTAAACGCAGTCGCTTGAAGGAAAAAATTGCGAGTCACTTTATTCATAAGCGATTCAGCTATCATCAACTAAGGCTAACCAGCTCGGGAACTGTACGCCTCTCATCTCAGGCTTGCTGTTTCTCCCGATGCTGTAGTTCTTGATGAAATTTCAACCTCAAGCGACAAACTTTGAGTTTGCCTGAGGATCCTAGCTGCTTTTCTCGGCAATGACGTCTGCCAGGGGTGAAATGATGGAAATTGTATTCACAGGCATGATTTTCATTAGGTAGCAATTAACCTCGAAGTTTCAGTCAAGCGGGCCTATTTTTTATCTGAGGCAAGGGTAGCTATTTCTCCCCGTCTTTGTAGAAGGGATATTTCATATAGTATATTAATGTTGTTTGATACAATTATTTTTTAGCAAGGATCAATTTCTGTTCATCTACTGCCACTTAAACCCAATAACAGCAATAACTATTGTTGATTGATAACAGTTTATATGTAAATTGCAGAAGCATCTATGCGCCAACTATACTTCTGTAGGTAAATATAAATAAATATATAGGAATATAAGCTAGGTAGACAGACCGACAGACACACGCAGGTCCTACAAGATTTATAGAAACAGCCAGTACAAAATAATCCCTGATCTTAATTCTAACTTTAGCCTTTTAGCCCTCTGGCTTCTCCCCCATTTTTGACTATGTCTTGACCTTGAGCCCAGTCTCACCTTGCTGTGTTCTAAAATCTAATTGCTGTGCTGTAACCGGGCCAGCTTCATTTCTCTTCAGTTGAGTGGCGCACGTATTTCATGTTTTCTGTGATGCGGCCCGCCTAATTGTAATGAGAGTGTGCTGAATATATTAATCCGCATGTTTTTTTTCCGATCTGTATGCCCTCTACATTTTAAAAAAAATATCATTTCCCAGTACAGACGTGTTGCCCGCGAAAGCGGTAACTGTAAACGGCAGTCAAAGATCTTCTCAACTGGTTTAGAACTGATCTGCGGTTTCAAAGTGAAGCAGCCAAAGCAGTGAGGCAGTTGTGTACCTACAGTATTAGCGAGTATGTTCCACGGGGCATCAGTGCACACTGGACCTGCATTGCCATCATGAGCACTGTATAGACCGGGGAACCCAATAACATCACTCCAGTGTTGTTTAACATTTATTTTGTTGATATTCATTGGCCATTTTAGAGTCTGCACAGATGAGTTCATATTTTGTAAATCCATTCTACTCCAAGTACAAGCCAGGAGAAGCCCTAAGTCCCACTTACTACGACTGCCGGTTTCCACAAGACGTGACCAGCAGACACGCTGTCGTCTATGGTCCCAGCAGCGGCGCAAGCTTCCAGCACCCAGCTCAAGTTCAAGATTTTTACCATCATGGGACATCAGCACTTCCTAATACTGGCTTTCAACAGAATCCTTGTGGAATTACGTGTCATGGTGACCCCTCTAAATTTTACGGATACGATAACTTACAAAGACAGCAAATTTTTACGACACAGCAAGAGGCCGATCTGGTACAATATCCTGACTGTAAATCGTCTAGCAGTAATATTGGCGAAGAACCAGAGCACTTAAATCAGAACTCGTCTCCTACTCAAATGTTTCCCTGGATGAGACCTCAAGGTTGGATATATTAAAATTAGCTTCCATCTCACGTTTTACTGCTCAGTATTATCGCCAAGGTGTTTAACGCTGTCTGTAAAAGTCTGTTTTTATAGGGACACTTTCTTTGAATGGCATTACCGATCAAAGCAAGGATTGTTGCTTTTATTCCTAGTCTGTAGTTATTTGATTGTATGAATTTTATCCGATTTTTATTGTCTCTTCTGATTCTCATGTTCTTTAGCAGCTCCCGGTAGACGCAGAGGAAGACAAACTTACAGCCGATTCCAAACTCTGGAGCTGGAAAAGGAATTCCTTTTCAATCCGTATCTGACTCGAAAGCGAAGGATCGAGGTTTCACATGCTCTGGGACTCACTGAGAGACAGGTGAAGATTTGGTTTCAAAATAGGAGAATGAAATGGAAAAAAGAAAACAACAAGGACAAATTTCCAACCTCTCGGAACGACGACGAGGACGAAGAGGTCAAGAAAGAACAGGAAGAGCCTGAGCAGGAGACAACAGAAAAAGAGACCAAGTAACTTTACCCCCTTTGGCCTCAAAGCAAAACGTCATCCAGTTTGTGCTAATTCCACTGTTAAACGTGTTGACCAGAATAAATCCTCCAGCACATTGATGGCTAGTTTTGTGTAAACAGTCCACCTGTTTTTGAAGTTCTTTAGAGCCTTAATTCGACATTATTTCTGATGAATTTTGTGTGCATCATTTTAACCTTTGCAATCACCCCCGAAAGATCAGCCGTCGTATAGAATTTTGCAGCTCCCTTTAAAAGTGGGAAAATCGCAGAAGAAATAGCCATTTTGAATAAAGATTTCATTGCTTTTCAATAGGACGATAATATGAAATGATATCGTGATTGATTTAGTTTGTTGATTTTATTTAGCATTTTGTGATTATACCCAACAACATGAACTGCCTAATAGAATGGATAATTTGGAATGTATTGCGAACACACTTAATTAATGATAGAAAAAAAACGTGCACTTGCGATGTGTCTTAATTACTGTGCGTGTAAACTAATTGGTGGTGTATTGCGGCTGGAAACTCTCAACCATTACCTATCTCCGATACGCATATTATAAACACAAGCAAAAAAAAATTACAAGGTATTCCGCAGCAATAGTCACTTTTTATGATGGTCGAATGTGATTAAATTAATAAATGTTGATTAAATTTAACTGTGTACTTGTTTCATTTTATGACCAGTATCCAAAAGAAAATAAAAGTAATAAAAGAAATTCATTATGCTTTTATTGAGATAATCAGCTGAGATCGCTGGATCACTATATTGCCAGCGTTCTGGAGCTGTTGCGAGATTTTTCCTTTACGGTTAAATCGGATATACTTTATTTTTGTTTGTCATTTCTGTGGCCACAAGGCGTACGCCTGCCATACAGCACCACAGCTCTGTACCTTGGATGCAAAAGCCTGAAGATGGCGTGATTCTTTATATGTAGTTATAAAAGTTAATGATATAGCTGATGATTAGAATATTAGTTTATCTATGCCCCAAGTTAAAGTCTTTCAAGTTGACCATTGGCTAATGAAATCACATGCCTGACTCATGTGTGGCTGAAAGGACGCTGTAAAAGTTAGTGTTTGGTGTTAAACTGCGCTCTACTGTACACGTATATCAGCAAATCTCGTAAAACCGACAATAAAAGTTCTAATACTACAAATCACTCGACAAACTGTGGACTTCTGGATTCCAGTTTATTCTTTTCTGATTTAAAGGCTGGCGGCGAAAACAGAATCTTCAGTTGTCGAGTAACCTTCCATCTTTCCATTAAACTTTGCTAAAGCAGCGATCAAGCCATATCTAAACTTTAGCCGGATCAATGGGCATGTTGCATATAAATGTTAACCATAGGAATTGGCAATTTTTATTTCCACCTTTTCTTTGCGCACATAGCATAATGACATGCTAAGCCTGAATCAAGAAAAATATTGATAAGAACAAACAGGAAACAATTAGAAGGAGAAAAAAAAGCAAACATTGTACTTCAAATGTTAAGCAAACAATCAAAAGCCCTCGTTTATTTGCAGAACTAAAGATAACAGTATACATTTTAACAGCGGACTCCAGAATCCACTTTGATAACAGAGCGATGATATTAAGATTTCTGATTTACGGAACAGCTTCAGACTTGTAATCGAATGTAATTATATGTCACATAACTAAGTGCCATTTTCCCATAATATCCTCACTCCGTCAGGTAGAGCTTGCCAGATGAAACACCAATTAACTAATTCAGACGGACAACAGCGCCGTTTGGAAATTCTAGTTTTGTTGATAGAGGTTTGCGTTGTCTATTTTATGTATCCTAATCTCAACGACACCAATTTTTATTTTAATGCAAATATCTTTAGTGAACGATATGAATACCATAATAGGTGCCCGATTATAACACATCAATAATTTTACAGGACATATCAACTATAAATAAACTAATATCAGAGTATTATTTTTGAAATTGCATTCTCGCGCCGGAGAGGTGTCCTTTTACTCAAACTCTCTTGTTTTTTAACAAGTTCTTTTTATTCTCTCAATATATGTGAGCTGAGCTCCTTTTTGAAAAACATCATTATTTTAAAATTTCATCAAATCTGTTATTAAAACGGTATAAACCAAAGAATGAAATAAAAAATATTTTTGCATCTGCTGCCATTTTCAAATTGGACGATCAAATACGGGTCTTCACTGTAATAGCGGTAACCACGGGACTGTACAATTACGGTGGAAGTAGGCCTTATCAACGGTCGTATTAGATGATAGGAATCGCAAGTACCTGCATGCTTTCACTGAACGAATGGTGCGTACAATGGCTTTTGGGTAGAATTAGTACTTTGGCGTGGGAGTTAAGCTTAATAATTGCATGGATTTCAAAAGACGATGGAGATCAAAAATTGCCAAACGTATTAAAAATGGTCCTTGTGAATCGTTGTGAAAGGTTCCTATTGGTTCTTCAAGCCCGTTCATTTGGGGTTTCTAATCAAACCTCTGCAGAAATTCCTCCATCACTCATTTTCTAAATCCATCTCACCCCAGCAATATCTTTTTTGGAACCAGAGTAGGATAACTTGCAAGGTTGAACGTTTTATTCATATTGCAATTTATATTGATCTAACGCTTCTAGTAGTTTTGTCGTTATCATAAATTAAGAATGAGAAATCGGCGCGTAGGTACTTAACGCTGTTCTGAACTTTCCCCGTTAAGATCACTGCAAAGCATTAGACCAAAGACAACCAGGCGATAGTCCTTCTCTGGAGTTAAACCCGCGGGAAACATGCGGTTGGGTAGAAATATGGATATCAAACATCCACCAGCCATCATCTTTTATCCCTGCTAAATGAGGTTCCCGTGAATTTAACATATGTGGCATTAGTTGCCGAGCACGCTCACTGGCAGTGAAGGGAAAAATACCGAATGAACTGATTCAAACCATTTGCACTTTCATTCACGCTGAATATGTTTACGCAGCGCCGAAATAATGTTATCTGGTTAACCAAATTCTGACCGACCACTGGGATGTGGTTTTCACTTTATAGAGAGGAATTTTTTCCCTACACTGGAAACACGAGGAATAGAATGAAATGCTCCAAATGCTTAGAAATTGAAGTACAATGTATAATTAGATAGCTACATTTGTTGATATTTCATTTCCAGTTTCTCACCTGTATAGAGTGCACCATAGAACATTTATAATAAGTTAATACATTACTTTTCTTATTGATTATCATTTGAAGGAAGGAAGCCGCCCCAGCTTTGATATATATTTAGTACGCTAACATGCATTTGGTTTGTTTGTTTCTTACTCCTAACTCGGCCATATCGAATGAGCTGAGAAAATCAGGGCAAAACGAAACGAAGAAGCTGTCGGATGCACAACTGGTACATTAGATATTGTGATCGTTAACGTTTAATTATTTGTAGAACTAGCTTTTTCGAAAATCCTTATGTCTATGCTTGACGTATTTAAAACATGAACTAAAAAGTATAGACTATCAAACAAATTGTAGGGCTTTGATTGCTGTTCTGTGGAGTGCCCACTGCATTGGGAAATATTTTCCTTTATGTTTATGTTGTCGCTGCACTTCCGCTTATATATTTAGTTAAGGCGTTCGTTACAATACACATTATAACAAATAGCTGCAGCAAAGATCTCGTTAAAGGAAACATGGCGCTTGCGAGCTGTACTTTCGAAATCCGCAAGGAATTGCTGCGAATTCCTTTTTGTTTGAAGAAAATTTACAACTTTGTAATGGACCTTTTACGACGGAGACTGCGTTCCTATTGGCTGACTTTGGTCATGTGAATCTAGTAACTACGTTCATGGCCTTTTCATGATTTCCCCTGTGAATATTTCACTGCATTCCGCTGCTAACTCGTCTCAAATCGTCTTTTCTGTCCGTATCTCCCCTTGCCTGCTTTTGTCGTCGGTCTTTGACTCCAGCTGCTTGCAAAAAAGGACACTTTCCGCTGTATTCGCAGTGTTCAGTCCTTTTCTGTACAACTATGAGGAAGTCATTCGGCTCATGCTGGGATTTAGCAACCTGATCACTCTCACAGACCTCTGACGTCTGTTTACAATCTTTCATTTACCCTTCAATTCGCTTTACCATTTTAAAGTTCTTTCATTGATTGAAAAAGTACAAATGGAGTACAACATCAACCTGGTTACTATTCTGGGGCAGCGACCTGAAACTGGTAAGTGCTGTGCTTTTCTATGCTCTGCTGTTGCAGATAGCGCTGCTGTACACAGGAGGGGACGACGTTTGTTTCGTTGGTTGAGTTCTAGGCAACTGTTTGGGAGGTCGAGGAGTGTTCGACATAAATGAACAAACAACAAGACTGATTTTAAAACGGGACATTGTAACCAGGTCCAGGTGGTCGATTGAATTCAAATGGTGGCTGTGGTGCAGCTTAATTAAATATTTATTTTCCGCAATAAGACGGAGAGTTGCGGTTCGTGCTGTCTTTGATATGAAAGCGTCGTCACAAGGCAACTGACATTTGTGCATATGATCCGGAGCGGAGATTAATCAGATTGCGCAGGTTACTCATGAGATAATTATTTTTTGTTAATATTAATAGTACGATTATTGTTGTTGTTATTTTGAGGGAGCGATGTCGGATGAACTGCTGATGATTGCCGGATTTATTCTGTTTTTGCAGATATGTGGCTTTCCGCACTATTTGGTATCTTGCAGTCGAGGACATTAGTTGGACTCTTGCGCGAAGGATTGGTTGTAGTGATGAATAATATACTTTGTATTATTGATCCCAGTAATTCCGTGCAGTATTCATAAAAACACTATCAGAATTTTGGGGAAATGTTTCGCCAACATTTTAATGATGTCCAACCACGTGACAGTACTTTATACACATGAGTGGTACTCATAATAATTTTCCTGCAGTCGATATCAGACTGTGGTTTCAATGCGTTAGTATTGAGTAAAGGATTCCCTAAATGTTTCAAATTGCGCTTTTGGCAAAGTTTCAAATAATATCAGTTCGTCTATCTGATGATTGATTTACTGCAACAAGTTGTACCCAATTTGGATTGTACATTTTATAAAAACGGTAAGATCTGCATCCTGGGAACTTTTTAATTTGGTGCAAACAGATCCAACCCCATGTAAGTGCTTTCACAATGCATAACGTAACGGTCACTAGAAAAACATTGGGTTCTTTTATTTCCCCCTTTCTTATGTTCAACATTTACCATTTAATTGTAAAACCTTGCTGCGGAAATATGCACAGAACAAGGGCGTGAGAGTTACTGTTAGCAGGCGATGAATTTATTAATAAATTGTTATATTTTTACAAGGCATTTGTTTGTATTTCCAGTGATTGAATATTTGGTGAGGTTGTTTGCGATTATTTCTCACTTAATAAGGACGTTTCTAATTGCGTCCATTTGAAATTATTGTCATATTTGTCTTTTGTAATTTGGTTCGGTTTTCGGTCTCTGGATTATTTACTGGAAACAGATAAAATGACAATACATTAGTTTGATCATCCGTGTGGCGTATAATTATGGTGATGTTGATTCGCGTTTAGCATCTGACATCTATTTGCAAATGAAAAATAATTTAAAAACCATTCATCTACATGTGCCTGTATCTATCGCACAGACTAGCAGATACATTGTCAGAATGAAACTCAGGCTGCCTCAATAAGGTCAAAAAGTATCCCTAGAAGCAAATAAATATTTAATGATATCTTAACATTTGCACTTGTCATATTATTCTTTTATCACATCGTAAATATTTCCATACTAATTGTTTATTTTTAGACCAGGCCTACGAACAGAAATATATCCATACTCGAAATATATTAGATTGGGAGAAGTGGTGTTATTTTTCCCTATTAAGAAAGCAGTTTCATTTTTACCTCAATTTTCATATAGCAATTTATATTAATTGTGTAACATAATATGTTTTCATATAGTTCTCAATGCATCGTCTAGGTTCATTCCTATATGTTTATTGCATGTATACAGACATTATTAATTAAGCTTTTTTCGTCTCAGTTAAATAATTAAACGAGATAAATATGTGTTTCGGTATATTTTTCGATAAAATAAAGCTAGTTGACTGGAGTTACGCGATAGCTACACTCTGCGCTTTTTAGAATACAAGGAAAGGCTGGTTTGTGATTTCCCAGATTCTTCTTGACGAGGCATAATTTAGTATAAATACATTAAAAAGGAAAACTGAACGGAAAAAAATCATTACAAATATAATAATCAGAAAACGCACATTTGCTAATCTTAATGCTAGTTACAATTCTTAAGATCGAATTAATTTATGCTCTCCAAAGACACGTAGTCCATAATTTTCTAAAGGTGCTAAAATACTTAACAGGGATGCCACTTTGTGTGTGTGTTTGTGCATGTATTGATTTACAGTCTGTATCCAGCGGTCTGTTTGGAAGCTTCACCCTGGAGGATTTGTTCACAGTACATCTTCTACACTGACAATACTTAAATATAATTTCCAAACAATTTCAATCCAACAATAACAAAATATTAGAATTAATTATTTATTGGAAAGGGTTAACATCTGTAACAACAGGCAACTGATCACCGGCAACGTTTAGCACTTTTAAACTTAATTACACTGCTTTTCTAATCCTTTTGACATAAACTTGTAAATGCAAACAAATCTAAATATAAACACTCCCCTACAGATTTCATCTAGAGTTTAACGGGAATAATCCGTTCCGATTCCAGAGACAGTTCGCTCCTCACAGGGTTGGCAAACAAACGAATTTCCAGATCGCGATTTCCTCCTGAATTTATTACAAGGGCGAACGCACTGTAAAGTGAAAATCAACAAAAAATTGGTATGTGATGCAGGCAATAAGTTGTTCATTCCACAGCTTGAACATGATACACAATCGCGCCCAGTGTAAGGACAAAATATTTAAATGCCGGCCATTCTATTTCAAAGGTTTCAGGGGTACAAAGGCGCAGTAGCCTGGAAAAATACATTTTTGTTAATTTTCGCTATAGTCAGCACTAGAAGCCATACTATTCAATCGAATGTTCAGTAAGTGCGGTCATTTGTTAGTGCAGGACAAAGACAATATTTCTTCCACCGACTGTCAGACGGCTGCCGCAACGTTAGATTTACGAGCGTTAGACAGAGTCAGTTGGACTATGTAGCAACCTATGTTCTTAGATCAGAATTACAAGAGGGGTACACAAATCAAAGTTCACAAAGGATAAATAAAACCAAACCCTATATTATGGCATTTTATCTAAAACGTACTTGTTAAAATATTACATTTTCTAGTACTTAAACTTAACGCATTGCAAGCTGTAAGTTGCAATATATGATGCATCGGGAATCAGAACACTTTGAACCGAGGCCTATGCGGTTGTACACTGTAAACTGTATCGCTGAAACCATCCCAATAACGCTGGATCAATGCAGTTTTATTGCAGTTGGAACTAACGTGCTGATAATATTGGACAGTGGGGCCTGACTGAACAGCTCCTAACTACATACTATTTTCTTTGGAATATGCCCAGACTTGAATATTTTGTAATACTTTAGTCCTCCTGTTCTTAAAAACTTCGGTGATAAGTATTCGGCAAAGAAACACAAATAACTCTATTGTCCGCGCTCCAAGACGTTACGGCAAGCAGTGTACATGTATTTCTGCCAGAGCATAGAAATTTAATACTGTTGCATTAAAAAAACAAGTGAGTGTGGGTTGGGGCGGCCAAATAATATGGAGAATCCTATTTTATTGCTTATTAATACACTTACACAAGTGGTTATAGGAACACCCTTTTATTTCAGTATAAAAACAATCAGTGTAACATATAAATATATCCACCTGTGTTAAATATTACTGCGTTTCTGGGCGGACCTTTGTAACGTTCTTCAGGCCCGCATTAACACGGTCGATATTTGTCATCATTACCCCTTATTAACTAATTCCGGATCACAATCTAAGATTTATAAACTGCCTATTAATCAAACGGAAAAAAAACAAATCTTGATTTCAAGTATTACAGTTTTTGCTCTCGCAGTTTTCTTGCATTTCTGGCCAGCTCGAACTGGTTCCATTAGTTTAAAGTAGACACTATCACTGCCCAGAAAGACAACGGACCAAAAGTGCAGTCCCTGGAATCTGCACCATTCGTTTTCGAAATGAATGTACATTTGTCGAAGGCTATTTTTATATAATAATGTTTTTAATGAACTCAGCATATACAATGGAGTGTACATCACACCTCAGAGGCTTAAGCAAATACCACGACCCGCCATAGCGTAAAATGTAGATTCTTCAAGGGAAAACTGCAATAAAGTTCACGGTGAATTGCACAGTGAAAATACAAATAAATGTATAACACACTTCCACTTACCTTCTCGGTATGTTGTTCTATAGAGACTGGTGTCAGCGTCGACTTAACCAGTCACAAAGTAACATACAGCATTAATCCGTTTTTTTAAAAGTCCCTAATGACAACAGAGAACACATATTGATGTACATTCCTGAGTTTAGTGGACAAGGCGTAGAAAAAGATGGACCACGTATTTTCACATAAAAAACTAATGAGAAACTTTGTAAAGCCGATTTTAATACATTATCTGTAATGATACAGAACTAATGCATAAATAATCTCAGCGCAGTGTTGTCGGAAAACAATACATTCCAACCATTATAAGATCCAGCGACCCGGGCGGTTTGTGCAAGTGTGGGGAGGCTGCCTGCGAATCGTACATTTGATTAAGTTGTTTTCCTAGCAAAATAATTTCCACGGCGTCGTTTCCCACAAGAAAGAGAATCTAAATATCTCAAACCGTTTGAGTAATAATGAGAATCCGATTTGTGCAGTAGGAATAATTGCTGCGAATATGTATGATTTATTTCCATCACGCAGTTCGCGAATTAAATTATTTATTTACAGTCAGCATCAAACTAAGGGGTCAAGTACACAATTAATAGGAAAGAAAGGTGTTCGAAAAAAAGAGGGGGTTAATTGCGCTACAAAATATGTCGCACTATTGCGCTGGTATTTTTCATATTAAAGGCATCGTATAAACTTTTGAGGTCCTTAAGTCAGCATACGCCAGTTTTGTTAGTTACTTTACACCTGTACTATACACAAGCGTATATTGTAATAAAATTACTAAACAGGGTTTTTGTATTTACAGAAACATTTTGCGTATACGCTCCAATACATGTCGACAGATACATAATTCATATTTTCTGTTAACAGAAAGCAGCTTTCTTAACTAACATTTATCTTATAACCATTTTTAAAAAACTGAACCAATTTCGAAAAAGAATGTACGTCAAAGCCTCTTTCGATTTTGCTTTGTTAAGAGTTTGGCGTTCTCCATGCTTGCCAGCAGGAGGCGCTATAGGACAAGGCTCGCTAAATCACAGCACGTATTCTCACTGCATGAATTACCCCCAGGGTCAGGCACAAGAATTTACGACTGGTCAACAAAAGCACGTGATCTAAAGTTGTGTCCCATATTTGGTTGCATACGTAGAAGGCAGAGAAATGACATGTGCCTTTTATTTCCATATTTCATTATATATCGCGCGGTCTAGTGGCGAATAAACGTCTAAGAACCACAAATCAAACCCCTAAAAGGCAGATGAGTTCCTACTTTTTAAACTCCTTCTCAGGTCGCTACCAAAATGGCCACGATTATCAGTTGCAGAGTTATGGAAATGCTGCTTCGGTGGGCGAGCATTTCAGGGAGTCGACGATGCTCTCTACCAGGTATGGCTATGATTACACCGGGATAGACCTCAGCATGACTCGCTCTAACTCAAATCTGTGTGGAGACAGTGAAAGGTCTACCAACTACCTACAAACAGCCAGTAACACCTTTCATAACTCATCTGGTGTGAAAATTAAGTCTCCTAATCCTGCCTTTTGCTCGGGATCTTTAATAAGCCCATCAGACAGTGCTATTAAGATGGGGGCTAATATCACAGAGCCCAGTCACTCATACAGCGGTAACCAGGACACATCGCCGGTTAACGATAAGCATCCTAAGGGGACGAACAGCCCCAAACCAGAAAATGGGCAACTAGACAAGGATCCAGCACTGCAGATGCAAATATATCCATGGATGAAAAAGATGCACCTTAACCAAGGTACGCCATTCGGCCTTTTGACATACGTTTTAATCGTTCTTGAATTAATTTTCAGATTGAGAAACAAAATAAACTAAGCAAGTAAGTTCTAAGTATATAACGACTATTTGTAAAAATATTAACAGCTTGAATGATATCGGAATATTAGACTGTTGCTTTGAACTATATAGCAGTTATGCCAGGAGTTATACCATGTTATGCATCTAACCGCTTTCCGTTGAAAGTGAAAATATTTTAAAATATTTTAACATATATATCTAAACAAGAGAACATTTTGTACCAGACACAGACATTAACGTATTTGTCTGAAATTGTATAACTTCATATTTTCCATTGTACGTGTAGTAATGCATATTTTAACTTTTTCCTAAGAAGGCTTAAGTGGACTAGAAGGAAAACGAACGAGGACGGCATATACTCGCTACCAGACCCTGGAGCTGGAGAAAGAATTCCATTATAACAGATACCTTACACGACGCCGGCGGATAGAAATCGCTCACGCCCTGTGCCTGACTGAAAGACAAATTAAAATCTGGTTCCAGAACCGAAGAATGAAATGGAAAAAGGACAATAAATTGAAAAGTATAAATGTCAGCCCTCCAGGAGGAGGGTTTCAGCCATAGCTTGCTTCATCTAACTGGCTATAATATTACTTATCCAGATGATATTTTAAGTTGCAATGGGAAAGGTTGTTTGGCCACATTAAATGCTTCTGTATGAGATACGTTAATACGTTATTCTCATGTGGATTCAACGTCTTGTCATCAATTTATAAAGGAAAGAGTACAATTCATCAGTTGTCATCAACAGATGTTAAAATCATGTTTTTATATATTGATGGTAACATCCATGCCTAAATTTAGATCGTAAGAGAGAAAAAAAGAGGTCAACCAACGTAATGTAGCCAAGCAAGCCATTTGTCTTTGAGAACATGAAGTTGTGCTGTATATCTGGTTGCTGAACAAATCCTGTACCGGATTATAGCTTCGCTAAGACTCTAATTTAATAATATTTTATAAACTTAGATGAATATTGTTTCTTTCATCTCTTTTACATCAAAAGTGATTTCTTTTGTTTGATTATTCCTTGGAATGTTTATGGCACGAGTGTTGCTGTGGTCCCAGGTATAACTTGTCATGTATATTCTGTACATATATAATGTTTAAATGTCCGCCTTTGTCCTATGTACATGAAAGAAGTGGTGTTGTTGTCTACAACATTGAAATAAATTCAGTTTTGCCAATAAACGTTTCACCTGGTGTTTTAACAGCAATGGGCGTATAAAGCACTAACAATTGGTGACTTGTTAAAGAACCAAACGCCATCTCACTTTCGCACTTTGCCTCTATTCGTTTGACACCCGAGTTCTCCTAATAATAGCTCCAATGTTTCAGAACTCATAAAAGTTCCTTGGGCTGAACCGTATTTGAACGTTTTCTGAATTAAAAAAATATTATTTTTGGCAAGAACTGTTGGCCGAGCTTATACTTATTCCAATAAGTTTATAAAAAAACATGAGTCATACTTCAGGAACTTCAGCACCTAGACTACAGACACGTTCATTTACGAAAGATAATTTGATAAACTGTTATCTAATGGAAGAATAATACGAGTTTATGCTTTTAATTAATGCATATTTACATTATAAATATTTGGAAAATGTGTAAATCCAGTGGTGGGACTTGATTTGAAGAACTGTGGAACTTACGAGCAACTTGGTATTAGTTTTTGTTGCATGGTATAATTTACCAGATTAACTGCACTGAGGATACTTTTGTACCCAACAGTTATGACTAAAGCAGCAGGAAATAATAGATTATTGAAGCGACAGAAATAGGAAAACAAAGTCATAGGAAGTTGTAACTGTTAAAAGTGCTTCTTGTTTTCATTCTCAATCGACCCATTTCTATTTTACTGTAGCTCATAAGCTATCGGTCACATATGCATGTCGTGCATTTACACTTACCAAATCTAATAGATCCCGTGGTTGCATAAGAACTGCCCAGACTGCGTTTTAACGTAATGACAACTTATTCTCCAAGGCACGCGTCCTCTGGGTACTCAGAAGTTTAGCTTTATATTACTGCGAGAACATTTCGATGAACATGGCTGTCTTTAGTGAATAAAAGTTTTAAAGTTTAAGGGTTATTTATATGGACGCCACAGAGCCAGGTCCTGACTGGCTATAGAGGGGCACGTGATGTCATTAAACTTTGTTTTATGGTTAGGGGAGTTGACAAGCCAAAATATAATTCACATCATATATTAGGTTAAGAGCAGACAAGTGCAGATGGTTAGTGTTTTCGAGAAGGTCTGTGGAAAGTGACACCAAGAAGCAAGCTGTCCTGTTCAACGGCTATGAATTGGCAGTGTCCTCGTGTCCTAGTACCTTTGCGCTAGAAAAGCAGTAAGTTATTTCTAATCGGTAACAGAGCTGGTGAACGCGTGACACCTGATGTCATCCGAGGCTCTTGGGCGCATGTACTGTTTCTTGGCCAGCCAAAAAAAAAGAAATTACAGTACAACGTGAGTTCAATTTCAACAACCAGCGGCTTGATGAATTATATACGTATTCAATTATGAAAATAATATTGCAATATTCTAAACAAATTATATGTTATATATGTTACTACATTTGTAACTTCAATTACAAATGCTTAATCATCATGAAAGTTATGCGTCATAATTGTGTTTAATTTGTGTTTAAATGAAAAATGCAGAAATAAACTGTAAATTTTATCTGATATTTTAAGCAAGTGTAAGTGGGGTTCTTTACAAAAACAATGAGCTATTGTGCTGCTTAATCACGTATATTAAATATAATTTTAAGTCAGCTCTGAAAAATATTAACTACACAGTCCTTCCTAATACGTAACACTTCGTACGTTGAAAATCGATGTTTTAAAAATCGGAGCTCGGAGAACCAAAGCTATGCACAGAATGCAAATTGTTCTGGCTGAAAAAACACCTGGGAGATATGAACTAATTTAAGAAATAATTCTGCAAGTTTAAAGAAGGCTAAAACATCTCCTGCCTGTCCTTTGCTGAACCTCCTTTATATAATTCGCTGAGGTTGTATAACACTTTTAGATAATCTGTTCCGTTCTTGATGTCACGTTTTTGTTCAGAGTCCCGAGGGTTTTCTAATCGATTGCATTCCTAACAGTTTGGACTAGAAATATAGAACAATGGCTAACAAGGTGCTGTTTAATATATTTTCAATTGCTCCAAATATCTGTTGAAAAAAATCTTCAATTTTCAAGGTGTAATAAGAACACCCACTACAGCTGGCGAGACCCAGTTCGGAATTCTCACTGAACTATTTTTGTGTCCCGGAAATAGTATGGCAACACGAAATGAACTAATCCTATTTATTGCTTTTGTTACATATTGACATTACTTATGACCTACGTAAATGTTACTTGAAACGTAAAATATGAGAAGGTTTAAAGAGAGAGAGGGGGCAGTGTGAAATCACAGTGTAAGATGGGATCCAAAATCCCCATGTTCACAGCAATAAAAAAATTAATAAATATGAAACAGGACACGGGACAGGCTCAGCCCAAACAGCTGACTTGAAGACTGAAAACTGAAAATATGAACAATACAACTATAAATAATTCGGATTTGCTATAAAAAGTATAAAGCGCGTTATGCATTTTAAACCAATTTGTCTAATGGAGAATTTTAGAACTATATTTTTGATGAAAAAAATAAAGATTTCGAAAATCTTCGAAGTTAACGAGATACAGCAGCACCACGCGTGAAAGCCTTTTCTACTCTAAATGTTCAAAAAAATGTGCAACTGATAAGAATAACAAACATGACACCTAGAAAAAAAAATACCAAGTTATATGACAAAATGTTTGGGAGTGGATTGCGGCCCATAGAGGACTTTTATTAATGTCGCTTATCATTACAAATCGACGTTTTATTCATGTAGATTTATTTTAAAAGTTCAATGAATGGTCACATTAACTCACGAAAGAAGGTCAAAATGGACATTGTCAGACACTGTTAACGGTTAGGACAATCTACAATCAATGTTGAAATAACAGTTTACGTAGAATCTACATGGGGGTTCCTATGCTTAAACAGTGAAAACTGGTAACGTCAAGGCAATTAGTCGGCCAAAAATAAAATTCGCTGTGTATAAATGATCGAATTTTTACTTAAAATGCTGTACTATAGAAATACAGACCCGCAGTTCTAATGGTAGCATAAGTTATACTGGGGATCACAGTGAGAGTCTTTGCTTTTGAAAGCAATATTGTGATGACCACGTACCTGAACTTTTGAAGTTAACAATATTTCAGTTACTCTATTATTAGTTTGGATCAGGAAGTATGTATTGTACTGAATTCCATCTTTATTATGTGATTCACTTGGTCTCAACTGTTAAATCTAACTTTGTTTTTATTTTATTGCAGATCTTGCAGAATGGAGGAGGCTCTTCAGTAAGTAGCTATGTGTTATTTCTTAAACGTGTGGCGATAGTTGGAAGCGGTTGATTGTTCCGAATGTGGTTTATATGGAAAATGAAATGGTCACATTGTGGATTAAATGGAGAAGTAGCTTGGACACTAAAATGATTCCAGTAACAATTGTTTGCAACTTGCGTTCTTTGTGATACTCTGCTTAATTTGTATAACCACGTGGGAGAAATGATGTTGTTACATTCAATTTCCCTGAAAGGAATAGGACCCTTTAAAGGTACGGAGTAAAATCAGTTAAAATATTATTGTGTTTTACTCTAACTGTGATAGTGTAGATCCAGAGTCAGACTTAGAGGCTTGTTGTTTTGAACTGGCAATGTACAACACAGCGCCTCCCAGTGCAAGGCTGCTTCTCTCAAATGTCATTTAGAGGAAAATTATTGTTCCGGTTTCAAAAACAAATGTAAAAACGCTTTGTCGAATGACGTAGCAATAATTATAGCAGATATTTAAAGTGTACTCTTATTGAGCCAACAGAGACGTGTGGGCGAACGCAAATGGCAAAGCTCTCCCGATATTGCAGCCACTGTAAACATGTAGGCCAAAAATCAAGCCTTGTGACTGCCAGAGCATCAAATGAACTATTCGTTTAACTAAAGCACAGTATTCCTTTTCTTGGATTATCTTTTGGCTAGGCTTACCTTTTATGATTTCATATTGCTTTTTGCCATGGTAAGCCAGGACAGGTAGAACTATGAATCATTAAATGCTTATATTACTTATTGTAAAATTTCGTTATTTTGTAAATTGAAGCATGTTACAGTAGATTTTTTGTCATTTGTTAACTATGAAAAATACAGTAAATAACATGCTTTATTACTAGGATCACGAAGGTAACTTGACGGTATTATTTTAAAACTGTACATTTAAGGGAAAGTTAACAATATCAAAGGAACCAAAACCGAGAATGCCGCACGTCAAATTAGAAACGTTCAACTCTTATAATGTGAAAGGGACTATAAAGCATCTTGAATTAGATTACTATTTGGATATCATAAGCCAGTAATAGAAATGTTCATATTCTGTCTTCTCCACACCAGGGACTGTAAATGTTTATTTTCACTTTAGGTCTACTATTGCTCCTTCGCTTCAGATAATCACTGCTAGAATATCAAATACAAACATTTACCGATACTAGTCTATCTTTACACATAATATCCGATTCTATTACCCTCTAAGTAACGACCTAATTATGCCACGAGATAAATGTCAAGCAAGAACTCACTTTAAATAGATCCAGATAATGTTTAACCGGTATTCGCAAAGCAATAGGCCAGCACCATGGATCCTTCGTTTCAGCACGAAGTTTTGCAATGTGAATCTTTAGTCTTGATAAATAATCAAGGGCAATTGCTACCGAAAAACAAAACAGTTTTGCTTATGCTGAGCGGACTTCTGCAGGAAAATGGCTTTCTGGGTCACAAGAAAGGTGAACTTTTTAAAAATTCAGTTTTGTTTTTAAAATCGTTGTATTTATACGTAGGACGGCCCTGAGCAGATTGATGACAATAATAGCTTTCATTGAACCACTGAATCTATGAATAAATATAGGGTTCACTTCCCAAACACTTACTTTGCATTGACATTCACTAGGTCAAAATCTGCTTGATCAAGAGTCGCAGCACTTGTGTGGGCAGTTAAAAAAGAGGTGAATTTTAATCGGGTTTGTTCATCAATAACTCTTTGGCATTGACCTGTCTGAACGAGTCGAGCAGTAAGGTGAAATGCAGGTCACAGCGTCTAACAAATATTAAAATGTGTAGCACCAATCAGCTTCACATTGTGCGATAATTTGAACTGTAAAAGAGATTTGGCTTTCGAATTATCGGATGATGTAACGATATCTGGGATTTTCTTTGCAAAAAAGGTTTTTAAAAGCAGAATTCACTGCTGGTGCATTCGTTGGCGCCATTGGTTGTCGAAAACTGTTTAGCTCTTTTCTTTCCTAATGCACTGGGGTAAACGAAAAAAATCACAGGTAAATTAAGATCAAACTTTTAAGGACGTTATGGATTATTTACAATGGTAAAATAATCAAAGCATCAACTTACTGAGATATTAAGTATGAGTTTGAACATTTGTAGATTAGTTTGGCTGCTCTGCAATAAAACGTAGATAAACCGAAACCTTTGTCTGTTGTGCTCAACAGAAACAGCAGAGAAATAAAGAAGTGAACATGCCGCTTACTGCCAGCAAGTACAGCTTCAGTGTTAAATTGTTAATTAATGCATCTCAAGACATTAAAGTACTGTTGAGTACACTTACTCTTTTTCGTTGGCGTACATTTATAATTGTTCTCAGCCTGCCTCTCGTGTGCCTGTTTTTAAACTGGAGACATAAGAACAGAATTACTGTGAGCTTAGTTGAACAGTTAGTTCGACAAGATTCACACACTTAGGAAAGGTCAGACGTGTGGCGCTCACTAAAGTGAAAATAATAATGCAACTTTCCGATGTGTTTGTAAATGATTTGAGTCTGACCCCGTGCCCTTCAGCCTTTAACATACAACGCGGTGGCACTGCAGGGACAGTGGGGACAGCAAAGTAAGGAACCTACAATGCACTAGAGTTTAGACACCACCTTAGACATGTTCCAGGCAAAGGAAATACTGATTAGTTGTCAGATTAAATTGTATATTTTTTCCTGCATATGGCGATCCAATTGACTTATGGTAGTTAGATTTTGAATGGGAGAGATTAGAATAGAACAAACAATCGTTATTTGCCTGGGCTGCTATCATTTTATGAAAGTAGCAATGAGTGGAAAACGCTTTGGAATAAACCAATATTTGTGCTATCATGTCTACATTGTATTTGATTAGATTTAGGAATTGTTTAGGCCGGGCGATATTTGTTATAACATCCTGCGGTTTGTTAGTGGTGAGTTCAAATTATTAGCATCTGGAGCAATTATTGATTCACGCTGGGGCACTTAGTAATGTTAGCTGGAGCGGATCGGTACAAACTGTTTCCTATAAAATCTCTGTGAAATGCGAAGGGTTCATAAACATAGTAACAAATAATAACTTCTGTCTTGTAGAATGTATGCACAAGCCGGCTCTGCATTCTGTATTGTAGACTGTATGCACAAACCAGCTCCGCACGCTGATTCATGTTGCTGCCACTGCTGAACAACGCAAATAGAAATGTTTGCGACCACCTACCAGATATAAGGGAACGACTTCTATTATTTTTCAATGGCTAAACAATTACATTGTTTAACAACCGCTTTGCCTGCATTTTATTTTTTCATTTATTAATATTACACGTCTTTAGCTCCTTGGGGCTCATTTGCAACTGCAGCTTTTTAAACTACTTTACAATTTTGTAATTAGTCACCGAATTTGTTTGTAACCCGTCGTCTATATATACCCTGTAGAACCGAATTTGTGTGATGTTTCGGTCACAGATTCGTTTCTAGGGGAGTCTATGGTCGATGCCAACACTACGAAAATCAGCAATTTTGTTCTTCGTGGCTTTTACTGCTTAGACTGATTTAGTTCTAAGTAATACTCAATGATTTGATTAGGAATGGCCTGTTTTTATTTTGAATCCAGTTTTCAATATTGAGTAGGCTTTTACATCTCGCCGCTCAGCATTGAATTGCTTATTTCAGCTCCCCTTTGCAAAAGAAATGTAATGTTTAACGTGTTGATTTACCGATCATTAGTCAGAATATAGTCGTTTCTAAACTTCCGGATTTACTTTCCGGAAATATAAGATTACTGAAAATTAAGTATTTCTTTCTGAATGCTGCCTGTTTCCATGGCGATGTCGATAAATTATCTACATAGATTGGCTTGCGGTTTCATATCACGTTTGATCAACTTAACGATGCTTCTGAATTAAATCGGACAGGATAACATCTTAGTGCAAAACTTGAAAAAACAAATTGTACATATTACAAATGGAAGAGTTAGTCTTTGCGTTAGTTTAAACAGATAATAGATGTCAGCGGGTGAGAGGAGAGAAACGAATTGTGAAGAAATTGGAGCACGAACGCTTGCTAGTAAGGCAAGGCCATCAGATATAAAACTTATATCCTACTCTATCAAATTTTTGAACTTTCAGAGCAAAGTATCTTTGACCTTACAATGTCCTTAAGCAACATGTGTAAAGTGTTTTATGTGATACTGAATGCCTTGTTCTCTCTTTATTGGAGTAGACCATGTTTGCCTTTGAATAACTTTGACCAAAAGACCTTCTTGCATCTGTAATGGTTGTAATTATTTTCCTCAGCTCCGTTATTACTTTTTTCGGCTAACGGGATTCTTCCTTTGTCACCCTGCGTGCGTTGGATTGCTGGCCGTTTCTCCAAGTACCCTCGCTATTGCCATGCTGCTCCCGGGAGAAAACAACAACAAAAAAATACAAACACGCCGAATGCATTCTCTATCCTTGATTTATTTGAAAAGCGGCAAGGAATGGTGGAAAATTCTCTTTGGACAAAAGAGCAAATTACCTGAGCAATATTCGGGCGCTCAGTGAGTGATCATTATCCTCTCCAAATGGAAACCTCTGTTATATGCATTTTCCGGAATCTATTTCAAAAACTTAGTAACTACTGGAAAAAATTAAAGACGTTGCAGTTTTTAATTTATTTTAAATCAAGGTTTTCTGGACGAAGTTTGTAAAAAATTGTCATTAGCTGTTTCCTTATCCGGGAATCGGGCCCGACCCCGCCATTGGCTTGTACAGTCACATGGGTGACTAACTTTATTCAGTTGACAGCAAGTAGGAGGGCTTTATGGAACGGGAAAAAAGACAACTCGAGAAAAATTAGTATTTTCCACCTTCAGAAATTAATGACCATGAGTTCGTATTTGATGAACACTAAATATGTGGATCCCAAATTTCCTCCTTGCGAGGAATACTCGCAAAATAACTACATACCTGACCACTGCTCAGAGTATTACAGCCAGTCGCAGGATTCTGATTTTCAGCACCAAGGAATCTATCCACGGTCAAACTACAGCGGCCAGTCGTACAACTGCAGCAACGCTCGGGGCTCTCCAGTGCAGCAGAGGGGTCATGTGCAGGCACAGCCCGCTCCTCAGAACCACCTCACAGGGCAGGGGGAGCCCGTTGCACCGCTCCAAGTATCCATAGGCCGGCCTTGCAGCCAGCAGCAACATAATCCAAAGAACCAAAACGGCACAGCAACCAAACAGCCAGCAGTGGTTTATCCTTGGATGAAGAAAATCCACGTTAACACGGGTAAGGTCCATTTTTTGGTCCCCCCCCCCCACCCCCCACCACCTCCAACCACCCCCCCTTCCCTGCTGCATCGCCACCCTGGCAAATATTTGTGACCCATTGATATAGGTCTACCGTAAATAACTCCTTCAAAGGAGGATTTATGAGCGGTTTTAAAAAGACCGGCAATTACACCCATCATAAATTTTTATTGCTGAGGAAATAGGCCGCTGGCCATGTGGCTAACTCCATGTGAAAACTCGAGCCTGGGAGTAACAGGGACATGTTATATCTCCAATTCGGAAATAGCTTTAAAGTGATCCTTAGTAATAGTATATATCTGAACTTCTTACCAGGGTTACTGTTACAGTGCAGTGTGCGTGCAGACGTTGGTTTAGGGCAGCATAGTGAAAGCGGTTGACAAACTTTAGGTCCAGATTTGAATAGTTTTTGAATTGTTTTGTTTTTCAGTGAATCCTAATTACACAGGAGGGGAACCAAAACGTTCACGAACTGCCTACACAAGGCAGCAGGTTTTAGAACTCGAAAAGGAATTCCATTTTAACAGGTATCTGACAAGACGACGTCGTATTGAAATAGCCCACACTTTATGTCTTTCCGAACGCCAGATCAAAATTTGGTTTCAGAACAGAAGAATGAAGTGGAAAAAGGATCACAAACTGCCTAACACAAAGACCAGATCCTCTAGTTCTTCTTCCGCTTCCAATCAACAGTTACAAACTGTTTCCAAGGACCAACAAACAGACCTCACAAGTTTATAGAAGAACATCTTATAAGTGGCTCTTTAAGTGTATATAATGAGACATTTCCAGGCAGAAATTGCATGTACCGAAAAGATGGCTTGTAGGTGCTTTCCTGCTGATTTTTATGGCATTGAAAGGACCTTGTCTTTTGCCTCACTTTTGTTCTTAAATGTAGGAATTGAAACAAAAAAGAAGAAAGTCGCCTTAGCTGTAGCTGAAACGATTGCGACTCTAGTCGGTGGCTATTCTTACCATACAGTACACCTTAGTAACCTTAACAAGTGCGAGGCACTAAGTCGTGAGGACATGGTGAGGTGTACAGTCCAGGAAGGTACATGTGTAGTCTTCTAGCATGAAATGAAAGGCTGCGACGCTTGTTCATGGTCTTTTTTTATTTTATAATGAAGGCCCAGTGATTTGTTGTGACAATGTCTTATTTCCACAACTATTTTTGCTTGTAATGTGTATTTTTGCGACTCCATCTCTTTGTGTATATTGTGTTGATATTCGAGATTTACAGTGATCAGGAATTAGATAGTGTTTTGTGGTTTCTTTATTTAAAAATGGGAAAAATGGTATTTGTAATTGTGCTGCTGAATGGATTATTGTTACAAGCCAACAATGCAAGATTGCATACATTTTTATGTTCAAGAACGATACCAAAATTCGTACGCACTACTAAAGTTGAAAAATAAATTTAGTAGTAACAAGCTGAATAGCGTGAGTAGTTTTCCTTTTTGGTATCTGGACATGTATTCTTACACATGAGCACAGCTTATGTTGCGACGCTGTCCTGAACAAATGTCATGAAAAGAGACCTTACAGATATATCATAGTTTTCTGTAAGAATGCAGAGTGCCAAAAATCTAGTGATCTGCAATTCAATATCAAATATCCAAAGACAGCAACCGATGCTGTCTAAAGCAAGATTTCTGAAAGAGAAATGTGATTAGTGGAATACTGCAACATTACTTTGTGTTCAGGGTGCTTGTTAAACTCTGTTTCTCGGTTTGTTGGTTGATAAATGAGTAAGCTGGTTACACCAATCTGTGAACGTTTAGCATTACAAGTGGGAATGTGTTTCCTTTCGATTTTTTCCAGAACGGATGAGCGAACAACAAGGTTCACAGTTTAGAAATAGAAAACGGTCTACACCGTGTATATTTTGCTTTGTGAAGAGCCCTATTCGTTTTTCCAACCTATTAATCTGTAAAGACACACTGGTGGTTGATTTAGAGCGGCAAGGACAATAGCCGAGAGTCTCTTCAATTAGGTAATTTACACCTAAATACAAATTGCTGAAGATTTTTGTTTCTGGCAGTTTTAAGGAAGCTCATGTTATGTTACAACCAGACGAAACGAGTCAAAACTTCCTGAAATACAAGATTGTATGTACTGTGCCAACATTCTCACGATATCAATCAGTGGCACATTGGTATGTCATGGAGATTTCGCACTCAGTTCCTTTATGTAATGCTTTAAACGGTCATTCATTGCAGGATATCCAGATGTTTTAAATGGAATAAAGTCCCCGTTGTGTCACGAAGCTCAATAGGTATTACGACATACCTCACTGTTTCCATGACTATTACCCCCATAAGCAAAATATAAAAATATATTTTTAATTCTCGCAAAGCCCTTCTGGGTGCAATTAATGTAAGTTTTTTTTAGGAAGTGTCCAATTTTTAGATGTACAGCCTCCTCACAATGACGCGCTTTTTCTCTAATATATGATAGTCATAAGAGCAAAGATGGGGAGCGACGTTGTATTTAGTTGTGTGATTACAACTGAAGATGATCTCCTCACACATTTTAAAAATCACGAACCAATGAGATGTGTTAAATTTAGGCCGTTTTATGTCTTCCATTTACAAAATTAGAGCTTTATAAAAAAATGACGACTGTCCACAATATTACCTTAAAATAATTAAAGCTATTGGTAGAAAATATATGCAAAGGACAAAAGTCCGGAGGGGTTCGTGTTAATGTGCTATCTAATCCACTGAAAGGAAACTTAGCCAAACCAGCACTCAGGAAATCATTACTCGCAATCACACAGCAATTTAGACGGCAATGCCAGAACTCCGTCAAAATACAAGAACTTAAGAAAATCTATTCCGTAGGAATTTCGATGTTCGACTCGTTTTTGTCGCATTCGGTAACAAAAGAAAGTTGGCGGTGCAGCTCCTTTTCCTATTCCTTCCCTGCCCTGCAAGCTTGCAGCTGGTTTAGCTGGACATGGTCTGTTTGAAAAGGCAAATTCCAAGATTCTTTGTTCTTTATAGGATAAGCCTTGTAGTTCTCAGACTTGCACATGACATTACTATAATATATCCACGTCTTGATATTATAAATGAGTGATATTCTCTATACCATTTAAATCATTGTCTCCAGTACAAAACGCTAAGATTCACGCGTAGCAAAGATGTCCTTTTCTGACGCCTTCATGTTGAGAAGCTGAAAAGGTATTTTACTGAAGTTCGGCTAAACTGTAGAAACAGGTTCACCAAGAGGAC
This sequence comes from Heterodontus francisci, assembly GCF_036365525.1. NCBI lineage: Eukaryota > Metazoa > Chordata > Chondrichthyes > Heterodontiformes > Heterodontidae > Heterodontus > Heterodontus francisci. The sequence goes on from NC_090377.1 coordinate 77,573,570, forward strand.
AAATTTTCTATTCGATTAGCTGTATTTCAGCCTGGAGGACTGACCTCTAAACCCTTGACCTTTTGGACTCAATCCTACCCTTCGCCTTTTCTATGTGTTTTAACACAGACACCATCTAGTTAAAGCCGTTTGAAATAGGTTCTCACGTATGAAATACTCCAATTTCTGCAAGGGGTAACTTCTGCATCCATTCTCAGGAGATGTAGATTTTAGTATAATGCACGGTGCCACTAAACTCCACTCTCCGATTCCCATACCTTTACAAGCCGTTGCCTACACTTTATCTCTGATGATAGAACATAGAAGTTGTTGATTTACTTGGCTGCAAACTTTGTTCATTTTCAACTCAATGTGATCCCGCTTCCCTTTCTATGCTGCTTGAATAGAGAAAACGTTCAGAAACACTCCCAGACATTCATCTTCCAACTTTTGCATTAAGATTCATACTAAATTCTTTCTCCACAAAATGGCCATAACGTACAGTTTTCCCACATTTATTGATATGCTTAAAATACTCGAAATCATGTTGCAACGGTTGACATTTGTGTCGAAAAATGGTGCATGTTGTTTGTCAAGCTCTATGGTAACATGCATAACAGTAACATTGAAAATGAATATTACAAAACAAAAGGTTTCGAGATATGCATTTGTAAATAATTCTATTCTCAAACTCCATTGTATCGATATTATGGATACAATCTGCATAATTTCGTCATTATTCATTTTTTAATTAAAGAAAACACATTTTCGACACAGAGAGGACACAGCAATCTATTGTGTAGGTGTTTTGGTCTGGCCCGTGTTAATGCTAAGTCATAACTCATAACCACCTCCAAAAAAATCTACACCGTCCTTTATGAAAGTTGAGTACACAGGAGCTCCCTCTCTTGTTTTACAACTACCCAGGAAAAGTGAAACTAAACGAACTTTATCAATATTTTCGTAAAACAGTAATCACGCGAAACTGAGATACAATGTATGCGACAAAATAAGTAATAATTAATAAGGGCATGTGTTGTCTTTTCTAACATACAATCTAAATTACATGAGCATATATATGGTAAATGAGGCTGTAAGCAGTATATGACTTTGACTTTTGTGCAACACCTATCTCCTTGAAAAGCAGCCTACTTTTAACCACAGTTACCACCAAGGTCAATTGATATCGTCTCATATTCATTTAGCCATGCAATTTATCAATATTTAACCTATCCAGCCACAGATATTATTGTAGGCACTGGTTACAATTTATAATTCAAATGTTCTAAATTCAGAAGCTTAATTATTTTCAAGTTCTTTCACCATATAATTTGTCATAAAATATCGAGTGCGCAAAGATGGGAAGCACAGAACATAAAAGTCAACAACATCATGATTTCTGAACTGTTATATCATTCAAAATTCATAACGTCACATATGATATCAATCACAATCAATCAACCTGCATATTTATATCTATTCACGTACAGCACTGCTCCCACGACCACATAAACCCAATCTAGCTGTGTGCTGCTTGTATGCATATATGTTTTTTTTCTATGCATGCATATGTTTTTGCATGTTTGCATATATGTGCATATGCATGCGTGCATGTGTACAAGTATGGATGTGCTTGTATATTTGTTTAGATGTATGTATGAATGTATATTTACATAGATGTGTATGCAATAATGCACATGTGTATTTACTGTACACACATGTATTTATGTCTATGTGCGTATAAGGGGCAAATACATGCATAAAATGACCCACCCTTTATTATTTGACTTTCTTAAATATGAAGCAATCCTAATTTTTAGTTTCATTGAACATATCTCAATAAACTTAAACTTAAACGAGTAATGCTCACTGCTTTTTTATTGTTGTATATGCACCGCCCCGTTATTTCGCTTCCAGTCTGGGAAGAGGAACAGCTGAAAGGAAGGCAAAGAGTCAATACGACCATGCCATAGGCTGGTCATTCAAAGTGGGACAAAGCTGATGCAACCCAACGCTACTAAACAGCCATATTTGTTAGTCTTTCCCTTTAGAATTTTAAAACATATTTACCAACCTAATAATTCTTAAATAATAAAGACTTTTACATTTTATCATTATGTCCAGAAGAGGTGGTAAGATTTTATGTATCCTTTTATATTTGATTCGGCCACGTGATTTACTAAATAATTAATGCAGTACGTCCCGAAAGAAACACGGCGTCGTCATTAATCGGCCAAGCAAAGGACTCTATCACACTTGAAAAGTGAACAGATCCCAAGAATATTATATACAAATGGTCCGCTATCACACTTTGCTGTTGTAGTTCGTTGCCAGAAACTGAAAAATGGAAGCTTGGTAGGTAAACAATTTTAGTTTTGTTTCTGGTAAGATAGCAAATGAATGTAACTGTCATATATATTTGATGAATAGCGCCCTTTGCTTCTTACTCTGTGCTACCAGGCGACAATCATAAGTTGTAGTAGGCAGATATACTGACCTTCTATTCGGATTAGCTTTAACATTTTGGAGCAACTATGATAAACTTCAGGTGCAGAAATTTGTATCGGCTGCATTTTGGAGGTGGGGGTAAACGTTAGTAAGACTGCGATGGGATTATTATTAAGGCGTAGTTGTGTGTCATGAAATGGCGTAGATTTTACGGTTTAGTTGTGCTTTATTGCAAACAATGCCGGCTGTCATGGCATCTGCTGCCTATTTGTACACAGCGAAATAGAGGCCTGAGCTTATGTTGAATACCACGAGTCATATATTTTGTTTTCTTTGAGACGTATTGGAAAGTCTGTAAATGAGATTCAACTAGAACAATTGCAGGTACTTACGTCTACAGAAACTATATTCATGAGCGTTTGGTGCTTTATTTTTTAGTCAATGTTTTGCTTTATTGGATGAAACAAATGTTTCCTTTGAACCTACGGACATTTTCTTTTACAGTAAATGAGTTTCTTTCCGAAAGTATCGGTAAAATGATTATCCACAAAACTAGAAGAGTGTGCTTGACTCATTTTTAAAAATGGTAGTGATTGCTACCCAGAACAAGAACAGACTGTATTTTCACTATTGGTACATTTTATAATGTAATAATCTGACACGATTCTGATTTGCTGAATCTAGGTTAGTACGACAGTAGTAGGAAACCGTACTATAGTATGACTCACATGTATAGTATAGATAATACAATGCAATAAAGTACAAGCAAGATCTGACTTTTTATTGTTGGCCTTTTTACAGTGATTTGCAAAAGTTTTATTATTAGGGTAAAGATGAAAAACAAATTGTAAGTATATAATTTAATTTGCAACATTGAACAGTAATGTAAGACCTACTGCAAAAGAAAGAGGATCCTGCATTTCAAAAGCATCCTAATTGAAGTAACAAAACGTGTAATAGCATTACAAACAAATACATGAACTTAAATAACTGTAAATTATTGTGTGGTGTTTTAGTGGTATCCTGGCGGCTCTGTTCCTAAACCCCTTTCCAAAGGTGTAATTAAAGTGTATAAATTACTGTGGTAAATGCAAATGTTTTTTAAAAGGGATTTTATTAAGTTGATTGGAGATATTTTACAATATGAACCTCGGCATTTATTGCTTCCGTTGCTTTTGTCACAGAACACTTCTGGAAATTGAATTTGTGCTGTCGTCACGTGTGTAAAGTCGACGTTCGTTTCCTTTTTTAATAAATTATGCATTAAAACAATAACCTATTAATTCAGTTATTCGCCGATGACAAATGCAGCGCTGTTTTATTGATGACAAAACTGCGGTTGTGGCGCCAAGTTGCTATTTTTCCGACTCTCACTTCAACTCAGTATCATCTACCGTTAAGTTCTAATCCAGCAAAGAACTCGGCAGATAAGAATCAATGAAAACGCTTTAATTACAAACTTTTTCATTAAATCGAAATAAAGTATTATGTTGTGGGGGTGGGGATGGGTGGGGGGTGGGAGGGTCAACAATTTCCCACTCTGTTGTAAATCACTACTAGTAATTCCTGAAAGGGTGCAAGGCTGCCGAGGCCAAGCGAAGATTGTAAATCTCTCCCTTTTATTGCTCTATGAACATATGCTGCGGTCAAAGACGTCTTCGGATCCCCATTTGATTATATTCCCCGTAAAGCCGAGTTCCCACAGTGGCAAGCATTAGCACTTAGTTGATTCATCTTAGTCTCCTCATAAAATTATCAACGAAGACATATCTTGCCGTAATAAAATGGTCTATTTACACTTTTGGGATCGAATACCACAACAGGAATTACTTCGAAGTCGCAAACATGGATGATTTAAACGATATAAAAGATGTATCTTCTTTACAAAATACCATAACAATCTTTATGTCCTGAATAATCGTCAGAAGACACACATTACAACTTGCTCAACATAGTTTTTGGGCGAAAGTAATGCTTTAGCTAAACAGTGAGATGCAACTCTTATTTTCTTTTAAATAATTTATAATGTAGTAATTGCAAAGCAATATTTTTATAACGACCATACAGAGCTACAGAGGGTAAAGTAATTTAGATAAATGTTGCGTTAAGCCAGCGCTAAGTGCAATAAGGTCATGCATTACTGTCAATAGAAATGTTTTTTATTGCTATTAAATTACAGGCAAATGTTTCAGATATTAAGAACAGTTGGAAGTAGCATTTAAAAAAAAAATTAAGCAATTCGACAGAATGTAACCGAAAATTAATTTTCCATAACTAAAAACATTATATTTCAAAACAATTACGGAAAAAATACAAAATAAGAACGGAGACAGCATGAACCCATCTCCAACGCCCGGTTTTGTGAGAGATTTGTAGAACTAGAAGTTGCCCCTGGTTCTTGTGATTTAAATTGCTTCCCCTGAAAGAGAAAGGGGAAATGCCACATCAATTCCTCGTACACACACATCAATTTCACTGCATAAAACTACAGTTAAGAAAGATGATTAATTTGCCCTCCTAGAAAAGAGGGGAGATTGAGTTTCACAGAAATCTTATCTGTTGCAGAATTCCATAATTTTAACGGCTCCTCTCAAATTCTAAGGAAAATAAATAGAAAGTCCTACTCAGTGTCCGGATTTTAATAGGATCGCTCTACAGCATTTAACCCAAACATATGCTTGCTGTAGTTTCAATACAGAATTCGTCATTTTATTTTAAGCTTTTGTGTTGGTATTGAGACTAAATGATATATATTGCTTGGAAAATACTTAAATATTTTAAACCGAATTAAGTATGTTATATAAGTACGTCGCCTTAATTATACATATTTACAAAATCCGATTCAATGAAAGTAATACTTCTTTTGATTAAATAAATGAGTGCAATAATTAACTCAATACACCGGGAGGAATGATGATATCCAATATACAGCCTAGAGGCTATGAAATGGCAATAAAGTACAAATCTATTGTTCAATTTAGTAAACGTAGTACTGTTCTGAGAGACGCTTCCTCACATTGCCTTTTCAAGTACAGCACAGAATATTTAATTTGCACTCAGCTCTCTATTAGTGTTAATGTAAGAAGTGACTCAAAGCATCAAACAATCCATATTAAATAGATGTTAGTGAGGTAGCGCTGGCTCAACTTACTGGCTCAATCAGAACAATCTGGCAACACAGATCACGTGAACAAATATGCCTGTATCTTACGGCAGCGCCTATATTTTCTGATTATAAAAGGTATCCGTTGCAGTATAAAATTCATAAATTGCAACTTTTTAAAGGAATACCTACCGGTTTATAATTGCCATTTCCTCTTTGGATACTCGATTCTAAAGTCTTGGTTTAGATTCAAAAGCTAAAGCATCTCTGTACGCCGTTTTTATTGGTAGTTGTCCCTGAGACTGAAGCCATTTCTATCGGGAATACCGTCTGCATTTCGTATCGAAATGTCTGTAAAACCACAAGATCTGGTTTAAGACAGCATTGTCTGCAGAAAAACGGCAGAGGATAATATTCGCAGCTGCAGGCTAAGAGACTGAGTTTGAGAAGCATAGATTTATGATAAATTGACACACAGGTAAGCAATCGTATGATAAAATGCAACCTTTAGTAGTCGGTTTGCATAATGCCTTCAGCAAGAGGGCATATTATTCATGCCAAATTGCATGAAATTCTGATACAAACTAGTGTATTGTTTCCATTTCAGTAGCAGATCAGAAAAATGATTTTGTAGCAAAGAATGGCGATTTATAAAAAAAAAATTGCTGTTTCACGAAAGTGCGCAATTTGAGAAAGGTTACATTGGACAAACCAGAGCAGTCCCAGATTTGTCTTGTGGCTGCATTTTAGCTGATTCTGCAGTTTTATGTAAAAGGAAAACGAAATAAAAAGGCATAGAAACCCAGGGAACTTTTCAAACTGTCACTAGCAAACTTAGATCGTAAATCACATTAATTTGTTGTCTCTAGCTTATCGTCAGGCTGCAGTCTTCTTTGATTTATGCGCTTCAGAAATATATTGCAGGCTAAAGTTATTGCAGCAGGCTGTATAAATTATTTCTCAATTAATGTATTGTCGTTCAAGGAAAACAATTTGTGAATTTCTAGGAACTCAGTATATCTGTATTTTTAAATGTGATAAATATAAAATATCGAATAATATTTTAACTCAAAACAATCATGTCAGAAGATAATCCCTGTAATAGATTGAGTTCATTTTTTTTGTAGTTATGCACTTCATTGTTAACTAGTTTGGGTAGATCCTAAAAAAACTAAGTTATCCTGTTTCAATCCTATTTCCTGGTGTCCAGGTGACCGTTTCAGTGGAATTTTAATTTTAAATGATAACTTGTTTTTTTCTCTTCCTGTTCTAGAAAGGCGTTCAATTACTTTTATTAACTGCTAGCAAGCATGCAGCTGTATTACTTTTCAATTTTAAAACACAACTAATTATAATTCCCACTTTTAGATATAATATCTTAATGTTATTTTAATTAACGTTATCTAAGATGTTGGTCTGACGATGGTCTAAGGTAGGATCGGGAGCGTGATTGAAGTTGCTTCTTTTGGAATTTCCATATTTAAAGTTAATATAACAACAGTATTATACGCTGCATTTTTAATATTAATAATGGAGAAAGTTTCATTTTTTTTCTTAATGAAAACGTATATATATAAATTGTCCAAATCCATGTGCCTTTGTATGTAGATTTGGACATTTTCTCAATGTCCGCAGGTATAAAAGTTGTTTCCCAGTGTGCGTACGTGCTTTGCTCGGTAAAAAAAACTTTTGAGTCGAACATTTTTCATTGCTGCATGCCTTGAAGCTGCTGGGCTGCCATGTTAGTCAGCTGAATCCAATTACTGTGAGTAGCATTTCATTTTGCTCGATGGGGCCACTCACTTAAAACTTCACCTAAAATTTCAATAAACCTCTTTACAGCTCACGTCATGGTAACTATCAACATTTGCTTGATAGTGTGGCTTTAAAACTTTTCATTTCTGAATAAAGTCAAAACTTTTCAGGCACCACGTACAGTAACCGCCTTGGATTTATAGACAGACTGTGCTCCGTTATGTGTTGGTAGACACGCAAACACGCAAATAGACACGTAATAAACACGCAATCTTTCTCAAGTTTTTCTACCAAATCAGTTTAGCAATTTAGGAAGGTGAAAAAAAAGTTTTCAAAACTTTTCGACTATTCATTTCGCTAACGCTAGTTACATGGATAGTCTGCTTATACGTTCTAGGGTCATGCTATGAGGGCTCCCTTACACTGCTGCGAAATTAATAAGCAAGATGTTTAAAAACTTACCGTCCAGATCATAGCTGAGCACACTTAAGTTATTAATAACTGCTTGAAAGCAATCAAGTGTTTAAAGCTTGTCGACTGTACTCGCTTTCCTTGGTAAGTAGCGTCTTTACCCTGCAAATACTTAACTTACTTCCAATGATTACTGAGAAATAAAAGCTTTTAAATTGACGTATGGCCACGTGAATACATTGCACACATTATGGTGGGAGGCATTGGACCGAGGACGCGATGCCTTGCCGACTGTGATTTGGATCCTCTTCTAACTTCAAATTATATCGACACAAGTTGGTGATACTAGTTTGTAAAGTGCTGCGTCTTAGTGGGATTAAAGAGGGATAGAAAAGCTATGGTGAAGTTGTGTGATGGGCTGTATTGTGAGGCAGTGGAGGCGCTTCCGTTGGTTGTTCATTAAGTGGTGAGTTATTGCTGTACAAGCCAAAGGTCATTTCAAAGGCTTATGACTCTTACATATTGTCAGTTAATGACGGCGACTTCTTTGTACATCTGATCTGCCACAGTTGCTGCTTTTCTTAAATGTATTTTCAAATTTAAGCATGTGCTTTGAATTGATATAAAATTCACTAAGATACAATTCCTGCACGACTTTAGCTTCTTTGCACCTTCCATCCGCCTCTTGCACATTGATCTGGAGTTTGGAGCCTGTTTGGAGACTCCAACGGTGCTGTATTATTGCATTTTAGTAACCAAGTAGTTTATTGCGCGCATTATGATCATGCCTAATCGATATAACATAATACGCGATGTTTGGTATCCCAATGACAAAGCATAACCGCCTGTCAATATAATACATTATTCATGAGTTTTATATATGGCGCCAGGCTCTTTCTTGCAAACCTCCATATTTGTATTGTTATGTTAGCTTGCCATAAAATATTCGACAACGGTGGTAATTTTTCCTTATATACTTAAACATCAACGAGAAAAGAATATTTTTGAAGTGAATAATGTTAATACTGCTAGTTTACAAATAGTGGTTTAGAAGCAGGTTTGAGGAAACCAAAATATAAAATTGTGAATCTTATTTAATGCTCCATCCAGGCCTAGCTTCCATTAAAAGGCCACCACAGAACGATCTGTTTTCCTACCAAATGCAGTAGGCCCCAAAATATTAAGCTCATTGGGTAATAAGCCCACCCTGGAGGCACATTTCTGGTACTATTAATACGAGTTCCGATATGAAATGTTCGATGCTATTAATAGATTTATGTTTCCGCAATAACAATTTGAATTATGAAAATCGCTTGAAATAAATGATTTGTTATTATGTATTCAAGTTACCGGGAGTCATTCTTTGTTAAATATTTCAAAAAATCCAAATTACCTATCCTTATCTTTACCGACTTTAGATCTATTTAACCCGTTGTTTTTTAAAAATTCACTGACAAAGCAGCTCGTCTCATTAATCATAAAAATGCTATTTCGTAACATTGAATTTCTAGTTTCTGGATGAAAGAAAGTGATGCCTATTTTTCTTTCTTTTTAAAAAGAAATAGTCAAATAACATAGTTATTGAATTAAAGCTCACAAGGAAACATTGTTTTTGTCACACATTTTTATGTAAATAATACAAGTACATTGTGCAAGAACAAAAATAGATCTGCAGGGCCTGTTGCAAGTTCTTTTCCTCTCTTTGTTTGATAGCAGGCAGCAAGATGACCTAAAACAAATAGGATATGGAGAAACAGTATTAGTGTATTTGAAAGTATTTAATTACATTTTCTGCTTTCAGAAGAACAAAGCCAGCGGCCTCTGGTCAATCCGGACAGATTCCAAATCCAATACAACAAAACGCAGATAGGAAAATTGCGTGTGGTGAGTTGTTTTACTTTTCACTCCTTTTCGCTTTCAGCAGTGTTGGATTTGGTATTCCGTTGGAATCTGTGAGGTGAATAAGTAACTGAGATTTATCCATGGGGAATTATTAGTTCAAGGTCTTATATCTTAACCACCGGAACAGCAGGAATTTGAACAGGCGGGGACGTGATCCTTGGTTTCTTCATTTGGAGCTATTCTCGTGCTATCAGGCTGCGGATTTGCTTCTATGCGAGAACCATTACCGATAATCGGTAATTCTGATAACTTGGTTTGCATCACGTTAACGCGCGTCTGGTTTGCAGATCACAGAGGCCTTCACAAGAACCAAGACAATTGAAAATGGGAGAAAATGCAATTTTAGTTAAACTATTCACTACATGGCAACTCTTAATGCACAGAATAAGATATGTTTATAGTCAAAATGTTACTCTGTGTGCGTTTCGTTAAATCTAGAAGGGGGTAACATTTATGAAGCATTAAAAATGATTCCTTCGAATTGTAATATTTCCTTCAGCTACTTTTACTTCAGTTTTACAAACGTTATCCTTAAATCTTTCTCGCTCAGTTTCAACTTGATATATTTTTTCCAGCTCTTTTTTCTTTTGCAACTCACATCACGCTTACACAAGAGACCAACACATTTGCTCGTATCAAATACCTAGTTTGTAATTTAACTGGGTTATACACTGGCGTCACATTTCTGGACAAACCAGAAGGTTTGTGAATTGGAGACAGGAACTGCACAATTCATGCAACTTTTATAGTCTACAGTGAGCTTGTCTATACCACTTACTCTATATAGAATAAAGTAATTGCATTAACAGTAATTTAAAAGCTGCATCCTGGTAAATATTGGTTTTATGTCAGGATCCTGCCGCCTTTTTCTGCAAACATGGATTATTTTTCCAGAGACATCGGGAAAATGAGGGAGAAGGCAAATCATTCCAATTTAAAACAGCATTCTTGGATGTCTATAATTTAAGAACCAGTCGCAGATCTGGAAGAGATTGGTCCAAGCTGAAATATGAACAGATGTGCATATCCAACCAGCCCTTGTCAGAACTGATCCGTAAAGTATAAACATAATTAACTTGCTATGTCCTAACAATAATCTGCTTCCTCTGGACAGCGAAAGCTGAAGGCAGCAAATATTGTGTAGGATTTTAAAAAACAAAATATATGATTACGCAAGGTCTGAAAATTTGTAGAATTAGTTACAGTTTAAAATAACTAAGCATGCATTACTAATAACATTACATTGAACACGCCTGCCAGACACCAAGTGGAATAAAAAGCCCTTTTTTCATTTGTTCCCCTTTTTCTCCCGACTTCATACCTGAAATCAAAACTTTGATTTCAAATTTGGCTCCCAACTGACGTTTATCAAAGACATTTTCAGTTCCTCCCGCTCGAGCCATGCGCTTCTGCTAGATGTGAAAAGCTTGTTGTCTGAAACGTATTTCAAATTGTCTGGCAACTTTCAATGACTTATATAAAATTCTGCAAGAGCTAGCGAAACGCCTCGTAGATAAGAAACTTGCGGAGTATGGGCATTCTTTTTCTGGTCTTTCCTCCTACGCTATAGCTGCTTTACACTTCTGAAGATAGCAAGTCTTTGGAAAGTGTTTTTCTTTTCATTCTGTAGTGAAGCGTTTACGACCACAGCACTAGCAGTCATAAATTTTGCGTAACACACAATGACAGGTGCATTGATATGCACTGTGAGGGTTCTAGCTTCTTAACAACAACGAACTGCCCACCTTTATGGCTTTTAAATTCATAGGCTACTCTGCTAATATTAAGCTGAAAAATAAAAGAAAACGGAAAGCAATTATTTGCTTAATAATTAGATGATAGAAACTGCCTTTCAGCGGTCTGGCCTTGGATAAATAAAAATGCAAGTGAGATAAAATAGTGGGCCATAACACAATAAATCGGAAAAATATGACGAATGATGTAGCTTTACTATTTTCTTGTGTCTGTGTTAAAGTAGTTTAACTTTTGTAACACCGCTCTATACACGATGCTTGAAATCTGCGACAATGGAAAATGGAAATTTAACTCGTTGACTTCAATCCTTTCATGGTGAATGTCGGTCTTCCAGTTTTCGCTAGTGTTGCAGTAAGACTTGCCATTTATGTTGACCAAAAGTACTTAATAATCCGTTACTTTATTTTTCGCCATGCACTCCGCGATTACAGATAATGTATTCGGAAACGCACCAAAAAAAATGGTGATGGCCCATAAGAAGGTGTTACTTATCAAATCTTTGTATTAGGTGATGCACCCTTGCATTTAGAAAACATGTAAGGTAAGAAAGATCTGAAAGATGAACGCTGAAACAGTTGACCATTGTCCAAATGATTTATGGCCCATGGCTGCGATTTAGGTTCAAGCAGAGTTCACAAGCAGTTGCTGTTTCTGAACCAGATCTGCTATTTCACCACAGCCTTTTCACAATACCTTAATATTAATGTTAGTTTTGATATTCTGAAGATAACGCCTTGAAATCCACTACAAACGAGGAGGCTGGCTGCAGTGGCGTAGGTTCAGATCCCATGGCTGTAAATAATACTGCGTTACTTTCTTATCTCTTACACATAAGGCAGATTAGATGGGGAGAGAGGGTGGGGGTGAACAGAAATGTAATTAAATTTCAGATAAATAGCCAAGCAAAGGGCAGCAATATAATGCCAAATTTATTAAACTAAAATGGCATGGAAAGGGGAGGTGAAAGCTGAATAACAGAAGAAAACAGAATATACCGAAACACATAGAAACAAGCAACATAGAGCAGGAAAGCAAAACACTGAATGGCATTTTTTTTCCTTAAAGGAACGGCTGAGATGTGCACGTGTGCCTGACTGCAACTTTGGAGGCCGCAGATCATAAACCTCATATTTCATTATAATGTCAGGTCTTGTATGGCTGAAGGCTTTTTCTAAATGAATAGAAAATCTATTTGTGACGTGATATAGTAGCCAGATAAGTCATACGTCCAATGGTTGTGAAGGTTTATACAGCGATATGTTTTATTTAAATGGTTTTGAAGACTAGGCATTATACTTAAAACTTAAAACCTGGCCAATCATTTTTGTGTAACGTTTCAAATATATTTCACAGTGATTTGTTTTAATGCGCGTTTTGATCATTTAGTTCCAGACACAGCTATAACCTCCTAGCTTAACAAATAGCTTCTGCCAACCTACCTCCGAAAACAAGATACCATGCTTCAATCAAAAAGCTTTGGCTTTATTACTGGGGCCCCCAATTCATGCAGACATCGACTTGTTGTGAAGTCTCCTCACTATGTTAGATACATACTTATAAAAAGTCTGGCCGGTCGAGAGATTGCGAGAAATAAAATAACTTTACTAATTTACGAATACATTCGCAAATAACTAAGGGATTTTTAGAAGGTGTTAGGGTCGAAAAAGCTGTAGATAGTATATAAATATATCTATATAGAAATATACTGTAAAATATGATTTTTTAAATCGTTTAATGTAATATAGTGCATTTAAACAGCTATCGTTACAGTTACATTAGTCTGATCTCAATTGTCTCAAATCGATTCAAATATTATGAACGCTTATTGACTTATAGAAAGGTTGACGGTTAGTAAAGGCTAAACAAGCGTTCATTTGTTTTTTTTTGTTGCAGTTTAGGTTAGTGCGATGATTTTATTTCATTATCCATCGTCTAAAATGATAATCCTATCCAGTATTATGTATTATTTTGCAGACAGCTACATAAACTAAAGCCGATGTAAGCAGCAGAATGCAGATGTAAAATGCTGACTTGCTTATTTCTCTGTTTTAATTAGAACAAAGAGATTGAATCGGTGCTAGTTATACTTTAACTGCTCTGCCTGCCCTCTGTCATAAAGCAGAAAGATGTAACAGAAAGCAGCACATTCGCTTCACACAAACCTCTCTTACGTTGAAGAAAAAGAAACCAACAATGGCAAGGGAACACTTCGCTGGTTTTTCAGCTTTTGGAACTGGTCCGATCCATCATGTCCTGTGTAACACTGTCTAGGTCACAGAATAAAACAGTCTGTACCCACAGCAAATGCTGCAGGCAAATAAGTCGCCTGTGACTATGGTATTTTCGCTCTTTTTAAGAGAGGCCTTTTTGTTTCTCACCATTATAAAAATGGCCTCAATCAGTGAAGCCATCTGGAATAGCACTGTGTGTCCCACCAAAGTCCACTTATATCAAGCATGACTGGGACATATTTAGCGTTCTTTGACTTGCATTGCTTTGAGTCTATAGAATAATAAAGCCATAGTACAAAATTGGTTGTTTTCCATATGATGTGAAATATTTCGGATGATGGAATTCATTGCATAACGGCCTGTTATATAATTATTTCTTGTTACAAATAAAATAGTACATTTATAAAAGAATCATAGTTTGTAGTAGGTATTAAAAGGTAAGTATTGCATTGTGTAATGAAATACTAATGAATCGCCATCGAAGTGGAACGCAATAGCAATAATTTATACATCAGTGTATAGTGTAGGGTTAGTATAAATGGGTGGTCGATGGTCGGCACAGACTCGGTGGGCCGAAGGGCCTGTTTCAGTGCTGTATCTCTAAATAAATAAATAAATAAATAAATCATTTGAACTATATATATTTTCTCCAGATTTTGAAAATAGTCACTTCAAGAGCTGAGTTTACAAATTGAAGCTAATTCCTCGGAACTTAGGAAAGCGCCAACACTTAAATGTCTTTCAAAATCATAAAAGTCTTCCAGAATTTGTCAAATAATACATTTAACATTTCAGCAAATTATTAATTATCTCGTAAAATACGAATTCTTAGACTTGGAGAAGAAGAAACAGATTCTGCTAACGGATGTAATATGGCATTCTATTTATCGGATGCCGTTTTATGCTTCACACGCTTAATTATGAGTTCCTAATGTTTCACCATTATTGTCTTTTGCCTCATAACCTCAAGGATTGCTGCAGACTTGTGATTGGCGTAACAGTGCCACGTGATCGAAGGTGTCAATGCTATTCGATAAGGGTGTCAAGACCCTATCATTTCGAAATAGCGAGATGCAAAAAGCGACTTACTACGATAACTCCGGAATATTCGGCGGTTATTCCTACCAAAAGACCAACGCATACAGCTACAGCTCGAGCCACCAGGCCTACCCGCCTACGTCTGTTGAAAATGATTATCAAAGCTCGACGTGCCCCATTCAGACATCTAGTGTCAGAGCCCCAAACCATAAGCCCACCGATATAAATGGCAACTGTATGAGAACAAGTGGCAGTCAGGGCAGTGCCCAGCCCCCAAGCATCAATGAGCCACAGCAGCCACCTCCTTTACCATCCTCACCCAATGCAAGCAACACCTCAACACAGAAAAGAACCAAGTCCATTCCAAATTCTTCCGCCAGCCCAGCTGCTACTCTCACCAAGCAAATCTTTCCATGGATGAAAGAGTCTCGTCAAAATGCCAAGCAGAAAAACAACTGCACAGTTGCAGGTATCCGTCAACAGTTCACTTTTCAACTTTAAATCACATCTAGTCTCTTAACAATTAGGAAGAAAGCTTGCCTGCCAAAATACTATCACACTTAGGTGGGGGTATTTTCCCTCCAATTCCGATGGTTGGGGTGAGTAAAGGCATCAATATATATTTTCAAGGCATTACGTGCAGCATTTTGGGAGTAAATTGTAAGTCAGTGAATCCTTCGTGACGACTTGAGTAATTGGCATATTGTGGGAGAAATGATCACGAGAGAGGGTGGACTGGTAGGAATTTCTGAAACGGAAGGTTGACCCTTCACTTTGATTCTCTAATGTCATACGGTGAAATCTTAATATGTGCAATTCTTGCAGACGGCCCAAATAATCCCATTTTATCATTGTGGACTTGCTCATAGACAGACCAGACCTAACAAAATACATCATATCAAGAATTTGCTTGTATTTCCTTTACATATAAATTAATTTGATTGCATTTGATCTCATCTTATCCTTTCGCTCATTCACATTGCCTGCAAATACAGAAGTTCGAGCACATATGACCGAAGTATGGCACATGATAGAAATACTTCTAATGGGACCATACCTCATCTTCTAATTATGTTTTCGTGGGTTCTATCAATCGGCACAACTGTAATTTAAATGAGAATAACTAAACACGGTTCAACATTTGCACTAAAGCAAAGTACATATCGAGACGACTAATCATTGCACCGTATTATTGCATGATAACAAAATATTAAACAACATTTTATTTCCAAATTGCGTATAAAATAATGAAGGTTTTCTACTCCTACGTAATACTTCCTTTGCTAATCACCCCCAGTTTTAAGGTAGTCACCTCCACGATCAGACTAAATGTAAGCTGGGAAGCAATAATAAACAATTCTTACTTTACAAAATGATAGATAAATACTTCTAAGTAAGTGTTTTCATTAAAATGAATTCATGTGAAATTCATGTTTTGTTATGTCATTGAAACTTCGGCTGGTAACTCCTAAGTAGGCGGATAAATAGACGCACAGGAATTAGCAAACGTTAAAGCAAAGATATAGTTTGCATTTGTCTAGCGCCTTTAACGACATCAAGACGCCCCAAAGAACTTAACAGCCAAGAAAAAAATTTAGAAATGTCGCCAAATGCTTATTTTAATATTATTGCAAGTACTAACCCACGTTTGTATGTCATCGAATGTTACCCTTCATATAGTCAAATTTGGCGGCATATTGAGCCTGGGGAACGAAATGGTTAAAGAATCGATTTATAGTCGTTTTACTCGTTCAGTCTGAGGATAAGGACGCGGCGGAGTCTATACGTTGGGCGTGCTTGTTTACACTTTTATGTATGGAAACCAACATGATGTTTTCATTTTGCAGGTGACAATTGTGAGGATAAAAGCCCGCCAGGACCATCCTCCAAGAGAGTCCGTACAGCCTACACAAGCGCACAACTGGTTGAACTGGAGAAGGAGTTTCATTTTAATCGTTATCTCTGCCGCCCTCGGAGAGTTGAAATGGCAAATTTATTAAACCTAACAGAACGCCAAATTAAGATCTGGTTCCAGAACAGAAGAATGAAGTATAAAAAAGATCAAAAGTCCAAAGGGATCATGCACTCCCCTGTTGGACAGTCTCCAGACAGAAGTCCGCTTTTAAACGCGCCAAATAACATTGGATTCTCAAGCCAGCTTCCCACTGTCAACAGTCTGAGTTACGAAGCTCATTCGCCAACATCTTTCACCAAATCCCAGCAAAATATGTATGGCTTGGCTGCTTACACTGCACCCCATAATAGCTGTCTACCCCAGCAGAAAAGGTACCCAGGCACAGAGTACGACCATCACTCTATGCAGGGCAATGGTAGTTTTGCCAATCATAACTTGCAGGGAAGCCCTGTGTATGTTGGAGGGAACTTTGTTGATTCAATGCCAGCTTCTGGTCCGATGTTCAACCTTAGTCATCTTCCTCATCCTTCATCAGCCACTGTGGACTATAGCTGTGCTGCTCAAATACCAGGCAATCACCACCATGGACCTTGTGATCCTCATCCCACATATACAGACCTGACTCCTCATCACACATCTCAGGGAAGAATTCAAGAAGCGCCCAAACTAACACATCTGTAACGGACTAGCACGGTTTGCCAAGCGATGTCACTTCGCTTTTTTATTACCTCATTTGTATCAAATATTCTCCTGCTACGAGACCGCATTGTATTTGTCCACCATTCAGTTTCTACCTGTTGCATTGCTTTACTGTGTTTATTTAAGGGTCTACACGTCAGTCATACCTTTCGGTAAGATCCTAGCGTAATGCAGAATGCAAATAGAGGAACAATTGCTTGAAATAGGTGCTTTTGAAGGTAAGACATAATGGAATCAGTCCTCAGCAAACCCTTCTTAATGTGGAATTTAAAGACTAGTAGTTCTACACACTCCACTTTGGCAGGATTTTGTCGGTAACTGGTCTTACTGCCCAGAACTTAAGCTCTGTACTTTTCAGTAATGAACGAACTGAATTGAATATCAATGATATGTATTTATTATTTTAAGTCGAAAAGAAAAACAGATTTTTCTATCACTTATTTATCCTCGTCTTAATGTATTTATGTGAGATTTATACAATCTGACTTTGACCTGTTTGATCCATGTCTGTTACAATCATATTTCTCCTCTTTAGTAAACCTGGGTTTAAACTAGAGAGAGGGTAGTTTTTTGAGCAGTTGTATCAGTGGCTGGTGTTTGTAGATTATGTAAGGGTTATCTCTGAAATCAAATTGTAAGTTATGACTGTAGTAAATCAGAGAAAATGTGACACTACACAATAGACAACACATTTCTATAAAAATACTTTATTTCAATTGTCTGGTACTATTCCAACAGATATTTAGAATAAAAATGTGTTCTTTGAACAAACCTGTAGCCTTTATTTATAAATATATATGCACCACACAAGCTATATGCTTCGCCATCTTGTCTCCTCACTTCTCATTAATACAAGACAAGCTGACTGCAGCCATGGACTGGGACCTGAAGCTGTTCGGCGAGCTGCCGTCTGTTTAAATGTGCATTTGCAAAACGATTTACTCCATGTTCCAATGCAAAGTTATATTATGACAAATTATTGCTACGATTTTGTATTTTACCCAGAAATGTAATGTAACATATGAAATGTTAAGAGTCAGGCACACAAAATAACAGGAAGGAAACAAAGGGAAAGAGTGGGTGGAGGTTTAGGTCGAGACGAAATGTGACAAAATAGCAGGATATAAATAAAGCAGACAAAAATGAAATGCAAACGTGTACATTTTGGTTACTTTAACGAAATTTGTTGTCAATTATTACTCGTTTTGCTTTTCCTAAATTATTTGCAGTCCCGTCGGTATGTAACATATCTATTAATATATATTTAAAAAAATAATAGCTTAATTTTTCATAATATGCAAAGAGCAAATCAATCCAAATAAAAAGAATGAATCAACATTTCCACAGATGTTATCCAATAAATATAGGAACAAATTCAAAAGAGTCTCAATCTATTACCGTTATCTTACGAAGACGTCAACATTATTATGCAGCAAACTGTGTTCCGAAGTGGCCCAGTATCAGGTGGCTGTGAGAGCGGAGCCTGATCCCAGGCACTTGCTGCCGCCTATCTCCACAGCAGCAGCCCGTAGCAACGACACATGGGGCGCCATTTTGTTTGACAGATAAAGCAGGGGCGCTGAAAGCCCTCTGGCAACAAACAGAGATATCTCCCAACCAGTGAAACATTATTTTAAATGGGAAAGAAAAGATTTCCTGAACAACTGAAAACATCAACAGTTTGACGAAGACAACAACCTAACTAACCTTTTGTTGACGATTTTAGAGCTTGAAGTCAGTCTAGCACTTAAAATTTTCTCCTCTAGAGTTTATTTTATCTTAAAATCTCTGATGATAAATAAGTATGAATGTAGTGTAGGTTCTAATGCAATGCACTGCACACAGCGCCTCAGTGTTATTTTAAACGTGCCCATTGTTAACGCCAACGCAGAAATTGTTTTGTTAGCACACCACCCACACGTCAAAGAATGCAAAATGTTGCCTTTCCAGGCATACAGAAGGAGGAGAAGCACCCCCACACACAAGGATTTTATGAAAGCCAAAGACCAGCTCAGCAGAATCACACAAAGAAATGCAACGATGCATTTTGACTAGTTTAATTTTTATTCTTCTCAAAACATTTTGTATGTGAGGGCAGAAAAAATATTAGCAAATATTATGATTACCAATTTGCCAATATTACAGAATGCGCAGCCTTTGGGGTTTAAATGTCAAATAACTCACAAACGTTACTACATAATGTGTATAGTTCATAAGTCACAACAGCTGTTGACAAGGAGAATCCGCGAGATGTTACTTCACAAATAATTAAATAAATGGCTTGTGGGTGTTTATGAAATCAACAAACAATATATGAACAAGGAGTCATTTGTAAACAGGGCGCGCTGCTCTAGATGGAGTAAGTTAGGTTGTACTTGCTCAGAGTGTAAATATACCGAATAAATGGCACCGTTCAAACTATTTTTATTAGCCTAAAGGGGAAAAAAGGGTAGAGCTGAAAATGTTTAGAAGGTTTGTTTATATTCATGGTAAAATCCAGAGAGTGTCTAAAAGTGATCCTGTCCGACTTGGCATTGGGCCTCACTGCCAGCTCCTACTGTCTAGGGTGCTGCTTTGGCCACAGCTTGTGTTCATTCTTCTATACGGAGGACCCTTGCGATGATTGTCAAAGCTCCGAAGATTAATTGATTTGTCGTTTATTACTCCACGCTGCACATTTGAAGGCAGAAATCTAGTCTTGAGTGTTCTTTTCTTCTCAGTTATACAACCACCCACCAAGAGATGCAGGGTGTTCTGCAATCGTACACTTTCTACTTTATAGAAATGACTCTGCACTACCTGACATTAAAACTTGGCCTGGAAAAGGCAGGAATACGCTACCTACACCTTTATATATTTTATTTCAGAATCATTCAGAAAGCCAGTCTTATTTTCCACTCTTGTCATTGGTTTAGGCGATCATGTGACGATAAAATCAGCCTCATCTCAACGTCGTGTCTGTGTATTCAATAGACATAGTTTAATAATAGCACGGTCCCTTAGCCTTTGTAATCAGTACATTTTATAAATATACATTTTCAAAGGAACAGTCAAATAAGCAATTTTCTACCGATTCTGCCCGGGCAGAAATGAACAACGAGTTTGAGCGAGAGGTTGGTTTTATCAATAGTGAACCATCGCTTGCCGAGTGCCTGACATCCTTTCCTCCTGTTGGCGAGACATTTCAAAGTTCATCAATCAAGAACTCGACGCTTTCACATTCGACACTGATTCCTCCTCCTTTTGAGCAGAGCTTCTGCAGCTTGGACCATGGTAACACAAACCAAAATGGGAAAACCCACACTTCAAAAGGCATTGGTCGGGCCACATTAGGGGACAAACCTCTGGAATATCCGTGGATGAGAGAAAAGAAAAGCCACAAGAAAAAAACAGTCCCAGCGACGGGATCATTCTCATCTTGTTCTTCTAATGAAGGTCAGGTCAATAATATTTTTCTCTACTATTTGTTTTTGTCATATGTGGTGTACAGAGAGCATTTGAAAAAGGATTCAAATTTGAAACAGTAACAAATGTTTCATTGACTGAAAGATGTCATAACTGCAAAAATGCTCACACCCCAACAATATCCAAAATGTTAATAGTAGCTACTCAAGCCCATAGCACTCCTGGTATTATGTAGGTAGCATTAACCAGCACACACCAAATTCCAGACATTTGTATCATCTTTCTGTTGCCCTGCCGGGCCATTTTCCGCTGAAAGTCTTTTGTGTCTCGAAGGCGGCCATTTTATGTTGCTGGATTATTTGGAAAGATTTGTGATAACTTATCGAAACTTTTCCCTCCTTGCTACAGAAAATGAAGATCTGAATGAGCCGGACAATGGGAGTCCTTTTGACAGCTCCAGGAGACTACGGACCACTTACACAAACACTCAGCTGTTAGAGCTGGAAAAGGAGTTTCATTACAATCGATACCTTTGTAGACCACGGAGGGTAGAAATCGCAGCTCTACTCGATTTAACAGAAAGGCAAGTCAAAGTCTGGTTTCAGAATAGACGCATGAAACACAAGAGACAAACTCGATTCAAACAAAGCCAAAACGCTGATTCAAAGCGCCATTTTGCCAACAGTGTTAATCAGAGTGGATTTTCCACAAGAAGTTTTGCTGAGACACCTGTAAATAAATCCTTGAATTCGTTAGAGAGCGAAAACATTGCTGAGCAAGATATTAGCGATTCTGCTCATCAAGATACATTGAGTGATATCGGCAGTGACCTGCTCAGTGTTATTGGCACTTCTCTGATCTGCACTGAGGGAACCCACAGCCATTATTTTCCCCAGAGCTCAGATGAAACAGACTGCCTGCTACCTATGCTGAAGAACTGTTCGGCTGGAACAAGTCCTAGCAGTCCGGAGAGTTTCAGCATCCCATCTCTGGAGGATTTAGACAAAATTACAATCGAACCCCATCTAGATCTGATAGAAGAATTACCTCAATTGTCTTTGTTGGAAAACGAGGACACACTAATTATTCCATCCAACGTGTTTGACTTTTTAAGTGACAATTTTAACTCCACCGATTTTCAGCAGTTGCAGTTTTAGACCGAATTCCAGCTCACGTACACATTCTCCGCTGATATTCCTTAATTTGCGATATTTCTAATAACTGTATTAACAGGTTGGAAAGTCGTGTCATTTAATACATGCCTCTTGATCCCAGACTTTATGGACCTCCTGTTCATATCTGAATTTTGCCATGAATGAAAGGAAACGAGCTCTGAACAAATTTAATGTAGTGCAAGAAATAAAAGTATTTTCGGTATTTTATTTTAAATAAGGTGAATATTTCAAATTACTGCAGATTTTCAAAAACTAAATACATGTCTTTTAAGTACAATTTATATAATAGCTTTGTGTAAAAAGTATTAACATGAAAATATGCAAGAACAAGTAAATAAAATGTATTGGAGTTGAACATTTATATCCCGACATTGCTTATCGCCTTCAGATTAATAGATGAACTGCCTTAGTCCAAAGTCCCAATCAGCGATATTCCTAGAAAATAAGAAGAAAATGTAATCAGCAACTAAACAACATAAGTAATAATAGTGCTATGACGTAAACATTCATTGTTTATGTTAAAAATGCAGTCATTTATAAGAGAGATATTGGTTGTTGTGGAAAATATTAATAATAATTTATAGACTTTTTCTATGGTTTCCAGTAATGTCCTTAAACTGTTTAATGCTTTAAGAAATATAGTTTTTCAAATAATTATGAGATTAGATTCCTCAAGCCACATCATGGATCTTTATTCAAATTTAAATACCAAGATCATTTCAAATATTTAATGAGCTGCTATGAAAATCGATAGGGAAGCCAACTGGGCTGATCAGCCACATCGCGATATATGCAATTTATAATTATTCAGAAACTCAGTTACTACAGAGTTACAGTTAAAGGCAACCGGTACTGATAACAAGCCAACGATGACCGTCATGGTCTGGCTGGGGTTTAAAGCCATGAAAGACGCCATCTTGTCGACCGAACGAAATGTAGGAGCTGAATAGATCAATGCATGGATATACTATTTAGAAGAGGTGGAAGAAACAAGATCTCGATAAATCATTGCACTTCGAGCATTCGAATTAGGCTACATTGACGAAACATGTAATATCATCACTGAGTCAGAAAATATTGAACATAAAGAAATGACGGCCACTTGAAATGCGTATATTTATGTTTTTTTTTCCTTTTGACTTTGTCAGAGGTGCACAGTAGGTTATCACCATTTGTGGCTTTAAAAACGAATGTGATTAAGACTCAAAATGATTGTACTATCTTTATGTAGAGTATCTGTGTAAAATTGTCAGTCGAATAACGCATATCAAAGATGCGGAAATGTGTTTAAAGACAAGTATTGATGCTGGTGGAAGATTTATTGATATTTAGTTTATAATTACAAATGACATGCATTTCATCACCGAAAAAATCCGAATTAGTAAAGAACTAACAGTAACAAGCGAATATAGTTCCATGTAATAAGTAACTACTGAGTAAGATCGATCCTGGTGAACAATTGCCAGCACTTTGATGTAAACATTCTTGGTTTTTTTTTTAAAACACTTACTCGGGGTATTTATCAACTGAATTCACCATGTGATGAAACTTATTGAGCATGATATTGACTATAAATGGCATACAGAGGAGAAATAAAATCATATTCTAAGCCAGAAATTCACGAGTAACTTCGAAGGCAAGGTGCAATTCATCTTTCTGTTTCAGAAAGGAGAACACATGTGCTTTTCAAACCTCTACTTAAGCCTGCTTGCAGCATCAGAAGACAAAGAAAAGCGCTCTACTTAGAAAAAATAAGTAGCTTTTGAATCCTTAACACACCCATGCATTTTTGTTAGCAAACTATGCTGACTGTGTCAGAAAAGGCTTCGAAAAGCCCACGTTTCATATTTTCAATGTTCAATAAATATTTAATTTTTTGAAATTCGTACTTTTATGTCTTTTATTTCCAGAGAAAATAGCGTTGTCTGAACATTCCAAACATAGATGCCTATTTTGTTAACTTTAGACAAGACCTTGCTTTTAATGTTCAAAGGCTTGAGGAGTCGCTGGTAGGCCGTTCACATTTCAGGATCAGCTGTCATTATATTACAGTACCAAAGAGAATGTTGTGTTAAGTTCTGCTATTAAATGAAGGACTAAATCCACGTTAGTTCAAGAATTCGCTCATTTAGTTTCATTATAACTATAAAGTCAGAACAAATCGCTAAACCTCTGCAAATAATTCCTAATTTCGCTTTTGAATTTTATACCGAAAATAATGAACACTTGCCTGTACACATAGCTATAATAGTCGGACTTCATATAGTTTTCCGTCTGCATTCTAATATCGACCAGATTAGTAATAAACTCATTGGTTTTTTTTCTAGCTCCATTTTGTGTTGTGTTTGGGTTCCACTATAGTGAGGTCATACCAATACAGCGCATTCACAGTAACAAGCGACGTTTTGATCCTGCATAAATTATGAAGCTTTTACGGCTTCTATTAGTATAAGAAATTGCACGCTTTCCAAAAATATGAAGCATTCCGCCCTAAACAAAGGGCGAGTTTTGTGTTTGCTGTTCCTGCTAATAAACGGCAGCTCTCCAGGAACCCTTGCGCAGAGGATCACGTGACAGCAAAATCAGTCATCATATTTCATGTTTATGTGGGCAACTGGCTGGTATATTTACAGCCACTATTTCCGTTTATTTTGCAAAAATGATGGTTGTAAAAATGCAATTGTAAACGAAAAGGAAGACAAATTTGGAATTTAAAACAAGGCACTAACAAATAAGGAGTTCTGCTGAAAGACTTGCAGCTCTGTCTGGATGCATAGCTGTCAGTAGGGTATTGTTAAGAGTTCATCAATCATGAAATCTGCACTTTTCCCTCGACAGCAGTTCCTCCTTCCTTAAAGCAAGCCAAGGCCAGCTGGGATCCCTCCAGCAACCGCTGCCAAAGCGGACAAATGTGAAAGCGAATCACACACTAGTCTAATCACACCACAGACGAAACCCCCTGTATGACCAACCTTCGAGAAATCTGGAGTCTAACTGCGATCCCTCGTTACTGCTCGTTAAAGAGGGTAAAACGTTTCAAGGGCATCAGAAATCTTGGCTCAGCCGAGAATGTTATGTGTGCTTAAATTATTGTCATGTATGACTGCTTTTGTGGTATTGGGTCATTTGCGTTAACCTTTTAAAACATGTCACTAATAGATGTGTTTTCATAGGAATCCCTAATGTATAAAACCCCATACGTTATATTTTATTTACAACCTCACATTTCCTCTTGTCAATTCACAGAATAGCTAATAGACAGCTAATATAGTTGCTAGTACTTCAGATCTAGTGCAATAGTTGTACTTTTTGGAATGTCACCTAAACTTACGCGTTGGTGCCCTACAAAGATGACAGCCTTATTTGCGAATTTCGAATGGCTAACCGCACTTCCCGCAAAAATAATTTGAAAGAGAAGTTAGTTCAAAGACAATCCTCGAATTCCTGACAAGTTGCAAAATGCAAAGCAACCCTGGCCACTTGTCTGGCTATTTGATTTCGAGTCTGCCCCTTTCATCTCCAGAGATCGAAGGCCACCACTACCACCACCCCACACCGCCCTCCTCCTCCCCCTTGCTTGCTTTCAGCGTTAAAATGGAAGCTAACCTCGTGCATACCGAAGTTTTAAACAGGAAAACGTGGAATATTGCATATATGAGTATTTCACAAATAGAAGTCCCTAACGCTTTCCAAGGATAACCCTGATGTTTACTTGGAGGACTATTACCCCCAAATCGTTGGTCATATACTGCCTGAACAGTCCCATTCGAGTTTGCGCCAGATTCTTCGAGGTCTGACATCAAGTACATCGATAAGATTTTACTGTTGTGAATATGAGAAAGTGAGGCACCCTTTAAATCCAGGTGCACACTCTGATTTGGGAATAGTCCCACATATTACTGCAGTGAATCCACGCCTTCTATCAAATAAGCCCGTAGTCTGCTTCTGATCTGCCACACAATGCAATCTTCAGTCACCTTCCCCACTCCCCAACCCCCCAAGCCGTCCAAATCAAATGAACTATTTTCAGAACTAGTTGCAGGAGGGAGTCTAGAAAGAGGTTGATCGTGTTACTTTTACAAACAGGAATAGTTGAATGCTTATAGAAGTAACTAAATATGTGGATCTGTTACTGTTCATTCTTTCCAAAAATATGCGAAAATGCAATGAAATTAAATAATTATTCAAATGACTGTCTGTTTATGCCTGCTTATTTAAATGATCAGTCAAGATTGCAAGGAAGTACTGCATGCAGCGGTCAAAGATTACTTAATTACTTTGACGTGGAACACGTGAACTTTAGCAGAAGCTTTGGAAATCGGAATTAGTTTATTTTATATTTATAAATCCCACCTAAGCAAACACAATGGTAATTGGTAAAATACTCTAATTATCCGATTTGCAACTGGAACATGTTAAATTATGCAAGTTCATGTTTAGAAATGATCACCTCAACTTTTACCATATTCATTAAGTCATTCCATATGTTCAACGCACAGACACATATTTTGACTTTGATATAAGCACACATGAAGAGGTATTTGCTGTAGATTACAGTTCCAGGCAGTAGCTCTGTTAAACTCCCACTCATGGTCAGCATCACATTTCAGAGGAAATTATATGCCAAACACTTATAAAAAAAAAGGCTTTGTCCTTTCCACCAGTATCCAAGTCTGAGAAACTTAACAAACAGGGCTAAATATTAGGGGACTGTGATTTTTTTCAATCTATAATTTGAACAATATTAATCTAATACATTGCTCTTAACACTTAGAAAAAGATTTAGGACTTATAATGCTGCATATATCCTTTACAGTCAAAACTGCAAAGATATGTTAGTCAAACAAGCAAAAGGCAAATGTGAAATGAATGAGAATGTTGAATTGGCTATGCAGGAATTTGGCCTTTTGCAAATCCCGTGGCAACTGTATGCTTTCAAAGCCCTCAAAGTCACTTCCCTCTGAATTATACATAACGTAGCTTTCAAGATCAGTTAAACCTGCTGACCGCAAAATGGATGGAAAAGGTTTTGATACCTTTTTCTCAAATAAGAGAATAGCAACAAAGACATTATTACTCAACCCCTCACTAAGATTTAATTGCGAGGGAACACGAGAACAGAAAGGAGACAAGCTCGAATTGATGGCCACTTAAAAAAGTAAAACGAGCAGAATTCACTTGTAGGTTAGATAGACCGACAGACAGACATAAAGAAATAATCAAACAAAGATAGAAAGGCAGAACAGACACGCTGTGTTGTAGATAGATGGATTTTAGATTCCGAATGCCAATTATATATAGTATCAGACCTTTTATCTGATTGAAGAAATTTCTTTCAACCTACTCTAATTCTATGTTTTAACATATGCATGGGGTAATGGCATGGCACCTAACAAGCTGCTGCTATGAATTAGACTGCACACTGCCCCTGGCGATTAAAAAGAGCAAGCCTTCCTGTGCTGTACACGCACACATCAACAGACTTTCAGTTAGAGCTTTGCGAGTGAGTGTTTTGACAGGTAGATAACTTTCACTCAACTGCTTTCACGGAAGTATACCATGATGAAAAAATATTTAGTAACACATTAGCCAAATGAATAAAAATATTTAAATTGTTTTGTCGATTCCCCCAAACAATTGTAATTGTTGATTGTGCACTTCGGGAACTCAGTTTTCTTACATTTCATTTTGACCTACATGAAAACGATTTGTTTAACATCATATTTTAATGTGATTTCGATATATCCTACAGCCTGTCACAGAACGATGAATAAAACAATGCATAAGACGAATTCAGAATTAGCAACGGCCAATACTGGGCAGTGAAATAAACAATCCAAGAGCACTAAAATGGAATATCATGCTTTTTATTTCAGCCTTTTGTTGGATATAGGTATTTTAATAACTCTAAATATTGTACAAATATTTATGGAATTTTACAACGTTAAGTGCTATTAATGATAATTGACAGGATAGCGATTGAAAAGGGAGGGAACTATCTATTCTTTCTATCTCTGGCAAGACAATTATCCGGTTTCTCTAATTGTTTAAACAACGTTCAATAGGCCTTGATGCTAGAATTTGTAAAGTCACAAGTACGCAGGACAGGCAATAGTACTTTGGCTGTTTATTAAACAGTTTGACATTTTAACTATGTCATAAACATAACGTAACTATTTTCTTTATGGACCTGATTATTATGTCGGTTAGGATTATGTTGAGAAGAAAATAGCATCTACTTGAGGGTAAGCGTAAATTAAAAGAAACAGAAGAGTTTGCTGGCGGTTTTCTATAAATTGTAAACTGAGGGACAGCAGCAGTACAGTGCCAGGAACTCAACTTCAGAATCCATTTAAATAACCATTTGTTTTATTCTTTCACGCTCTCTTCGTTTGGGATTTGGTGGTGCTGTGACTATAGTAACTGACTTCGTGGAGTCAAGGCCACGAAACAGTCACGATTGTACCCCCATTTGATAGTCACTGTGTCATAAAACAGCCAAAGCTGCTAACAGCAGACGGCGTGCCTTTACTGTAAGCGCCACCATCACACAAGTCAAACCTCTCATTACTCTGCAGCAATAACACTCCGCCCACAGTAAAAGGAATATCTTACCGGCTTTCGAAGAATCGTCCGCAGTGTGGGTAAGGTTAGCGGAAGCCTCTACTAACAGTGATAATGATGTGATCTTAATGGAAGGTGAGTAGATTGAACAGTCCACTCCTTTCCGTGGATGAGCGAAGACCTCCGGACGCCATGGAATAGCGCTGGCTAAGACCGCTATGATTGGACAGACACAGCCACGTGACTTCCTTGCTCTATATTAGGAATATTTACTTCCTTTGCGAAGGAAGTGCAGGATCTGTTATGGTGATCAGGGATAGACAGCAATCAGCTAGATCTAAACATCTCATTCTGTTCCAGCCCATCATTGGAAGAATGAACTCTTACTTAGAATACATACCCAGTGCTGACATTCTGACGTTTTCGCCAAAGTTTTGTCATAGTAATTCTCCACCAGTCTCCCTGCAGCAGTGCTCCGGAGAAGGTCGGTATGCTGCAAGTGAACCGGGAGGTAATCCATCTCCTAGTCATCATCACCTTCATCAGTCGGTGCCTGCTGCTCTCGAACTTTCCTATGACTCCTCTCCATCCGTAGATATTAACCTTTTACCTCAGAGCAATCTCGGCTATGACTTTCCTTACGCTGCTAACCAGGAGCTGGATGACACTGGGGGACTTATTCCATACAACACCTCTGTTTACTCAGGAAGCGCGTCCTTTCCGCTCACTGCGCGCCAGCACGAATACAACAATGTCTTTAGTGAGCAAGAACAATACCAAACCTATGGCAAGGAGTTCCCAAACTTCTACCCCGGGCATTATCAGAGTCCATCGACGTCTCAGGGTGGTTACCAAAGGCCGGAGTCTCCCGCAGCACAGAAAATCACCACAGCAAATACCTTCGAGTGGATGAAAGTGAAGCGAAATCCTCCTAAAACAGGTCAGTAAATTATCTCGGAAACCTGTAGCTGATGATTAATTATCAAGTCTACAGTAGCACGTGGGCCTTCTGTAAGATTCATTCAAAGCAGTAATTTTGTGTTAACCCTTTCATAGACAGAGTCAATGTATTGAGACGAAGTGACCCGTATGCGTAAAGTGCAATGCTGTTCGAATCGTCTCGCCTACCGTTATTTAATTCTGGTTCATTTCAATGCCATTAATTGTGCTTGAGCACTAACATTGAGAACTGAATCATTCTCAATACCTCTTTCGGGGAAAAGAGTGGCACAGTTAAGGGAATAAGTTAACCAACTAATATGTGCATTCCACTAAAATATTGTGCCCAACTATATTGTGTGTCTTTTTGCAGCGAGAACAACTGACTATGGAGTCCCCAGCCCTACCAGCACAGCGCGTACAAATTTCACCACCAAACAGCTGACGGAACTGGAGAAAGAATTCCATTTTAATAAATACTTAACACGCGCCAGGCGTGTAGAAATAGCTAACGCACTACAACTCAGTGAAACCCAGGTGAAAATCTGGTTCCAGAACAGGAGGATGAAACAAAAGAAAAGGGAGAGAGATGGCTTCCTTGCCAATTTGGCTTCTGTGAACTGTAGTCAGGACTCACCGTCCGCAGAAAGTTCGGATAAATCGGACACTACCTCACCTTTGCCTTCTCCATCAACAAAGAGTTCGTCAGAGAATCCAAACTTTGTTGAACCGAAGTAACTGTTTGAGGAATCGGTCTTAACTTTCAACATATTTCTGATGGAAAATATTGGAATCATTTAGCACATGACAAAGTTTTCACCTTTATTCTATCAAGTTACCGGCAGGTGATGCAGACTCGATTATTTGTTTATATTGGTTTGAGATGATTTTAACTTCTGTAAAATATTGAAATGGACTCGAGGGGTTTGGTCAGTTTATACTTTGACCTGGAATGTGCATCAACAAAAACGCCATTAACAGTTAAGTACAAAGGTGAAACAAAATGTATCACTCAACTAGTGTGAAAAAAGTTTCCTTTCTTAACACGTTTGCACAGGCCGTGAGTCAGCCATTGTAAATAAAATCTCAACAATAACAGGCTGCCACAACTTGCCAGGTTTTTCTTTATACTGCCTTGCTGAGACTGTTACTTGCGTAAAGTAAATTGTTTACATGTACTGTATTTTTTATTGATTTATGTGTGATGACATTGACGAATGTAACGTAGCATGTTCAACATAGCTCCTCAATGAGTGGAGTTTGCACAATTATGCCTCAGGTTGAAAGGTTGCGGTTGCTGCTATGTAACACTGTGCCTATTCTTTCACTAGTAAATATGTTACTTGGCTACTCTACCTCTGTGATACTTACCAATGTATATTGAAGACTGGTCATGTTATATTCTGCTCTATTATGAACTGACTTAAAAGCTTGTAATTTAATCTATTCGTCATCAGAAACGGTTTGTTAGCTTTAATAACTGTGATAATACAAAATATTGTCCAATGGTAAGAACGTGCAAAGGCAGTGGAATAAAATATATCAGAATACATTTAACGCTTTCAAACTTCTCGACTTTTCTGTAAGTACAGCACCGAATTGGACTCAAGGGTTTGGCCAAGACATTCACTTTGATATGGAATGTACATCATGGAAAAACTTAACAGTTCAGTGCAAAGGTGAACCAAGATGTAGGACTCTGCACTGATACAGAAAAGAAGCAAGAAGGCTGTAGTCTCCCACTTTCAGTTGAATCTTGGTCATTTTACAATATTGTAGCTCAATCAGCCAGTGATTTTATGATTCTGTTATTAAAATGTGGTTGGTTGCCTGAAGTTGAAATGAGAGACTTGAACGTTTATCATTTCTTGCCATTTCTGTTACTAACTTCAGTTTAATCAAAAATATTTTTGAAGACTATATTTAGTGACAGCTCTCTGTTCTCTAAAGCCAGGAAAGAGAAACAGGCCTTTGCATTATTAACAAGTTATAATGAGTCCACTTGGATTAAACATCTTTGCTCAGCAACTTTCTACCCAATGATCAATACGAGAGGGAAAACATTTATTCAACTTCCTAAATCAATTTAACAAAAGATGTTCATATTTGAGATGCATGTGCTCTGCTGAATTTCTCTGCATCTTCCCATATCACACAGCTTTAGCCACAAGCTACGTCTCATTGGTATTGGACAGGAGAATAAGTCAAACAGTGGTAGATGTTTAATTGACTTCAGAAAAAAATCTTCATCATTCCATGAAGAGAACTAAAATATAAAAAATTGCAAAATATAAATGTATTTTGCTGCTTAATCATAAACATCAGCTGCATAATTTGTCAACATCATACTCGCAGTTTGAAATGACTGTTTCCATGTTTAACTTACTATAGCCGTATTTGAATTATAATTCCTTCTGATGACTTGCGCCAATGTTGTCCCTAGTTTACAGGTCTAACTACGTTTACAGCTGACCGTTGGTGACTTCTGTACTGATTTAAGGCTCGTTCAGCCTTCACGTTAGCACAGCGATTTAATCAGCCAATTGAACTTTTGTTACAAATCATCCTGGTTGGTTTTTCTAGATAATAATAGTAATAATAGTAATTTCGAGCAATCAGTTACTGGTTCATCGATATGTTTGACTTAACCTGAATTTGAACCCATACTCTAACGGTGGGAAATAGATGCTGTAGTTCAGACTTAGTAAAAGAAAAGGCTGGGAGAACCTGTTTGTGTTTAACGCGCGTTTGATGATCTCAGGACGCCCTAAAGCGCTTTGCAGCCAATGAAGTACTTTTGAAGTGTAATCACGTAATGTAGGAATGACAGAATAAGTTTGTACAAAAGTCAACATATTTTTCAACCAGTAAATTAAGTTAAACCCGGCTTTACATAACCTAGTTAGGATCAATGCATATACAATATATACAAAATCCTATTTTTAGGCTTCACTTTAAAATTTGTTGAAAAATTGGGCTGTAGTTTTTTTTAGGAGGCAATGAAAGCTGACCACTAACGATTCAACACGAATCACTTCAATTTTGATCATCTGTTAGGTTTTGACATTTGCTTTTCTGTATTTGTGTATGACTACAAAGGGGTAACTCATAACTCATAATGTGCATATTCCAGATAAACCACATTTTGGACAACAAAAGGGAGCGACACAAATGAACAAGCCTATATTTTTCTTTCGGCCATTTGGTCTTAACAACTTAGTGTTAATTACAGTTCCACTAAAATAACACATAGCAGTCCCCGAGAAGCGGTATTTCAAAGAACTGCTGCAGTCATAAAGTTTACAATGACCTCCCTGGGAATCAGCCTGGAGATCTTTGATATGGAATCCGCGATTCTTTGATGGTGGTTCGCAATGAACAATCGTTATACTCTTCTGTACCCAGAAAAGATGTGTTTTATCTAAAACCTGACTGCACATAATGTTTATTTAGCTTTTAGGCAGTGGCACATGTTGCACGCAGGCCAGGCGATTGGTTTGAAAACTTGATATTTTTGAGAGTATAAATAAATAATGCTAGGTTACGCCTCGGGAAATGGCATATCCTGGTGCGATTGCATGTTATAAACTTGCATGTCTTTTGTCTTGTCCCTTGCTGTTAGGCGCCTATTGTTCGCTTTTATGTCATCATACCTCTGATCCCAGTCGTGATTATTCCCCAAAGCCCCTGAAGACGTGGGGGATGCCAGGGATTTTATTAGCACAATACGAAAACTGTTCGTAACTGTGACTGTATTGTAAGGGTCACAATAGTCGTTTGCACTTGTTTGATATCCAGTTTTACTTCTGCCCAGAGCGGAAGGACTATTCAATATTTACTCTGCCTGAAAGGGGTTGTGTAAGGGTGAACCATAGCAGGCATCCCACCGATCCCACCCCCAAGAACCAGGTTCACTGAAAGTTCATGAGAAAAAAACGATCCAGATCGATCCTTAGTCTTCTACGATTTCTGTTGCGATCAATGTATTAGTACAATTTTTTAAAATAACAGGCATGAAATATATGCTTGTTCTCCCTCCCCTCCAAAAAAACTCGCTTTTAACGTTTGAATCAATAAATTAAGGTAATGCACACATCTCATCATTAGATAGCCTTAAAGGTCAAAGTTCACTGTAGTACTGCATAAATGAATAATTAATGTAACTTTATGGCTGACGCACAATTAATATGCCACTAATCCATTGCGTTCGTGGCAAATAATAAGGACGTACCATTTATGGGCTGTTCCCTGAAATCTGTTATTCTGCTGCTTGTACCCTATAATTTTTTCTCTAAATTATAATGTATTGAAAGAGTAACTATTTTATTCCAGATTTCGTTTGTTGCAATAAAAAAACATATATAAATATATGAACTGCATTTTGGAGCAGCAGGCTTTTTTTATTTGGCTGCAGTGACATTTTCACACAGTGTTGCATAGAAAGCATGCTGCTGCCAAAGATAATACAAAATAGAAGCTCAATGACACAGGCAACACTGCAACAGCACTCATAAAATCATTCCATACCAGGCATTTTCCGTTTTGCGTCAAGTTTTTCAGTTTGCCCTAGAAATATGTAACGAATATAAACACTATCTGGGCGTTCCCAACAGTGAAAATAATTGATAGGTGTGGGAGCAGCTCTAAGTCAATTAGAACAATGGGCGGGGCGCTGATGCGCAGTAGCAGTATCTCATTGGTTTAACATGCAGATTATCCATAAAATGAATGCCGACGAATAACATTTGTCGCTTGTTTATTTTGGTATTTATCTAAATTTTAATTGTCACCGGATTGAGGCACTCTTTGAATAATTGGCTATTGTATTGTGCTCCTCAGTGATCATTTCACATACATTTGCTCCAAGTAAATTCAGGATGCAGGAAATTCAACTTGTTGACACAGAAATCGAATCGCAAAAAAGAAACACGGTTCGCGATAAGTTTTATATTTAAATATGTTAAAATAGACTGACATTAATACTTTGTGTGCTTACAGAAAACTGGAAAAATTCAATCCCACCAATTACAGTCTATTACACTAGCTCGGTAGGTTACAGTTCCTAACAGGGCGGTGTGAAATTGTTTCATTGCGTGGTCTTCGTAAAAATCTATCGAATTGAAGTGACTCTTCAGTACAGTTGTAACACTGTTAGACAATGTAATCCAATGTAAAGCGAAAAACTCCTGATCCTACGTATTATATAACTGTCTTATCTGATGTTTCTGAACTTTTCCTTCAACAGACTAGTCATTATGTGTTTTTAATAGAACTGGCAACGAGAAAATAAATATAAACGCCGGCTACATATATTAATCAGTACATTTTTGTATTACAGTGAACAGTCGAACAGCTGCTCAATTTCAATATTGTACGAGCATTCAAAATTACATTTAACAATTTGCTTTCTATTTGTAGCTGTACCTTTGAAATACACTTTTCCTGAAGGAAAAAGTCAACTCGAAACTAGATAGGAGTTAACCTTTGCGAATTAGCACATTATGAATTGTTTTCCTATAAAATATTGTCAGTAAGTTTAGCCCTGTGTGGATTATTAGACTAGAGGTCATATAAACAGAAACATGTAATTTTGATCAGGCTCTGTAACTAACAGTAAGGACATGACTGAAAACCGATGCTATACATTGTCTATATACGGCTGTTCCTTATGATACTAGTCTCGGGCATATGTTTCGTTAAGCTCTGAAGAAGAGTCACTGACCTGAAACGTTAACTCTGCTTCTCTCTCCACAGATGCTGCCAAACCTGCTGAGTATTTCCAGCATTTCTTGTTTTCATTTCAGATTTCCAGCATCCGCAGTATTTTGCTTTTATGTTTCGTTAATTCGCTCCATTTTACCTTTTGGAACACATGTATTGTATATGAGGCTTACTAGTCGTAAGAAACATTATGTATCTTTTAGGGCTGAGGTTCAGGATTACGTTTCTAAGAAAATGACTATAAATGTATTATACTTTCTTCCTGAGCCAAAATAGTTTTTAAAACATCCATCGCCATTTGTTAGTAGATTGTTATATTCTGGATTCGTTCTGCAAAAATCAACAATTATGAAAATGACTAGTTAATGTGCCACGACCATCACAAGCTTCAGTTGTTATTGGTATGTTGCATTGTAGTAAACGAGTAGGAGAGAATTGCAACATCTGCTGCTGGGATTTGTTCAGATATTTTACAGTAACAGGTACAGAATTAGTAACAATAAAAGATTTCTACCTATGTATTAAAATTCAGTTTAGTCCAAGCTAGAGGCATGCCTTGACAAATAAACCTAAATTTACAAGAATATGTTAACTTTGGTTAAAGACTGATGTCAACTACAGACGAAATGAGTGAATATGTACAAACAGTATATTTAATAATTCGTTAAAATCGACAAATCCTAAGAAAATACAGGTCACGCAAAACTGATACGTATTCTAAACATGCTGAAGTTTGTAAGAAACGTTTGGCAGTGGAGTTATATTTAGTATAACCATTTTCTTTACGTAAAAGTATTTGGATTCTATATAGCAGAGGGTTAAAATCTTATATTGAATCAAGTATATTCCGATCATGTATGGATTAATCTAAATTTTACTGTGTGTACTTACTGTAACCACGTTCCTCCCGACAATCAGCTTAATATCTGCTAAATGCAAAATAGTAAGTTTCACACTTCCATTCTTCCTTTTGCAAGGTTAATGCGTTGATTCTCAATATGCCAGGAGCTAACTGCAGTAAATCTTGCGATCGATACGCTTTAATGAGACACACATCAAAAAATCACTGCATACTTTGTATATGCCCCTCTCTAACAAACGTTTATTTAGTTTTATTTAGAGATACAGCACTGAAACAGGCCCTTCGGCCCACCGAGTCTGTGCCGACCATCAACCACCCATTTTATACTAATCCTACGCTAATTCCATATTCCTACCACATCCCCACCTGTCCCTATATTTCCCTACCACCTACCTATACTAGGGGCAATTTATAAAGGCCAATTTACCTATCAACCTGCAAGTCTTTGGCATGTGGGAGGAAACCGGAGCACCCGGAGGAAACCCACGCAGACACAGGGAGAACTTGCAAACTCCACACAGGCAGGACCCTGTTAACAGAAGTTCACAAGAGGTTACAACGCTTCCGTATGTTCCCGCAGAGATTTAACAATTTTAAAAATCGGATATATTTTGTCTGATCCGACCTAATTGAATTACAGAGAAACAATGTAATTAAATTGCAAGAGACACCGATTCGATTAATCTCGAGCCTACTGTGTGTGCTACCAAAAATTCGAGTGTAAGAATAGTTCACAATCAATGGCAAAAATAAATGGGCTGAATGGCCTACTCCTGCTCCAATGTTCCTATGGCTTCATAATTGTTTTGAGCGAAATGATCACTTGGGAATCGAAAACAATATTTTTTGGAGTAAAGGAGGTGAACAAGATCCGATCTACTCGCCATTTTTTACTACTTGCCGTTTTAAATAATCTATCCATGTCTCCTTTCTATGCAAGTATAAACATTGGCTAAAATTTGCATGTTTCAATAATTATTATACAATTCACTCCCAAATATAGCGTTCCGGTTCACAAACAGGCACGAAACAAGAAATTGCATTTATTTTACTCGCCAATTTCAATTAGGGTCTACAAGTTATTTTGAATTATATACTTAATCTTAAATGAAGTGTTACCTCAATTACTATCAAACTATGCCGGGCTAGCCCATATTTCGTGAGAACATCACCGACCTTTTGTTTGTGTGGCATGTTTAAGTGTTTTAACACACTTAAAGTAGTGAATGCATCAACCTGTCAATTCATATACCAAACATCATATATTCCATGAAACACGTGAAGTTTTGTGTAGGGACTGGTTGGTCTAGTTGATTAGACACTGACCTTTCACCTGTGGGACCTAGGCTCAAATTCAGCGCTGTCAGATGAGTATGTAAGGGCCCTAGCTGAAGCGAGTTTGGGCAGTTTCAATCTCGTATCCAGTTGCCACGGATCTACAGCACAGAACTGTCTCTAATTCGGTACTAATTGGCAGCCTCACTCAGAAAGGGCACCTATCTCGTGTGCGAAATGGAGAAACAAGTCATGTCAGTGTAACAGAGCATGTTGTAGGGACAAAATCGCGCGAAGCTTTATATCCGACCAGTAAGTGCTTGATACTGATACTGGATGCCTAAAGTGAAAACAATTCAATCCCCAGCACAAAGATATAATTTAAAACAAAAAGTCAGCTTTTATTTCCGGGTTCTGATTTATATATGTGCTTCTTAATGACTGTCATAAACGTAATTTGCCGTAGCTCAAATTTATTATTTATTGTTCAATAACACTTTCTAGTTTCATGTACGTTATTGGTCAAATAAGAGCATTCCAATTCTAATCAGTGCTTTGAACAACGTTTGCACCGACACTTTCAATAGCTCGCTTCCTGAATTTTCCATGTCGGTCTGTGCTCCCATTTATAGCGAAGATAATTTACTTTACATTTTATTTTTGGTTAAAAAAAAACTATCGGATAGTTCCAGCTAAATTTCCATTTTATATCCACAATGAACAATTTGGATAATACAAGAAAAAACTGTACAAAAGCTTGAAAGCAAAAGCAAAAAACTTCATTTTTAAATGTGCGAGGCCTGTTTTAAAGCGCTTATTGAATTAACAAAAAGGATGCTCGGTTACAGAGTAGTGTTTCTGCTTTTTCGTCGATAAGCCTCAGCTATATCAAACAAGGCGTCCAAAGCATTATTTACTGTCATATGAAGTCACATTCTAACACCATCGCTATCAGAATTCAGAGCTGACTTGCTGTGATGACTCTCCAGCACTGTTCAACCGCAAGCCAGAATGGTAACTGCGGTTAGAGAAATGTATGCAGTATATACTGGGAAAGCGGCACTTCCAGTTACAATGATGGAATCGGATATTTTCAGGTTCACTTAGCGCTCTATTGTAACTGTATCCCTCTGTAATAGTCAACTGTGGTAATGAATTCATTATTACAAATTTATTGTGTGGCTCAATCATTTGTTACAATAGATCTAAATACTTTGGTTGGAATTTCAACATTATGTACCTGTTACCAATAAATTATACATTACATTTAAGTATCAGCCTTGGCTCATTGACAGCTTTTGAGGTAGAAGCACGAGGGTTCAAACCCCCACTGCAAGACTTCTGAGCACATAATGCAGGCTGCAGCACTCAGGAGAATGCCATGCTGTCCAGGGTGCATTCTTTCGGATGAGATGTTAAACCGAATCTCATCTGCCCCCTCAGGTACACTTAAAATCTCCGATGGCACAATTCAAAGAACAGCAGGAGAGTTCTCTAGATGTCCTGGCTAATACTTATCTCAAAATCAACACCACTAAAAACAGATTTGTGGAGCAAATACAGAAAACAGAAATAAGCTCTATCTGACTGCTGTCCCTGGCACCTTACTCTGCGCAAATTAACTGCTGCCTTTCCCAACATCACAACAATGACCACATGTCATTTAGCTGCAAAGTGTTTTGGGACGCCCTAAGGTCACGAAGGGCTTTGAATAAATGCAAGTTATTTCTTTCTTATTAATATTCTAATCTATAATTGAAGAGTGAAATCATTATATATATACGTTTAATTATTTGCAGTAACTGATTCACTTAAGTTAGTTAACATGTTAAAACTCATCATACGTGTCATTTATTCTAAATAGGACAGATCTGAAGGACCACAACATCTTTTCCGGTCTACTTGTGAAGCACTACATTTATTGAGCCAGGCAATTTTTAAAAACAATTCTTAAATTCAACCTACAATCTACAATCTTCAAAATGTCACCGTCCATACATTTTAATGATTATAATTGTACGTTTCCTTAATTTCAGCAGTAAAAACTAGTGGGTCACAATTGTGTGTTATACTGGACAAGCTTCTGCAATCTCCAAAACATTTAAGGAACTACAGTCAATGTCATGCAATGGATCAAGTGGAACGCAAAATCGCAATGCTTTCAACTGCTATTAACTAGCTTGTTCGGCGTTTAAAAATAACGGATTGATACTTGATCTTCAACGGATACCTGTACAGGGTCAGCCAGAAATATCAATTGATAAACAAGCAAGTATAGTGAATAAAATCTCAAAACCTGCAGTTCAAAATAGCTCAAAATGCATTTCTGAAAACAACGCAATCTTCATCAACATAGTCTTTACTTACTATCTGGTTCCAGCAATTTTCTCACTTCTGACCTCTGATGATCAGAGAGTACTATGGTCAGAGAGAAAACATGGAATGGATTATTACACGACAAAAAGTTAAAATTCTGCTTGCAAAACATGTAGTTTTTTCATTGCAACAAGCTTTTCTGCTCTAAATTCGTGTTCTAACCAGATCTATCTGATCTATACACATATATTAGAAAATAAAGGGTTACCCAGTTTCGTTCACGAATGAGGAAGATCTAACAACTTATGGTGACAAAAATTGGACATAAGTATTGTCTTCTTTATTGAAAAGTTTATCGATTTCTCTTCATTGAGTATTCTGTTCATTTAACAGAGCTGGAGATAATGTTGTTTTAAATAAAATCATATACATTTTATTAACTCTTTTATTAGAATTATTACAAGAACAGATAGTACAGTAGATTACATCGCATCTCACTTCTAAATGTCTACAAAATGCATAAATGCACCAAAAGCAGCAACTCTACCAAATGTTATTCCTTTGTCTAGAAAGTAAGGTTGAGTATAAATAATGTGTTCTTTGTTCATATGACACCCTAATTTTCTGGTCAAAAACACAATTCTGCTTTGCAAAGCATCTAAATATGACTTGGAGAAACAGCAAAGGAAAGCAGTAATTCTGGTTATCGTTTAGTATTGCATTAGCACATTAGCAGCATTTTATTTAAGAGAAAATATCACATTTTCAATTATAGAAATACATACATACACACATATATATAACATGCAATAACACCGACATTAAATATCTACCTTACATCAGATTTAACAGGTATTCAAAAACAAAACTAGTACACATTATGTTTTCCTTTTTCATTGAAGGTGTTTATTCCACTGAGCATGCTAACATTTTATATAATTAATATTCAGAATGGTGCACATCATTATTAGAAATTCAACCAAAAGCTTTCTTTAAATTCATACTTAGTAGCTTTGCTGTCCCTGAGTATCATATTATTCATCTTAAAAGAAAGAAATTCCTGATCTTGGTATCCGTTATTACTATTTGACACACATTGCTTTCCTTCTAGACTTAATTTTCTGAGTTTGAGGGAACTCACAGTCTTTAGGACAAATAATTCTAGATTGCGCATGCCCACTGCATGACCTGAATCATAGCAGAGAACTTCC
The DNA here is from genome assembly GCF_036365525.1 of Heterodontus francisci. NCBI lineage: Eukaryota > Metazoa > Chordata > Chondrichthyes > Heterodontiformes > Heterodontidae > Heterodontus > Heterodontus francisci. The sequence continues at coordinate 77,614,274 of NC_090377.1, forward strand.
TAGAATCTGGCACTAAATTAGTCACCACAATGAAAGATGCCAAAAGGAGGGGAGGAAGAATGGGAAAAATACACTGGTGCAATTAAAGGTGCTTTGCTGGCACTTGTATTCAGAATAAACCCATCCTGTAAAGTCTGTTAAAATTATTTCCCCATTTATTGTTGCGTATGCATGTTGAAAAACTTAATGGTGCCTGCCTTGTTTGTTCTCATGATGAGAAGAGATGTGTTCAGATACTATATCCAGCAGTTATCTCTCCACTTTACTGCTCCTGGAGACAGGATTCTTCCTGCTCCAAGATGTTAATGTAGGGCAATGTCTGAAATCTGTATAGTCTCTGTGACATACCACCATATTCTCATTTTATTATAATGCTGGATATCATATTCTTAGTTACAAAAAATTTATGTCCATGGCCATGACGGAAGTAATTTCTGGGATAGGATTGACTAGCAAAGGTATTAAAGTTAAAACATTCTGGGGGAATTGCACGGGGGTTGCAATGTACAATTACCCCAAGCCCAGCCCTGTTGAAGCAAACAGCATACAAACTTCTGACGGCTCATCTACATGCAGCCCAGCAGGAAATGCATGGTTGCACATTTAACAGGAGGCTCAGGTAAGATTGTGGCTTGTATGACGCACAGCTAGCCTGGACCTCTTAAAGGAAGACTGCTCCTCTTAAAGGAAAGCTGCATTCATGCTGGAAGGTAAAGCACAGCAAATGAAGCAATAGCCAGGGAAAGGGCTCACAGGTTTTCAGATGCTGGAGGCCTTAGTGATGGGAGGTGGAAAGCAGGAGAGGCACTATGTTTCCACAGGGGCCAGGAGGCCCTCAAGGGTTACCCTGAGAAGGGAAAGGGAGCAGTGGCCAGGAAGGCTGATTCCCAGAGTCTGGCCCCAGGGACCTGGCTGTAGTGCCAGAAATGTTCAACAACCTCACATAAGTTGTTAAGGTCAGTGAATGCATCTTCACTGCACCACCAACCTCTCATGCTGCTTAATGCACCACAGACCTCACTCACCCAACAACAATCAGGACTCATTCAAAGACTCCACCTCACCCTCACATACTTACTAATGCTGCCAGCCTCACGTCCACCTCTAACTACTTCCATATATCTTCAACTATTCAGCTATGGCAGGGCCATTACCCAAACACATTACAACACACTCACTGACATTCTTCCCCCTCTCTTCCAGGGAAATGTGGTCCATAACCACAGGGAGCAGCAGAAGACCAACAGGAGGCAGGCACGCCTGCATCTCTTGAGCCCTCTGGAGGAGATGGTGTTCTGCATCATTGGGCCAGCTATGACTGAGGCTGTTGCATCTGGCTTCACCAAGAACATTCAGGATGATGGCATGTTCCTGTCTTATGCATCTTCTCAAATCCCACCTCATCCCCATCCTGCTATTTGGCATGAAGTGCAAGCTGCAGATATGTGATAAGGGACCTCTTTCCTTCCACCTAACACCCTGCACTTCCCTTAGTCCAACTTTCCCCTTCTGCATTTCCACTTTCAGATGCCCAAGAACTGGGCAGTCTCATCATGAAGGGTAAAAGTCACACCAGACCTCTGATAAAGAAACACCGTCACTTGATTTGACAATCACAGCTACCAGCTCAGATACTACCACTGTGTGAACTTTATGGGTAGTATTGAGTCGGGATCAGTGTGTGGTGAGTAAATGGGCATGAGTGGGCTGCAGTCAGGCCAGGGGGAAAGGATAGTTTGTTTTCCATCCTCACTGGAGGGCAAGGTAGCAGATGACTTCTGCTGAAGAGGACTCAGATGAGGATTTAAATGGGACAGTGTACAGAAGAACACTGATGGGTGTGCACACAGAGATGCTTGGTGCATTGACAGGTCTGCCAGAGAGCCTGTTGTCACCATCAAGGTGTATGGTGGAGTCTGGTTCCAACTTGGCACAAGGCTCCGCGCAGAGCTTGGTGTCTATCCTTCCCAGCAAAGTCCTCCTCTGAGTACTCTGCAGCAGAACTCATTTGTGACCTTGCCCTCTGGTGAGGTGGGAAACACCCTATCCTTCCCAGCTTGGACATGGTGGACAACTCCAAGACAGCAGTTGTGGACTCATCTGTGATGCAGAGTATTGTGGTCAATGTCTTAGCTTCTATTGCAGCACAGACAGAAGCCACCTAACATCTCAGTGCTGCACTGGAAGCTTGGACAGAGGTTATGAGAGCCATACTTGTTGGTCTGCAAGTCCAGCTTGGTGCCATGCAAGCTCAGATTGCTGGCACCTTGGCTGTGGATACCAGTCCTCGAAGGGGCTTACAGGTTCTCACAGAAGTCCAATTTGTCCTCCAACTAAGATTGCTGAGGTGTCAGTGGCTCGGTGGTGCACAAACCTGCTGTCCTCTCTCAGCCAGCCAGCCCAGACTACTTCCACACATTCCAAGGTGATGCACCCGTAGCCAGGTCCTCAAGGACCAAGGCTGCTCAAGGGTGCCCTACAAGGCTATCTGCAGTTTCCCCTCTGAAAGTCAGCATCCTTTGACTTGCCATTCTGCAGCCACTGGGGTAATACTGCATTGGAGCACTAGGACAGGCAAAGGCACCCAGATGACAGGCACTAAGAGAATGCACTGGGGTGGGTGGTTCAGTTTTTTATGTATTATTGGAAGTGTTGTTGGAAAAAGTAGTTATGGAATGTTTTTTTGTTCATGGCTTTTATTTCAGTGTTTTGGCCAAGAGGACAATTTGATGGTGGGGAGTTGTGGAGCAACTATAATATAGGGATGTCATCTCCTGGGAATAGTAGTTGAGCATCCGCTCCCAGAGAGCCCGACTGAAGCAAAGGGGTCCCCGATGCCTCCGCCATTCCTCCTCCTCCTACTCTTCCCTCACCTCTCAACGTAGCCTCCGAAGGCCTGGTGACAAGGTTTGTGCCCTCATGATAGCAAGATTGTGAAGGATGCAGCAGACCACCACAAACTTGGAGACATGCTGCTGTGAGTACGGGGGTGCACCCACAGCGGGCCAGGCAGCAGAACTGTTGCTTCAGGATGCTGATGGTTTCCTCCACGACTTTCCTTATTGCTGAATGGCTCTCATTGCATTGTCTTTACATGGTCGGATGGTGGATGGGAGTCATTAGCCAGGTGTAAAGTGGGTAGCCCTTTTCACTCAGCAGCCAGCCTTTGGTTCTTCGTGGTAGGGCTATGATGGCAGGTATGCCTGATTGGCACAGGATGATTGCGTCATGGCTGCTGCCAGGATAGCAGGCATTCACCGAGAGGATCTTCCAGGCATGGTCACACACCAACTGGAAATTGATGGAGTGGGAGCACTTGCAGATGTGGACATCTCCCTGTTAACAAATGGGAACCACAGAGCCATGTGCATACAGTTGAATGCACCCTGAACCATTAGCCTGGCAAATCCATGTGATCTCTCTTCCTGCTTCTCTCTGGTCAGTGAGAAAACATAAGAATTACGAACATATGAATTAGGAGCAGAAGTAGGTCATTCGGCCCCTTCAGCCTACTCTGCGATGAAGTCCCCTCTCCTTCTATACAGGGTCTCTGATGCAGCAATGTATGGCGAACTTTGCATTGTTGCTAATGTCACCTGCTCTCACCTGAAATCATCAGCTGGTGTAGAAATTTAGGGCTATGGTGATCTTGACAGCTACTGGCAGTTCCTTGCCTTGCTGCGCAGTTGCAGGTTGGGTTGTAGGAGTTGGCACTGTTCAGTCACCACCTCCTTGGTGAAACGCAGGCACCTCACACACTGCTCTTGGCTGAGGTGGAGGTAGGAGAAGTGGTTCTTAAAGATTATTGGTGGGTAAGATCTTCTACTGAGAGCCCACATGCTCCCTCCTCTGCACACAGCTTCCCCTAATTGCTGCTTGTGCTGCATTTCCGTATCATTCTGCAGCCCAAGAGATACTTCCACAAAGCCCCCACTACTGCAGCTGATGTTCTCCAAACTCCTCTGACCTCCATGTCAAGATTTTGCATCACTCCCTTGTAAACCAAAAAGTTTGCAAACCTCCATCAATAAAACGGAATACAGTACTTCCATTAAGTTAGCAATGGCAAAAGAAAGTCAAAAGCATCTCATCAGAGTTGGATGGTTAGCCTAGCAAATAGCGCTTGGCTGTGATTAAGAGAGGACATTAACTGGACATGCGTGGTCCAAAATGGCAGATCGTGCACCAAATTAGCATATGAGACTGTTTGGCATCACAATCCATCCACTCTGCATGCTTCTGATGCACCCATGGCATGCTCATGCTAGCACCCTGACAGTCAGGGCACACCGTACGGGCTGCACCAGAAATGGCTGGAAGCCTCCCAGCTGATATTTTTGCAACTTTGGGCTTCGGTGACACTGGCACCAGCGGCATTACAGAGCCCAATTTCATGACCTGGTGGCTGTCAAATCTCTTTACAGACTAGAAGCCTCTGTTTATGAGACAGAGGAAATAGTACCACTATGTTTGCAAGTCCCTTGATCATAAACAGCATAACCAGAGAAAGTCTTTTTCAAAATTTCAGCAGCCATTTTTGGTTGTGTATGGTTAGATTCCACTCATTGGCATTCATGGAAGAAAGTTATTTGGCTGTTAAACAGGTCTAAAATCTTATTTTGAGTTTGGATGGCATTGCCAAGTCCTTAGCATAAAGAATAATTAATTACAACATTAATATATATTTCTGCTTTATCAAACTGGCCAATGATTAATGAGGAATAATATTATTGATGGTTCAATAACCTCATGGACCAATTCTCCTGAAAGTTTCTTTGCTTGTCCCCAGTACTGGTGCAATTGATCCAGTAAGTTGGGGGTGGCACAGTGGTGCAGTGGTTAGCATTGCACCCTCACAGCTCCAGCAACCCAGGTTCAGTTCTGGGTACTACCTGTGTGGAGTTTGCAAGTTCTCCCTGTGACCATGTGGGTTTCCACCAGGTGCTCTGGTTTCCTCCAGAGCCAAAAACCTGCAGGTTGATAGGTAAATTGGCCATTGTGAATTGCCCCTAGTGTAGGTAGAAGAATTGAGGGAAGGGGGGGATGTGGTATGGGATTAATGTAGGATTAGTATAAATGGGTGTTTGATGGTCAGCACAGACTCAGTGGGCCAAAGGGCCTGTTTCAGTGCTGTATCTCTCTATGACTCTAAGTTGCTTAATTACAGCAAGTTTGATTGTCTATTTGGTGTTGTCTAATTTCTGTTATCGATAAGCTTAGATATTTTGTAATTCCTTTAGTAGACTTGCCATCCTGTCCTCAATACCTCCCTAATAACCACAAAATTGCACCAATCACTCAGGCCAGACTAGAGTCTCCAGTCAAATTAACCCCAAAATGAGCTTCTGATCACATATCAGTGCCATCATTAAGACAGCCTATTTCCACCTCAGTAGCATTAGCTAATTCTACCCAGCCTCAACACATCCACTGCTGAAACCCTCATCCATGCCTTTATTACCTCTAGACTTGATTATTCCAACACACTCCTGGCTGGCCTCCCATGTTCTACCCTTTGTAAGCTTGAGATCATCCAAAACTCTGCTGCCTGTGTCCTAACTAGCATCTATTCCTGTTCAGCCATTGCTCCTGTGCTTGCCGATCCACACTGGTTCCTGGTTAAACAATGCCTCAATTTTTAAATTCTCACAATTGTTGTTAAATCCCTCCATGGTCTTGCTCTTCCCTATCTCTGTAACCTCCTTCAGTCCCTCTGAGTTTTTTAAATTCATTTATGGGATGTGGGCATCACTGGCTATGCCAGCATTTATTGTCCATCCCTAATTGCCCTTGAGGTGGTGGTGAGCTGCCTTCTTGAACCGCTGCAGTCCATGTGAGGTAGGTACACCCACAGTGCTGTTAGGAAGGGAGTTCCAGGATATTGACCCAGCGACAGTGAAGGAATGGCGATATAGTTCCAAGTCAGGATGGTGTGTGACTTGGATGGGAACTTGCAGGTGGTGATGTTCCCATGCATCTGCTGCTCTTGTCCTTCGAGGTGGTAGAGGTCGCGGGTTTGGAAGGTGCTGTCTAAGGAGCCTTGGTGCATTGCTGCAGTGCATCTTGTAGATGGTACACCCTGCTGCCACTGTGCGTCGGTGGTGGAGGGAGTGAATGTTTGTGGCTGGTGTGCCAATCAAGCTGGCTGCTTTGTCCTGGACGGTGTCGAGCTTCTTGAGTGTTGTTGGAGCTGCACCCATCCAGGCAAGTGGAGAGTATTCCATCACACTCCTGACTTGTGCCTTGTAGATGGTGGACAGGCTGCACTCCTCAAATTCTGGCCTCGTGAGCATCCCTGATTTTAGTCGCTCCACCATTGGTGGCTGCACCTTCAGCTGCCTAGGTCCTAAGCTCTGGAATTCCCTCCATAAACCTCTCCACCTCTCTTAAGCCATCTTTAATAACTACCTCTTTTACCAAGCTTTTGGTCCTCTTCCCTAATATCACCTTACGTAGTTCATTTTTTTTCTTGATATTGCTTTTGTTAAGTGCCTTGGGACATTTACTATGTTAAAGGCATTCTATAAGTACAAGCTGTTGTTCTTTTTCAGTGATCCTACTCAAAAAGATACTATCTCCTGTCAACCAAATGTCACATCACATGTTCCACTAGCTTACATCTTGCAGCCCTCATATACAGCTAATAATAGTGTCTGGAGCACAATAAAGATCTGCTCCATGAAGTGAAAATTATCAATGGTATTGACTTCTGCTCACAATCTGCAATGTCGATGCAGTAAAGGACTCCTCTCATTGAAAAAGGGCTAGCTGACACAAACATTGCAAGGGTCTAATGGAACAGCACCAGTTTCATTCTTTGGGGTGTGAGCAGAAATAATTACAGCAAACTTCAACTGCACTTTTCTTCTGTGGTTTAGTCTTCCCATCCAGAATAAGTTATCCTGAGAAGGCATAACTGGGAAACATTCATTGAAGTGATCAATCAGCTGGAGCTATTCTACTTAATTCTGATTTCCCATCTCCAGTTCTTTCCCATGTACACAAAAGCATCCTATGACCCGAAGGTGACAGACTTCCTTCTGTCATTATAACAACAACTTATATTGGTATAGCACTTTTAACATAATAAAACGCCCCAAGGTGCTTCACAGGAGCATTATAAAACAAAATATGAAGCTGAATAACATAGGGAGATATTAGGTCAGATGACCAAAAGCTTGTTCAAAGATGTAGGTTTTAAGGACAGTCTTAAAGGAGGAAAGTGAGGTAGGGAGGCACAGACGTGTAGGGAGGGAATTCCGGAATTTAGGACTATGCAGCTGAAGCCACAGCCATCAATTGTGGAGCGATTAAAATTGGGCATACTTATGACCCCAGAATTAGATGAGTGCAGATATCGTGGAGGGTTGTGGGGCTGGAGGAGATTACAGAGATAGGGAGGGGTGTGACCATGGGGGAACTGAAAACAAGAATGAGAATTTGAAAATAAAGACGTTGCTTGACCAGGAGCCAATGTAAGTCAGCGAGCAGATGGATGATAGGTGAACGGCACTTGATACAAATTAAGACACGGGCAGCAGAATTTTGGATGACCTTACGTTTACGGAGGGTAGAATGTGGGAGACCAGCCAGGAGTGTATTGAAATAGTCAAGTCTAGAGGTAACAAAGGTATGAATGTGGGTTTCAGCAGCAGATGAGCTGATATAGGGGCGAAGTCAGGTGACGTTATGGAGCTAGAAATCGGCAATCTTAGTGATGGTATGGATATATGGTTGGAAGCTCATCTCGGGGTTAAATATGACACCAAGATTGTGATCAGACTGGTTTCATCTTAGACTGTTGCCAGGGAGAGGGATGGAGTTGGTAGCTAGTGAAGGGAGTTTGGAGCTGGGACAGAAAACAATGGCTTCAGTCTTCCCAACATTTAATTGGAGGAAATTTCTGCTCATTCAGTACTGGATGTTGGATAAGCAATCTGATAATTTGGCAACAGTGGAAGAGTTGAGAGAGGTGGTGGCGAGGTAGAGCTCGATGTCGTCAGCATAATGTGAAAACCCACATTGTGCTTTTGGATGGTGTTGCCGAGGGGCAGCATGTAGATGAGAAATAGGAGGAGGCCAAGGATAGAACCTTGGGGGACACCAGACGTAATGTTTCTGGAGTGGGAAGAAAAGCCATTGCAAGTGATACTCTGGCTATGATTAGATAGATAAGAATAGAACCAGGTGAGAGCAGTCCCCTCCGGCTGGACGATGGTGAAGAGGCACTGGAGAAGGATCATGTGGGCAACCATGTCAAAGGCTACATGTGTTCATAAAGAGGTTGTTTTTATATAGTTATTCTGTCATATGTAATAGATCATTCCATTGTCAACCCAAAATTTAAAAATGGGTTGGATTTCCCGTATGTATATTGAAAGTTACAGTGCATCTTTGTTGTTGATAAGATTACATCCAATCATCATGGAGACAATGTTTCTTTTTCGACCTGCCAATTTTTTGGGGCAACACTTACAGTTTGTTCCTGCTGATTTTGATGAGATGGCTGTTTCACTCTTTGGAGAATCTATATGATAATGCCGTTTTTCCCCCTAAAATGTGCCTTTTTTCTGTTAGAGTTTAGAGCAGCATACTTTCAATTTTCTAGCAGCAAGCTCTTAATATTCCTAATGTAACATTTTAATTTTCCCAGAATATCACTACTTTATAAATGTTCTTTTTGATACAACTCCAGGAATTCTTACATTTGTGATTCAGCAGGCAGCACAGCTTTTTATTCTTTGACTATGCTAAGTGTGATCTTTCTGATTTTTATCTGGTTTGCTTTTCATTTAGAGTTGGCATAAGGTAAAACAATCACTGATCAAAATGAATCAGCATCTATATCCTATCTGATGGTGTTTTAGTATGCAGAAAATTTACATTTGTAATGTTGTTGCTAATCTTAGCAAAAAATTGATGAAAGGGATATTTAAAGTTAGCAATCATAAATCATTTATCTATAGTTATCTCTAAGTATCACAGGTAAGTAAGTAAGAATAGTTTGGGGTCAGCAGTCTCATACCATTTTTAACTCTTGTCTGCCTTTTCAGGAAATGTTTTCTCCATATTGTTTGAAACGTAGCTGTCCCTGTGCAGCAGGGATTAAAGGCCTTGAAATCTTATTGTTCAGTAAGATCTAAGCTTTCAAAGATAACATAATAAATAAGCTCCACACAATGAGTCAGATTATGTATGTCCAGTTACCCTAACCATTGGAACTGGGTATGCTTTCCAACTGAGGTTGTTGCAAGCACTGGTTCTAATTACTGGGGCTATTGGTCTGGTCTGACTGCAGCTTCAGGTTAAATAATGGACACTACATAAGAAACATACGGGAGGCGGTGGTGTAGTAGTAAAGCCATTAGCCTAATAACCCAGAGCCCTAGGCAAATTCTCTGGGGACATGGGCTCGAATCCCACCATGGCAGATGGTAGAATTTGAATTCAATTCATAAAATCTGGAATTAAAAAGCTAGTCTAGTGGTAATCATGAAACCATTGTCAAAAGCCCACGAAAGCCCTTTACGGAAGAAAATCTGCCATCCTGGTCTGGCCTACATGTGTCTCCAGACCCACAGCAACATGTCTTAAATGCCCTCTGAAATGTATCAAACTGCTACAAGGCCTAAGAGAAGGAATGATACCGGAAGGCATCGACCTAAATACCAGAAACAATTAGTCCAGCCCTGTGACCCTGCAAAGTCTTCCTACTAACAGCTGGGGGTTTGATCCAAAATTGGGAGAGCAATCCCATGGACTAGTTAAGTAACAGCCTGACAGAATCATAGCTTGCAGACATTGTCCCTTAATATGCCTTGTGGGATAGACCCCACCAGAGGTGGTAGCACAGTAGTATACAGTCGGGAGGGAGTTGCTCCAGGAGTCCTCAACATTGACTCTGGACCCCATAAAGTCTCATGGCATCAGGCCAAACATGGGCAAGGAAACCTCCTGCTGATTACCATCTACCGCCCCCTTCCCCCCACTCCCCTCCCAGCTGATGAATCAGTGCTTCTCCATGTTGAACACCAATTGGAAGAAGCACTGAGGGTAGCAAGGGCACAAAATGTAGTCTGGGTGGGGGACTTTAACAGTAGCACCACTACTGGCCGAGTCCTAAAGGACATAGCTGCTAGACTGGGTCTCATAGAGAGATACAGCACTGAAACAGGCCCTTCGGCCCACCGAGTCTGTGCCGACCAACAACCTCCTATTTGACCTCGTCCTCACCAATCTACCTGTCGTTGATGCATATGTCCATGAAAGTATTGGTAGGAGTGACCACCGCACAGTCCTTGTGGAAACAAAGTCTGGTTTTCACACTGAAGGTACCTACCATCATGTTGTGTGACACTACCACCGTGCTAAATGGGATTCATTTCAAACAGATCTAGCAACTCAAAACTGGGCATTCATGAGGCACTGTGTGCCATCAGCAGAATTGTATTCAACCACAATCTGTAACCTCATAGCCTGGCATATCCCCCACTCTACCATTACTATCAAGCTGCTGGACCAATCCTGGTTCAATGATGAGCGCAGGAGGGCATGCCAGAAGCAGCACCAAGCATACCTAAAAATGAGGTGTCAACCTGGTGAAGCTACAACACAGGACTACTTGCATGCCAAACAGCAGAAGCAGCATGCAATAGACAGAGCTAAGTGACCCCACAACCAACGGATCAGATCTAAGCTATGCAGTCATAAATGGTGGTGGACAATTAAACAACTGAGAGGAGGAGGCTCCACAAACATCCCTATCCTCTACAATGGGGCAGCCCAGTACATCAGTGCTATAGACAAGGCTGAAGAACTTGCATCCATCTTCAGCCAGAAGTGCCGAGTGGATGATCCATTTCAGCCTCCTCCTGATGTCCCCAGCAACACAGATGTCAGTCTTCATCAAATCCTATTCACTCCACATGATATCAAGAAATGGCTGAAGGCACTGATACTGCAAAGGCTATGGCCCTGACAACATTCTGGCAATTGTACTGAAGACGTGCTCCAGAACTAGCTGTGCCACGAGCCAAGCTGTTCCAGTCCAACTACAATACTGGCATCTACCTGACAATGTGGATAATTACCCAGGTATATCCTATGCATAAAAAGCAGGACAATTCCACCCTGGCCAATTACCACCCTCCCTATCAGTCTACTCCCGATCATCAGCAAAGCGATGGAAAGGATCGTCGACAGTGCTATCAAGCAGCACTTGCTCAGCAAAACTTGCTCACTGTCACTCTGTTTCAGTTCCGCCAGGGCCATTCTGCTCCTGCACTCATTACAGCCTTGGTCCAAACATGGACAAAGGAGCTGAACTCAAGGGGTGAGGTGAGAGTGACTGCCCTTGACAGCATTTGGCTGAGTATGGCATCAAGGAGCCCAAGCAAAACTGGAGTCAATGGAAATCAAGGGGAAAACTCTCTGCTGGTTGGAGTCATACCTAGCACAAAAAAAGATAGTTGTGGTTGTTGGAGGTCAATCATCTCAGTCCCAGGACATCACTGCAGGAATTCATCAGGGTAGTGTCCTAGGCCCAACCATCTTCAGCTGCTTCATCAATGACCTTCCCTCCATCATGAAGTCAGAAGTGGGGATGTTTGCTGATGATTGCACAATGTTCAGCACCATTCACCACTCCTCAGATACTGAAACAGCCTATGTCCATATGCAGCAAAACCAGGACAACATTCAGGCTTGGGCTGGTAAGTGGCAAGTAACATTCGTCCAACACAAGTGCCAGGGCAATGACCATTTCAAACAAGGGAGAATCTAACCATCTCCCCTTGATGTTCAATGGCATTACCATCGCTGAATCCCCCACTATCAACATCCTGGGGGTCACCATTGACCAGAAACTGCACTGGACCAGCCACATAAATGCTGTGGCTACAAGAGCCGGACAGAGGCTGGGAATTCTGCAGCAAGTAACCCGCCTCCTCCCCAATGCTTGTCCATAATCTACAAGATGAAAGTCAGGAGTGTGATGGAATACTCTCCAATTGCCTGGATAGCTGTAACTCCAACACCACTCAAGAAGTTCAACACCATCCAGGACAAAGCAGCCTGCTTGATTGGCACCCCATCCACAACCCTCAACATTCATTGCCTCCACCACCGATGCACAGTGGCAGCAGTGTGTACCATATACAAGATGCACTGCAGCAAGGCTCCTTCAACAGCACCTTCCAAACCCGTGACCTCGACCAGCTAGAAGGACAAGGGCAGCAGATGCATGGAAACACCACCACCTGCAAGATCCCCTTCAAGCCACACACCATTCTGACTTCAAACTATATCACCGTTCCTTCACTGTCGCTGGGTTAACATCCTGGACCTCCCTTCCTGTTGGTGTACCTACACCCCAAGGACTGCAGTGGTTCAAGAAGGCAGCTCACCACCACCTTCTCAAGGGCAATTAGGGATGGGCAATAAATGCTGGCCTAGCCAGAGACGCCCACATCCCCCGAATGAATAAAAAAAAAGGCACTGAGGTGGTCCAATTGCTCTGTTCGCTATGACATTTCCTTTATTCTCTCCTTGGTGTAAATAGAGCAATGATGATTTCCAGCATGATTTAGGATATCAACACTCTATTTGAGTCACTCTGGTTTAAATTAGTAAACTTTCTCCTCTATCACTCTGGCTTCCTTTCCAGTTCCTTTGTTTTCATTTGCAGGTCATCCATTTTCTTAAACAAATCATGTTTTCATGTACAAGTTGTTCATCTTCAACTACATGTTACCAAGTAATTGTCCATTTCTTTCTGTGGGTCATTGCTTTTCCCCTGCACATCAATGTTGCATTTCACAACTACTGTTCTTGCCATCCAATTTGGCCGTCAGCTTTTACCCATATATTAGATTTCTTTTTCCCATCTGGACTCATTCTTTTCTGCTCAGGCTCATCCTGGTCTTATTGGATCAGCCAAATGACTGCCTGGATTTGTCAAGTCTCAATATGGGCAGCATCTTCTTTGGCTCCTGCCACAAGCTCCATTGCCTAGACATGAACTCCGTCAATCTCCCTGGAAACTGTCTGAGGCTGAACCAGACCATTCACAACTTTGATGTCATATTTGACCCCAAGATGGGGTTCCGACCACATATCTGCGCTGTCACCAATACTGCCCCAATTTCCACCTCCGTAACATTGCCTGACTACAGCTCTGCCATAGGTCATCTGCTGTTGAAACCCTCATGCATGCATTTCCTATCTCTAGACTTGACTATTCTAATTCAGGCTAGCTTCTGGCTAGCTTCCCATCTTCCACCCTCCATAAACCTGAGCTCATCCAAAACTCTGCTGCCCATGTCCTAACTTGCACCAGGTTCCTTTCACTCATCACTCTTTTGTTTGCTGACCGACATTGGTTCCTGATGTGGCAATGCCTCAATTTTAAAATTCTCATCTTTGTCTTCAAATCTCTGCATGGCCTCAACTCTCCCCATCCCTGTAACTTCCTCCAGCCCTACAACTCTCCCAAGATCTCTGTGCTCCTCCAATTCTAGCCTCTTGCGCATCCCCTATTTTATTCACTCCACCATTGGCTGCCTAGCCCTAAACTTTGTTCCCTCCCTACCTCTCTCTCCTCCTTTAAGATGCTCTCTAAAACATACCTTTTTGACCAAGTTTTTGGTCATCTGTCCTAATATCTCCTCATGCGGCTTGGTGTCAAATTTTGTTTGATAACAATGCTGTGAAGTGCCTTGAGACATTTTACCATGTTAAACACAGATATTATTTATACATTATTTATATACACTTATTATTAATTCTGAGACTTGAAAAAGATTTAAGGAACCTTTTATCCAGCATGAAAATGGCCTACTCCTGTTCCTATGTCCCTATGAAACACAACTTTAACCATTTATTCACATTAAATCATATAATCTAGGCCAGCATTTCTTTGCAGTACTGAGGCAGTGCTGCATTTGTCAGAGATACCATATTTTGGTTGATACATTAAAACTTTGGCCTCCTCTCTTCAGATGAATGAAAAAGATCCCAACAGCAGTATTTGAAGAAGAGCATTTAAGTTCTCCCAGTGTCCAACCAACAGTTATCTTTCAGCTAATCCCACTGAAAACAGATCAATCAGTTATTAAGCTAATTTACCATTTGTGGGACCTTCATGTTTTCAATTTGACTGCCCTGTTTGCCTTCGCAGCATCAATGACTATACTTCATTCAATTTATTGGCTGTGAACCACAATGGGAAGACCTGGGCACGTGAACGGTGTTATATAAACTTAAGGCATTTCTCGTCCAAAATTTAAATTTTTTGCCATTAGAATCATAGAAAGTTTACGGCACAGAAAGAGGCCACTAAGCTGAGCACATCTGTGCCGGCCAAAAAACAAGCCACCCAGCCTAATCCCACCTTCCAACAGAATCATAGAAATGACAAAATGTTAAAAGGTTTGCAATTTATAAGCCCCACTTTCAATTAAGAACTTTGCGCACATGGAATGCTTATAAATTTTAAAATCCCCTTTTCATAGAATCATACAGCGTAAAAGGAGGCCATTTGGCCATTGTGCCTGAGACAGCTCTTTGAGACAGCTATCCAATTAGTCCCACTCCCTAGTTCTTTCCTCATGGCCTTGCTAATTTTTCCCTTTGAAGTATATATGCAGTTTCCTTTGAAAGTTACTACTGAATCTGCTTCCACCACTCTCTCTGCATTCCAGATAATAACAACTCGCTGCATAATAAAAATTCTCTTCACCTCTCCCCTGCAAGCCCTCCATCTCGGTTCGTTACCAATTCTCTTAAATCTGGGCCTCTGTTTTTCAACTCTCTTGCCAGTGGAAACAGTTTCTCTTCTATTGAAATTGTTCATAATTTTGAACGTCTCTATTAAATCTCCCCTTAACCTTTTAATGGTCATTGGTGTATTGCTGTTCATGGAATTGCTTATTGCAGTAGATGCTTTAGAACATCTTACAAAAGATATGTGTGAAAAATCTGGCGCTCTTATCTACAAAAGCACGGGGTTGCTGAAAAACTTTTTGCCACATGATTCCGCCACCATAACTTCAACTGCCTCTTTCTTTCCTTCCCATGTTTCCATTGTGCAATTACACTATATAGTGGCTTCTATATTAAACAAAAGCTTTTTATCTGCATAATATATTTCTAGTTTCTGTAAAACAACTGGTCACTAGATAATGACAGTGTACATTTATTATGAGTTCAGTGAAAAATAAAGCCCATAGATTTGCTTGTCCAAGTATTCTTCCCTTAATCCTGTCGTGTATCTAGCCAATAGCAGTGAGAAAAATACAACTTCCTTTTTGAATTATGAAAAATAAACTGATAACCTCTTTAACTTTTTATATGACACATTATGAGGTTTCCCTAAATTAACTTAGCCTCATATTGTAGCTACCTCATCCATTACTCCTGTATCATCTCAAATGTAATAAACTCTTGGATATTAACACCTTCTTTCACCCACAGCCACCTTGTATTGCTTCATTTAATATCTACAGTGTCAGTTGTGACATCTAAAATACATAGAATTCCATTTTCTGCATTTATCATTTATTTGATATTTTCATTGATCTCCTAAATAGAAATTTTGTTCCATGCAATGATATTGTTAATTATCTTTAAATTTTATGAATTGTGCTGCATATATCTACACTAATGATATGATAATCTATTGATTTGGAATTAATCCTACTATTGCAATTGTATTTTTTGTCAAGTTTGGAGAGCTGGCAGTGTAATCATTTTCAAAATAATGGGAAATAATCACTTTCTGTCAATAAAAGTTCTATGACACTAAGACATTCTTAAAGGTATTAAAACTGAAATGGGGTTTAATTTTCAGCATTGCAAATGATTTATTAATTTCTAACTGCTGGATTTATGCCCAGAATGCTTGTACTCAAACAATTATTCAAAAGTCAAGCCACGTACTATTAATGAGTGATTTTAAAATGAATATGTTACACTGACAAGTAGATACAAAACAATATTACAGTTTCCAAGCAATGTGATGCCACAAAGGAACTGTAAACATTATAATATCTGGAATTTTACTACAGCTCACATATTATTAATCTTAATTCAGAACATAAATAACAGCATCTATAACTAAAGAGCACACATCTGAACTTGCATATATTGTCATTATATTGTGTGGGAATAGTTGAACTTTGTTTTACTTAGAATTTATTTGTATTTAATATTTTCCAAATATCATTATTGCAAATTCTAAAATCAATTTTATAGTGTGACTTTGAATGTGTGAAGACATGAGCTGTAGTTTCCTGAATATGTTGCAATTTGTGGAGGTTAGCTAAAAAACATTCTGGCAATTTGAGTCTCAAGTTGAAAATAATATAGTTGTAAAATGATGGGGAGAGGTAGGAGTTGAAGTTCTCGAGATAAATACTGCATTTAGTGATGGAAGTGATTAAGTATTGACTGAGACGGTGGCGGGGAGTGGGGGGTGGGTGGGGGGGGGGGGTAAATGGGGAATGAGGAATGTAATTCCTGAAATGTATGCAAGACTCTTTCCTCAAGCATTATGTTTGAATGCCTATGAGGCAAAAAGCATTGCTAAATCTAGTTGTGATAAATAAAACAGAAGGATAGTGAGCATGTAAATCCTGAATTTTTTAAACGTGAGAAGAAAGGTTTAATAAATAACAGGAAAGCACTGAAGAAGTTAGTTAAGCTAAAGGAGGACAAAGTAATGGTATCTGATGAGATACATTCAAGGATCCTCAGGGAGACAGCAAGAAAAAAAAAAGCAGAGACCGTAGAAATTATATTTCAGAATTGTATTATGTGTGGATGCATGCAGGAGAACCTGAGAATGGGTAAATTAATATCTAGTTTCAAAAGGGAAACAAAGCTAATCCAGGCAATCACAGGCCAGTTAGTTTAACATCACTGGTAGGGAAGATTTGGGAATCTTTCATGATACACGAAATTACTAAATAGCTAGGTGAAGAGAAAATAATTAGAAGGAGCCAACACAGATTTCTGAAAGATCTCTTGGACATGTTTTAATTGCCTATAGGGATTGGAGAGGAATTTTTGGATTTTTTTCTCTTCTAATTGCCTTGGATCTAGTTTTCTGCCTCTCTCAAAAGACCACATGGTACCTCCAGGGTAAAGAGCCTCTTGACATTATACGTAAAGCAAAACAACTAGATGGGACAGGTTGGATGGACTAGCTGTTGTTTCCTGAACAACACTTTCATAAGTTTATATGCTTGTTGAAGCAGATACAGTTCTTTGAGAAGGTGACAGATATGGTGAAGGAAGTTAATGCAGTGGATGTGGTGTACATGGACTTTCAGAAGCCTTTGACAAGGTAGCACATAGGACATTATTGGAAATTAAAGGGCATAAATTACTGAAAGGGTAGAAAATTGGATTAAAACTAGTTGGAAGGGAGGAAGCGGATAGCAGAAATTAAGGGCAACTTCTCAGAGCTAAAGGATGTGAGGTACATATTTGAAGACTATACTAAATTCAGAGGCATTGTAAATAATTCTGATAACCAAAGGAAGCCACAAGGTGATATTGATAAGAATGGGGAAAAATGTGGCAGATGATATCCAATGTCAATAAGTGTCAGGAGATAATTTTTTTATTATGCTATGAATGGTTAACATTGGGTGATGTAGAAGAGCAGGGGATTTTTGATCTCTGGTTCACATGATATTAAAAGCAGACACTCAAGTGGAATAAGCTCACAAAAAATAATGAAATGTGGCACGGTGTTGAATATGAAAGTCGAGATGTAAAGTTGAATCTATATAAAGTATTTGTAGGATCACAGTTGGAATACTAAGTATCGTCGGGGCTTCACACTACAGCAAGATGTTGAGGCAACAGAAAGGATACAACACAGATTCACTAGGATATAACTTGGTATGTGCAAATACCAATAGAAAAACGTAAAAAATTGTGGCTCGTTTGTTGGAGAAGAGTTTCAGTGTTCTTTGATAAGAGGTATTTAAAATTACAGAGGGATGGGACATAACACGGCCAGACGAATTAGGAGAAGAAGTAGGCCACTCAGTCTGTCGAGCCTGCTCCGCCATTTAATAAGATCATGGCTGATCTGTTTCTGGCTCGAATTCCACACTCCCACCTACCCTCAATAATCTTTGATTCCCTTGCCTAACAAGAAACTATCTACCTCCGCCTTAAAAATGTTCAATGACCCTGCCTCCACCACCTTCTGAGGCAAATAATTCCAAAGTCACACAACCCTCAAAGAAAAAAATTCTCCTCAACTCTATCCGAAAAGGGCGACCCCTAATTTTAAAACAGTGCCCCTTAGTTCTGGACTCACCCACAAGAGGAAATATCCCTTCCACATTCACCCTGTCAAGACCGTTCAGGATCTTATATACCTCAAACAAGTCTCCCTTCACTCTTCTAAACTCGTGAAAACAAGCCGAGTCTGTCCAACCTTTCCTCATAAGACAATTCCAGGTATCAATCTAGTAAACCTCCTCTGAACCGTCTCCAACGCATTTACATCCTTCCTTAAATAAGGAGACCAAAATTGCACACAGTATTCGAGATGTGGTCTCACCAATGCCCTGGATAACAGAAGCATAACATCCTTACTTTTATTTTCAATTCCTCTCGTAATAAAGGATAGCATTCCATTAGCCTTCTTTATTACTTCCTGTACCTGCATACGAACCTTTTGTGATTCCTGCACTAGATCACCTAGATCCCTCTGCACCTCGGAATTCTGCAGTCATTCCCCGTTTAAGAAATACTCTGCTTTTTTATTCTTCCTGTCAAAGTGAACAACTTCACATTTTCCCACATTATACTCCATCTGCCAGATTTTTGTCCACTCACTCAACATATCTATATCGGTCTGCAACTTCCTTATGTTCTCTTCACAACATACTTTCCTACCTATCTTTATGTCATCTACAAATTTAGCTACCATGCCATTGCTCCCCTCATCTAAGTCATTGATATAAATTGTAAAAAGTTGAGGCCCGAGCACAGACCCCTGCAGGACTCCACTTGTCACAAAGAGCAAAGAACAATACAGCACAGGAACAGGCCATGCGGCCCTCCAAGCCTGCGCCGATCTTGATGCCTGCCTAAACTAACACCTTCTGCACTTCCGGGGCCCATATCCCTCTATTCCCTTCCTATTCATATATTTGTCAAGATGCCTCTTAAACGTCGCTATCGTATCTGCTTCCACCACCTCCCCGGCAGCAAGTTCCAGGCACTCACCACCCTCTGTGTAAAAAACCTGCCTCGCACATCCCCTCTAAACTTTGTCCCTCGCACCTTAAACCTATGTCCCCTAGTAACTGACTCTTCCATCCTGGGAAAAAGCTTCTGACTATCCACTCTGTCCATGCCACTCATAACTTTGTAAACCTCTATCATGTCGCCCCTCCACCTCCGTCGTTCCAGTGAAAACAATCCGAGTTTTTCCAACCTCTCCTCATAGCTAATGCCCTCCAGACCAGGCAACATCCTGGTAAACCTCCTCTGAACCCTCTCCAAAGCCTCCACGTCCTTCTGGTAGTGTGGCGACCAGAATTGCACGCAATATTCTAAGTGTGGCCTAACTAATGTTCTGTACAGCTGCAACATGACTTGCCAATTTTTATACTCTACGCCCCGACCGATGAAGGCAAGCATGCCGAATGCCTTCTTGACTACCTTATCTACCTGCGTTGCCACTTTCAATGACCTGTGGACCTGTACGCCCAGATCTCTCTGCCTGTCAATACTCCTAAGGGACAAAAACAAGAAATGCTGGAATCACTCAGCAGGTCTGGCAGCATCTGTGGAAAGAGAAGCAGAGTTAACGTTTCGGGTCAGATGCTGCCAGACCTGCTGAGTGATTCCAGCATTTCTTGTTTTTGTTTCAGATTTCCAGCATCCGCAGTATTTTGCTTTTATAATACTCCTAAGGGTTCTGCCATTTACTGTATACATCCCACCTGCATTATATCTCCCAAAATGCATTACCTCACATTTGTCCGGATTAAACTCCATCTGCCATTTCTCCGCCCAAGTCTCCAACCGATCTATATCCTGCTGTATCCTCTGACAATCCTCATCATTATCCGCAACTCCACCAACCTTTGTGTCGTCTGCAAACTTATTAATCAGACCAGCTACATTTTCCTCCAAATCATTTATATATACTACAAACAGCAAAGGTCCCAGCACTGATCCCTGCAGAACACCACTAGTCACATCCCTCCATTCAGAAAAACACCCATCCACTGTTACCCTCTGTCTTCTGTGACCGAGCCAGTTCTGTATCCATCTTGCCAGCTCACCTATGATCCCGTGTGACTTCACCTTTTGCACCAGTCTGCCATGCGGGACCTTGTCAAAGGCTTTACTAAAGTCCATATAGACAACATCCACCGCCCTTCCCTCATCAATCATCTTCGTCACTTCCTCAAAAAACTCAATCAAATTAGTAAGACACGACCTCCCCTTCACAAAACCATGCTGTCTCTCGCTAATAAGCTCGTTTGTTTCCAAATGGGAGTAAATCCTGTCCCGAAGAATCCTCTCTAATAATTTCCCTACCACTGACGTAAGGCTCACCGGCCTATAATTTCCTGGATTATCCTTGCCACCCTTCTTAAACAAAGGAACAACATTGGCTATTCTCCAGTCCTCTGGGACCTCACCTGTAGCCAATGAGGATGCAAAGATTTCTGTCAAGGCCCCAGCAATTTCTTCCCTTGCCTCCCTCAGTATTCTAGGATAGATCCCATCAGGCCCTGGGGACTTATCTACTTTAATGCTTTGCAAGACACCCAACACCTCCTCCTTTTTGATAATGAGATGACTGAACCTATCTGCACTCCCTTCCCTAGGCTCATCATCCACCAAGTCCTTCTCCTTGGTGAATACTGATGCAAAGTACTCATTTAGTACCTCGCCCATTTCCTCTGGCTCCACGCATAGATTCCCATCTCTGTCCTTGAGTGGGCCAACCCTTTTCCTGGTTACCCTCTTGCTCTTTATATATGTATAAAAAGCCTTGGGATTTTCCTTAATCCTGTTTGCCAATGACTTTTCATGACCCCTTTTAGCCCTCCTAACTCCTTGCTTAAGTTCCTTCCTACTGTCTTTATATTCCTCAAGTGCTTCATCTGTTCCTAGCCTTCCAGCCCTTACAAATGCTTCCTTCTTCTTTTCGACTAGGCTCACAATATCCCGTGTTAGCCAAGCTTCCCGAAACTTGCCAAACTTGTCTTTCTTCCTCACAGGAACATGCCGGTCCTGGATTCTAATCAGCTGACGTTTGAAAGACTCCCACGTCAGATGTTGATTTACCCTCAAACAGCCGCCCCCAATCTAAATTCTTCAGTTCCTGCCTAATATTGTTATAATTAGCCTTCCCCCAATTTAGCACCTTCACCTGAGGACTACTCTTATTCTTATCCACAAGTACCTTAAAACTTATGGAATTATGATCACTGCTCTCGAAATGCTCCCCCACTGAAACATCGACCACCTGGCCGGGCTCATTCCCCAATACCAGGTCCAGAATGGCCCCATCCCGAGTTGGACTATCTACATATTGTTTCAAGAAGCCCTCCTAGATGCTCCTCACAAATTCTGCCCCATCCAAGCCCCTAGCACTAAGTGAGTCCCAGTCAATATTGGAGAAGTTAAAATCACCCACCACTACAACCCTGTTACCTTTACATCTTTCCAAAATCTGTCTACATATCTGCTCCTCTACCTCCCGCTGGCTGTTGGGAGGCCTGTCGTCAACCCCCAACATCGTGACTGCACCCTTCCTATTCCTGAGCTCCACCCATATTGCCTCGCTGCATGACCCCTCTGAGGTGTCCTCCCGCAGTACAGCTGTGATATTCTCCTTAACCAGTAATGCAACTCCCCCACCCCTTTTACATCCCCCTCTATCCCGCCTGAAGCTTCTAAAGCCTGGAACATTTAGCTGCCAATCCTGCCCTTCCCTCAACCAAGTCTCTGTAATAGTAACAACATCATATTTCCAAGTACTAATCCAAGCTCTAAGTTCATCTGCCTTACCTGTTATACTTCTCGCATTGAAACAAATGCACTTCAGTCCACCAGTCCCCCTGTGCTCAGCAACATCTCCCTGCCTGCTCTTCCTCTTAGTCCTACTGGCCTTATTTACTATGCCCTCCTCATTTACTTCACTAGCTGTCCTACTGCTCTGGTTCCCACCCCCCTGCCACACTAGTTTAAACCCTCCCGAGTGACGCTAGCAAACTTTGCAGCCAGGATGTTAGTGCCCTTCCAGTTTAGATGCAACCCGTCCTTCTTGTACAGGTCCCATCTGTCCCTGAAGAGAGCCCAATGGTCCAGATGTCTGAAACCCTCCCTTCTACACCAGCTGCTCAGCCACGTGTTTAGCTGCAGTATCTTCCTATTTCTAGCCTCACTGGCACGTGGCACAGGGAGTAATCCAGAGATTACAACCCTAGAGGTCCTGTTTTTTAACTTACTACCTAACTCCCTAAACTCCCCCTGCAGGACCTCATCACTCTTCCTGCCTATGTCATTGGTACCGATGTGTACCACAACCTCTGGCTGTTCACCCTCCCCCTTCAGAATGCCCTCTGTCCGTTCAGAGACATCCTTGACCCTTGTCACATCCTGCCAATCAGAAAAGGACCCATTTATGCATACTCTCTATTTTCCGCCAGCCAGCCAATCTTCTATCCATGCTAATATGTTACCCCCTACACCATGAGCTCCTACTTTGTGCAATAACCTTTATGTGGCACCTTGTCGAATGCCTTCTGGAAATCTAAGTACAGTATGTCAATGGGCTCCCCTTTATCCACAGTGTATGTTATTCCTTCAAAGAACTCCAATAAATTGGTTAAACATGATTTCCCTTTCACAAAACCATGCTGACTATTCCCGATTACATTGAGTTTTTCTAAGTGCCCAGCTATAGCCTCCTTAATGATCGATTCTAACACCTTCCCCACGACAGACGTCAAGCTAACTGGCCTGTAGTTACCTGTTTTCTGCCTCCCCCCCTCTTGAATAGACGGGTTATATTTGCTACTTTCCAGTCTGATGGAATCTTTCCAGAACCTAGCGAATTTTTAAAAATTAACACCATTGCATCTAATACCTCATTAGCCACCTCTTTTAAGATCCTAGGATGAAGCCCATCAGGATCCGGACTTGTCAGCCCGCAGCTCCATTAGTTTGACCAGTAATAGATAGAGACAGACTGCTTCTGTTGGCCGAGGGGTCTACAGTGAAGTGCTATAGTTGCAAGATTAAATGTCAGATAGTTAGGATAGAGAGCTGGAGAAACTATTTTAAATTGAGCTGTGAAGCTGTGGAATGCAGTACTTTTAACGGCCAATTGTCATTAGCGAGACACTAATGACCTCAAAATGGAGTCAGTAGACTTCCCACCCCATTAATGCCAACACCTGGTCGCTGCCATTTTTAAAGGTTCCTCCTGCTGGGTGGCCAAAACATCTGCCTGTTTCAGGTAGTAGGCCATTTTAATACTAAATTAAAATTATGTACATTATTTAGGTCCTACAATGTACTTAAACCCTATTTTGGGAATCAACTGGACAGAACATGTGCCATAAACAGACCAACCAGTTTTACTGGTGGTACAGCAGAAGAGGTCGCAAAAAGATCTGGCCAGGAGGAGTACACCAGCAAATTGAGGCTGCTGCTACCCCAGGCTCCCACCCCTCTGGCATTGCGAATGCCCCCCACCCCCCCGGCCCCCGCACCATCCCAGGCCTCAGTGCTCCGGCCTGAATCTGACAAGCTGCACTGGCAAGTGGGTTTGGCTGGGCAGCTTGCCAGTTCTACATAGATGAGGCCCCAGTCTCAAAATGGCTCTGATTGTCTTAACTCCTGGCATGGAAAGGCTAGGCATATGAGATTAGGAGTACTGCCAGTAGGAAAGATGAACAGCAAAGCAGACTGATTGGGTGAAACAGGATTGTCTACATGTGAGGTCGTGTTATTTTCCAGGCAGCATAGGATTGTGACAGATATAAACCCAGCTGCCCATTTTATCAGAAAATGCAGATCTATCGGCCTCTGTTAATAGAGAAACAGAGTTAACAGCTTGAATTTTACTGATCAGGCGGACAACCAGACGTCGGGGGGATATGCTGGTCGGCGGCGGGACTTCCTCTGTTATTTTACCGTGAAAAGCCAATTAAGGACCAGCAGGCGGGGGAGCCGGCCAATTATTGGTGGTGGGTGGGTCCTAGTGCCGGCAGTTTTAACGGAGGCGCCATTTTTAAAGGCATATGTGCAGCAGTCAGGCAGGCTGAAGACAGGGAGAAAGGAGGGGGTCTACAGCAACAGATGTAGTGCAAGAATGGAATAGTGTAGGTCAGATGGTTTCACAGGTCGGCGCAATATAGAGGGCCGAAGGGCCTGTACTGCGCTGTAATGTTCTAAATGTTCTAATTCTAAAAAAAAGAATGACTTCAGCACGAGGATAGGCTGATCCATGAAACAGCGATGTCTCCCTGAAGGCGCTCCTGCAGGCAGTGAGAGAAAGGGGAGATGTCCTGTTTCCAGCAGATAGAAGGCAGAGACCAGCAAGCCCCACCAAGAAGGCATAGCTGGAAGTGGCAGTCATCGTAAGCAGCCAAGGCGTCATTGTAAGAACCTGGATCCAGTGTAGAAAGATAGTTAATGACCTGCTGTGGTCCGGAAAGATGAATGGTATTTAGAGTTGCAAACTGGAAGCCCAACATGAATTAAAAGGCGCCCAGGAAATCTGAGACCAGGTGGTAGACCCATGCATGGGGCAACACCAGGCACCAACGTCCACATTGAGGCTTCCAGTTCACACACACCTGAAACCCATGGTCAGTGATAGGTGAATGATGCATTTAGATGGCTCAATGGTCATGTCACCATGCCACTTAGTGGCGTGGTGTTGCACATTTGCAGTGCCTCAGAGTGCCAAGCGCAGACGGGCCATTAGACAGGAGTGACAATGCGTATAGTTGTGCTTGCAGAAGTACGCTCAGTGCCAGGAAGCATCAATGAACCGGAGGTGAAGTGCCTTTCATTGCCACCATGACACCAATGGAGGAAGGGGCCATGGAGATCAGATGAGTCATGGCAAGGCAGCCTGTAGCTGAGAGCGAGGCAGGTGTGGAAGCTATGGTGAGTGAGTAAAGCCATAGAGTCATTTATGGCACAGGAGGAGGCCATTCGGCCCATCAAATTCAATTCAGCTCTCTGTGGAGCTTTTCAGTCAGTCCCACTCCCTCTTTAATCCCCGTAGCCCTGCAAGTCAATTTCCTTCAAGTGGATGTGTCCAACATTCCCCAAACGACCTGTGTGGACCTTTAACTCCACAGAAAGCTCCTGACCAAGGGAAGGCACCAAGGCTTGGTTGAAGGAGCAGCTGTTTCACTGAAATCACTTCTCTCCACCAGATACAGTAGATGAGGAACAGACCAGGGCTCTTGCTATGCTGGAATGCTCAGATGCTGGAATGCTCAGATGATGGAATGCCATCTCAAGACATTCCGTCACTTTATAATAGCACACCCTCCATCGGCGCAGATACATTTACATCGGTGAGCTTTGTTGTGCATGTAGAACAGGTGGCACAATCTGTTGAGCACAGCACAGATGCATAGGAGGAGTTAACAGACGCAGTGACAGCTGCGGCCGCTTCTCCCTGGAAGAGTGAGGAGAAGCCCAGCGATGCTCAGCTCCATGCAGATGGCGAGCCTCAGGGTCATCAACAAAGCAGCAGATGCTTCAGCAGCAGCGTCAAATTTGTGAACATCTGTCGGAGTTTCCAAGGGCAGTGGAGTCCCACAGACAAATGATAGAGGAGTCCATCCATGCCATGAGTGGCATCGTATCTCTGACATGTTAATGCGTTTCTCCCTCTATTGAGAGAGTGGTGACCCTCATGGAGAGACACATGGAGCTTAGCACCAAGTGGATGCAGGTGATATGCACAGACTTCCATTGCATGGCTTCATCCATGAGGTCTATGGAACAATGGGTGGGTGAAATTGGCCAACCATGCAGCTCCTTGTTGCCAAGAGCTGAACCACTCCAGGCAACCACGGGAGTGCATGTGGAGCCTGAAATGGCAGAGGAGGGGCAGGCTGGGGGCTCTTTTTAAGGCACTTCAATAGCTGAAGGTAGATCCTCAGCCCCTTTGACAGTGACATGCTGCATGTTGGCCTGATGACTGAGGTGGCTCCTGCACACATGCAGGTGGCCCCAAAAATGCAGGGCCCCAGCAGGGCTCAGGCACCCAAAAGATGCAGGCCACAGCTATATAATGCACCAGAGCAAGAAAGGCAGCAGCCTGCCTCCACATCAACTCCAGATGCAGGGGAAGCACCCCGTAGAAGTGACTGTAAGCGAGGATGTAAATGCATGGATGAGCACTTGGGGTTTCAATGAGTGATAATTTGTTAACTGCAGAAGCCTGTAATGTGCAATGACAGTTAAAGGTCTTGACATTCAATGCATAATGACTTGTGTATTTATTTTTATCCACCAGTTGACAGTGACCAGATGGGGAATCAAATAGGTGGCTGGTATGTAAAAGTGAGGGCCTCATGAGTGCCTGTGTTGACAGAAGGCTGTGACATTGAATGCTGACGGGTACAGAGAGATGCTAAGGGCCTCTTATGAAAGGTCAGCAAGGCCACCTTTGGGAGATAACATCTTGGTTTGGTGGCCCCTTGCACTTGTCCTTGTGTGAAGCGTCTGCTGATCAGAGAGTTATGAATCTCCCTGCCACACATGTGACTGTCCTGTGAGCTGGGCCCAACGGCATAATCTTAATCAGCTGGTACCTGTTGAGGCACCTCATGCTCACCCTCCTCCTCAGGATGCGGCTCACTCAGTCTTCCTCTGGCTCCAGCGCTACTCCCTTCTGGAGCGCCAAGTTGTGCAATGCGCAGCAGACAACAATGATGTGGGATACTCTTGAAGCTGCATATTGCAGGGCACCCTCAGATCTAATGAGGCATCTAAACCTCATCTTCAAAAGACCAATAGCCTGCTTGATGGTGGCCCTTATAGTCAAATGGCAGTGGTTGTATGTGTCCTCTAACTGTGTGTTGGGGTTGCGTACAGGGGTCAGAAACCAGGACTTCAGTGGATACCCCTTGACCCCAGTATCCAGCCGTGAAGGTGTTCGGGTGACCTGACGAGCTGAGGCAATTGGGACTGTCTAAGGATATAGGAGTCATGGCAGCTTCCTGGAAAACTTGCGCACCACTTATGGTGGTTGCAGATGTTTTGAACATTGAGGGAGTGGAACCCCTTCCTCTTCACAAAGATGCCTCATTGCTCTAAGGGAGCCTTTATGGCCTCATGAGTACAGTCAATGATCCTCTGCACCTGGGGAAATCCAGCCATGGCCTGACTGGCCTGATCGGTTGTGAACTTGACATATTGCCCAGCCCAATGGTATAGGGCATACGTGACCTTCATCATGCAGTGATGGGCCAGTAACTGAGAGATGTCACGTAGATTTTCAGATGATCCTTGGAACGAGCCACAGGCGAGAAGGTTGAGTGCCAATGTCACCTTTAAGGCTACAGGCATTGGGTGTCTGCCACTACCCATTGGCATCAACTTCTGCTCCACATAGCGCACAGCTCCACCAACACCTCCCTGGAGAGGCACAGTCTTTGCAGACATTGGTGCTCGGACATCTCGATGAAGCTAAGCCTCTGACAGTACACCCTTTAAGCTGGGTACCACATTCTGCAACCATGAGGCAACCTTCTTGCTCATGTGCTCTCCTTGTCCATGTTCAATGGCTTCCTCAAGCCACTGGAGCTCCCCTGAGTTTTGGACTGCTGCTCCATGTGGCTGCACCCCATCTTTGTGCCACTCTCCTCCTCACTGGATGAGTAAAAGTCTGAAAATACTGATCCCGTGCCAGATGAAGTCTCCATTGCGATGAGCCTCTCAAGAACCTAGTCCTGCCTCCACTGACTGTGTGGACCTGGCAGACACCTTTCCACTAGGAGAACTTCACTTTGGCTCCACCCTCTGCAGTGCCTCTTGAACACACAGCCTGCAGACAGCTTTGCAGCAGGGCTGCCAGTTCTCTCCATAACTCATCTGCCACTCCGATCTCGCCTCATTTGAGTAGGCGAAACTCTGAGCTTCCATGCATCCTGTGTGTCATTGGTAAAATCAGAAAAAGGTAGGAAAATACCTGACAATTGGCTGTTTAACAACTGTAATTAACCGACACACCATGAATCTCTCAGCCACTAATCCGTCCTGCTACCTGCATCTTGGTAAAATTGGTTGGCAGCAGGAACATGTTGCAGTGCCGGCCCGACTCAGGCCCATACCATTTTACCGGTAGCCCTCTCCCCCTCCACCCCCCCGCCCGTATCCATGGGGCTGGTACAATTCTGTCTAACATTTCAGGTCTATGACCTTTTGTCAGACCTGAAACATTAACTCTGTTTCTTTCTCCACTGATGCCACCAGAGCTGCTAGGTATCGCCAGCATTTATCTATTAGTCAAATTAACAATTGGGCTAAATTCCACATATTTTATTTTATATTTTCTTGCTTTTTTCCCCTTACCATCAAGAGGCAGATCTAGTTGAAACAACTTACAGTTTGGGCTTGAGTCAAAGGCTGATGGTAAACATGTAAATATGTTGACAGGAATTTGCCTCCACCAAATTGAAATAGGTACAATACTGACAAATTTATTGTCTACCTTAAATAAACATCCATTGCATCATAAAATCATTTGCAGCATAGGAGGAGGCCATTCGGTACACCTAGTCCATGCCAGCTCTCTGCAGAGCAATCCAGTCAGTCCCACTTCCCCGCCCGATCCCCATCGCCCTGCAATTTATTTTTGAAATCATTATCTCCGCTTCCACTACCGTCGTGGACAGAGTGTTCCAGGTCATTATCACTCACTTCTCGTACCATCAGTTACTGGGAACAGATTTTCCTTGTCTAACTTATCTAAGCCTGCCATAATCTTGTACACATCTATCAAATCTCCCCTCAATCTCCTTTGCTCCAAGGAGAACAACCCTAGCTTTTCCAACCTAACCTTGAAACTAAAATCCCCCATCCCTGGAACCATTCTGGTAAATCTCCTCTGCACCCTCTCAAGGACCCTCGCATCCTTCCTAAAGTGTGGTGACCAGAACTGGATGCAATACTGCAGTTGGGATCAAAACAGAGCTTTATAAAGGTTCAGCGTAACTTCCCTGCTTTTGTACTCAATGCCTTTATTTATGAAGCCCAAGGTCCCATATGCTTTACTAACCACTCTCTCCTCCTGCCACCTTCAATGATCAATGCACATGCACCCTCAGGTACCTCTGTTTCTGCAAACTTCAGAACTGCATCATAAAGTCAATATTGCCTCACCGTATCCCTTCTGCTAAAATCCATCACCTCGCACTTGTCTGTATTAAATTCCATCTGTCACTTGTCTGCCCATTCTGCTAGCCTATCTATGTCCTGTTACAGGCGGTTCATATCATCCTCACTGTTTGCCACACCTCTAAATTTAGTATCATCAGCAAATTTTGAGATTCTACTCTGTATTCCAAGATCCAGGTCATTTAAATATAGCAAAAAAAGCAGTGGTCCTAGCACTGACCCTTGGGGAACACCACTGTCTACCATCTTCCAGTCTGAAAAGCAACCATTTACTACGACTTGCTGTTTTCTGTCCTTAAGCAAATTTTTAAAAATCCAATTGGACATTGACCCTCCTATTCTACAAGCCTCAATTTTGTTAACCAGCCTTTTATGTGGTACTTTATCAAACGCTTTCTTAAAATCCATAAGGACAACATCCACTGCAATTCCCTCCATCAACCTTCTCTGTTACTTCATCAAAATTTCAATTAGATTAGTTAAGCATGATCTGCCTTTCACAAATCTATGCTGGCTATCCTTAATTATGTAAGTATGTATTCTGAATTCTCTAAACTTGCAATATTTATGCAGCAATATCACACTTTGGGTGATGTGGCAAAGAAACTGAAAGGAAGCTTTTCAATTTACATTGACAAAAGAGCTTATTTGGCTTTGTAATTCTAAATGTGTGTTTTCGGCACAGGAGCAACTGTGATCAAATGCACTCACCATAATTCCATAACTTTTGTTTCACAAGTAAAATTACAGTAGATACCAAAATGCAGCAAAAATATTAAAATTTCATGGGGAAATGTTCTCCCAGGCTTCCTGGTGTCCCTCTTCAGAAATGTCTAAATTACAACGGTCAAAAATGGACATTTGTGGACTTTAGTTTTTTTCTGTATAATACAACTAATGGAATATCAGTTATGCCTATAGTTTAAGCTTATTTCCTATTGAACCCCCATTCTAACTATTTTTAACATGTCATAGGGTGAAGAATAAATATTTACCTTTAATAGAAAGAAAACTGAATTACTGAAGGGCACAAAGCAGTGACAAAAATTTGAAATCAAATGCAGTAAAAACCTTATTTCGGGATGGTTGTTCAACTGTATGTAGATTTTTGAGTTACTGGTGTTTTTGTCGCTATTTTTCCGGTATTGTAACTTGGCAGATTACCTACCTGAACTGTTCACATTTAAGACCTCTGTATCTGTACACAGAGGTCCTTCTTCATTTAAAATCTTAGCACTTATGGTCTGTTCACAAAGATCGCATACTTCCACCTCTGTAACATAAATTGCAGCTATGAGGAAAGATTGGATAGGCTGGGGTTGTTTTCCTTGGAATAGAGGAGGGTGAGGGAAGTGTTGATTGAGGTGTACAAGGTTGTGAGGGGCTGGATGCAGTGGATGGGAAGGACCAATTTTCCTTAGCAGAGGGGTCAGTGACCAGGGGGCATAGAATTTAAGTGATTTGTAGAAGGATTTGAGGGGAGATGAGGAAATGTTTTTTCACCCAGAGGGTGGTAGGGGTCTAGAACTCACTATCTGAAAGGGTAATAGAGGCAGAAACCCTCAACTCATTTGAAAGGTGTCTGAATATGCACCTGAAGTCCCACAAACTTCAGGGATATGGATCAAGTGCTGGAAAATGTGATTTGCCTGAGTGATTCGTTTTTCAGTAGGCGCAGACACGATGGGAAGAGTGGACGCCTTCTGTGCCGTAATTTTTTTCGACATTTTCTAAATATCTGAGGAGGAGGAATGTGGGGAAAGGGCAGGGGAATGGCGGCACGTGAATTGCTCCTTAGAAGGACGTACACGGACACGATGGGTCAAATGGCATTCCTCTGTGCTATATCAATTCTATGACAACGGAACCCATCTCCACCCCAGCCTCAATCCATCTGCTGCTTAATCCATTATCCATGCTTATGTTCATACTTGATTATTCCAATGCTGTTCTGGTCGGTGTCCCGTCTTCCACCCTCCATAAACTTTTAATATTCTTGCATGGATGTGGATGCGCTGGCAAGGCCAACATTGTTGCCAATCCCTAATTGCCCTTGACAACGGAGTGGCTTGCTAGGCTACTTCAGACGGCAGTTAAGAGTCAACCACATTACTGTGGGTCTGGAGTTACCTGTAGGCCAGACCAGGTAAGGCCAGCAGATTTCCTTTCCTGAAGGACATTAGTGAACCAGATGGGTTTTTATAACAATTGTTGATAGTTTCACTGAGACTAGCTTATTTTTCCAATAATTAATTGAATAATAATATGATGTAATTTAAATTCCACCAGCTGCTGTGGTG
The DNA here is from genome assembly GCF_036365525.1 of Heterodontus francisci. Classification (NCBI taxonomy): domain Eukaryota; kingdom Metazoa; phylum Chordata; class Chondrichthyes; order Heterodontiformes; family Heterodontidae; genus Heterodontus; species Heterodontus francisci. The sequence continues at coordinate 77,646,001 of NC_090377.1, forward strand.
GGATTTGAACTTATGTCCTCAGGGCATTGGCCTGGGCCTCTGGATTACTTGTTCAATGACATTACCACTACACCACCATCTCCCTTAAATCATCCAAAACTCTGCTACCCATATCCTAACTCTCACCAAATTCCATTCACTTGTGTTCACTAACCTACAGTGGCTCATGATTAAAATTCTCAAACTCATGTTGAAATCCATTCATGGCTTCACTCTTCCCTATTTCTGCAAGCACTTCCAGCCTTATGATGTTTCGAGAAAGCTGCATTTCTCCAACTCTGGACTCCTGGGCTTCGGTTGAGAACACTCTCGCCTCTGATCAGAAGATTGGGGATTTACGTCCCCATCCGGAACTTGAGTACCAAAATCTACCTGACATTACATGCAGTACTAAGGTACTGCTGCACTTTTGCAGTGCCATCTTTCAGATAAGACGTTAAACTGAGGCCCCATCTGCTTTCCCAGGTGGATGTAAAGGATCCCACAGCATTATTTCAAAGAGCAGTGAGTTATTCCCAGTTTCCTGGTCAATATTTATCCCTCAATTAACATCACAAAAACAGATTATCTGGTCATTATTACATTGCTGTTTGTGGGAGTTTGTTGTGCACAAATTGACTGCTGCATTTCCTACAACAGTGATTACACTGCAAAAGTACTTCATTGGCTGTAAAGTGCTACAGGACATCCTCTGGTTGTGAAAGGTGTTATCTAAATGCAAGTTTTTTTGCTCTATCACTGGTGGCTACACCTTCAGCAGTATCGACCCAAACTCTAAATTTCTCCCGCTCCTCCTTAAAACCTACCAGTTTCTTAGTCACCCATCCTAGTGTTCTTTGGCTCCGGATTATGCCGCTAAGGGTTTAGGGGCGTTTTCCTACCTATAAAATGCAAGTTCTTACTTTAACTTCTGATGAGATATTCTTCTAAAAATTACAAAATACACCGTGTCAACTGAATTAACTGAAAGGCAATGTTACTTCTACTGTTTATCACCACCTAATTTACTTTCTCTCCGTACCGCCCGCCTATCTCCAAACAACAACCCTTAACCTTCACCAGAAGCACTGCAGACACTGCGCACGCGTGACACTTGCCACCAATGCAGGATGTGACGTGTTCTTTGTCGTAAGTGCGTTGCTGTTGGGTTGACATTGTGTTGAGAAGATCTTGAAGCTTTTCTTGGCGGAGGAAAGCACTATTGCGGCATGTCAATAGCAACAGACGTGTTTGTTTGCCAAATGGCAGGTAATGATTCCAGAGCCACTTTGTGCTGTGCCAAACCAGAGGATAACGGGGTTAGCTTGGGCCCTGGTCGAGGGAGCAACAGGTAAACGAGGGGCTAGTAGCTCTCCTGAGTGCAGCTGCAAGAACTGTGGTTACTCAGTAAGAGTCTTAATTCGTGCGACCTTCTAAGGACTTTGAGATTGCCAGAATCTTAATTTGGGTCAGTTACCACATCTGCTTTGTTTTACACACACTGGTATTGGGTTGTACAGTCTACTCATGTATGCTCTGTTCAACATAAGCAGAACTTTATATGTATTTGTCAAGGTGTAATACCTGCCCATTTACCTCCTCTCTCCTCACTATCCCAGGCCCCAAACACTCCTTTCAGGTGAAGCAGCGATTTACTTGTACTTTTAATGTAGTATACTGTATTTGCTGCTCACAATGTGGTCTCCTCTACATTGGAGAGACCAAACACAGACTGGGTGACTGCTTTGTGGAACACCTTCGCTCTGTCCAAAAGCATAACCACGAACTTCCGGTTGCTTGCTATTTCAACACTCCCCCCCTGCTCTCATGCTCCCCTGTCCTGGGATTGCTGCAGTGTTCCAGTGCGCATCAACGCAAACGCGAGGAACAGCATCTCATTTACCGATTAGGGACACTGCAGCCTGCCGGACTGAACATTGAATTCAATAATTTTGGAGCATGACGGGCCCCCCATTTTACTTTTATTTTTAGTTATTTTTTCTTTTTTTTGTGTATATTTTATTTTATCTTAGTTTGTTCAGTTTTCCTACCCACAGTTTTTTTTCATGTATGTGCTTGTGGCTGTTCAGTTTTCAGTCCATTAACACCCTATCTGTACTAATGCTTTGTCTTTCAACACACCATTAACATATTGTTTGCCTTTGCTCCATGACCACCTGGTCGGTTATTCTCCGTGACCATGTCCTATCTACACCACCTTTGTTATCTGTTGCCCCACTCCCGCTTTACTTGCTTAAAACCTTTCACATTTCTAATATCTGCTATTCTGAAGAAGGGTCACTGACCTGAAACGTTAACTCCGCTTTTCTCTTCACAGATGCTGCCAGACCTGCTGAGTATTTCCAGCATTTCTTGTTTTTATTTTAGATTTCCAGCATCTGCAGTATTTTGCTTTTATTAAAATATCACTATATTTGCTCGTAGGGAGGTCTCCCAAGAACCTGTAGGATTCTTGCCATTTGAATTTCCATGTGGGTACCAAGTGCATGGCCACTAACACAGTCAGTGAGACATAGGGAAGACTACAGAAATATAGTCAACGATGTACTTAGATTAAGGGATGACATCCTAGGTTGGCTGAACTTTCATAAGAGACTCAAAAATATACACAGGGCCACCACAAAAACTGTTACACTGCAGTGCTTGGCAAAGAATGTATCTGATAAGTCAAAGTGTGTTGATAAAACCATAGAGTCATATATGGCACAGAAGGAGGCCATTCGGTCCATCGAGTCCATGCCGGCTCTCCAGTCAGTCCAACTTCCCCGTTCGGTCCCCGTAGCCCTGCACGTCTGTTTTTCTTAAGTGGCCATCCAACTTCCTTCTGAAGTCATTGATTTTCTCTGCCTCCACCGCCCTTGTGCACAGCGAATGCCAGGTCATTACCACCCGCTGCATTAAAAAAAAAGTGCTTCCTCATCTTCCCCTTGTATCTCATGCTCAAAATTTTCAATCTGCGTCCCCTAGTCCTTGTACCATGAGTTAATGGGAACAGTTTTTCCTTGTCTAACTAAGCCTGTCATTATCTTGTACACTTCTTTTAAATCTCCCCTCACTCTTCTTTGTTCTAAGAGGAACAAACCCAGCTTTTCCAATCTAACCTTGTAACTAAAATACCCCCATCCCTGAAACCATTCTGATAAATCTCCTCCGCACCCTCTCAAGCACCCTTACATCCTTCCTGAAGTGTGTTGACCGGAACTGGACGCATTACTCCAGTTGGGGCCTACCCAAAGCTTTATAAAGGTTCAGCATTACTTCCCTGCTTTTGTACTCAATGCCTCTATTTATGAAGCCCAAGATCCTATATGCTTTACTAACCACTATCTCAATATGTCTTGCCATATTGGTGCACATGCACCCTCAGGTCCCTCTGTTCCTGCACGCTCTTTAGAACTGTGCCATTAAGTATATATTGCCCCTCCCTATTCCTTCTGCCAAAATGCATCACCTCACACTTGTCTATTAAATTCGATCAGCTTATCTATGTCTTGTTGCAGGTGGTTCATGTCATTCTCACTGATTGCGGCACCTCCAAGTTTGATATTATCAGCAAATTTTGAGATTCTGCTCTAAGATTCAAGTCATATATAGCCAAAATAGCAGTGGTCCCAACACTGATCCTTGGGGAACACCACTGTCAACCATCCTCCAGTCTGCAAAGCGACCATTTACTATGACTCGCTGCTTTCTTAAGCCAAATTCTTATCCAGTTGGATGCTGATCCTCCTATTCCTTGAGCCTCAATTTTGTTGACTAGCCTTTTATGTGGAACCTTATCCAACATCCACTGCATTGCCTTCATCAACCTTCTCTGTTACTTCATCAAAAAATTCAGTTAGATTAGTCAAGCATGATCTGCCTTTTACAAATCTGTGCTGCTAGCCTTAATTAACTCGAACCTCTCTAAGTGTCTGTTGATATTTTCCCTAAAAACTGTTTGCAAAATCTTACCCACCACTAATGTTAAACTAACTGGCCTGTAGTTACTAGGACTATCCTTACACCGTTTCTTGAATAATGGAGTCACATTTGCCACTCTCCAATCCTCTGGCACCTCCCCTGTATCCAGGGAAGATTGGAAGATTATGGAAAGCCCTTCCGCTATCTCCATCCCTGCTTCTTTTAGCAAACTGGGATGTAAGCCATCCAGACCAGGTGACTTATCTACCCTAAGCACAGCCAGCCTTTTTAGTATCTGCACACACTCAATTTTTATCCTATCTCCTGCCTCTCCTCTCTCCGGTTCTACTAATATTTTGTCAGATTCTATTTCCTTAGTGAACACTGATACAAAATACTCATTAAGTATATTAACTTTGCCCTGCGCCTTCAAGCATATGTTACCATTTTTGTCCCTAATAGGCTGCACTCCACCTCTTGCAACTCGCTTGCTATTTACATACCGGTAGGAGATTTTTGGGTTCCCTTTTCTGTTGACTATCATTCTGTTCTCACGTTCTCCCTTTGCCAGTCTTATTTTCTCTTCACCTCCCCTCTCAATGTATTGTATATGGGCTGACTCTCACTTGATGAGTTCACCTGACATGCATCGTACACCCTTTCTTTTGTGTTTCATCATAATCGCCATCTCCCTCACCATCCAGGGAGCCCTGTTCTTGGTTCCCCTACCTTTCACCTCTGTTGGATTCTACCTAGCCTGTACCTGAAGCATCTCTTCATTAAAGATAACCCTTTGTTCTGATACAGCTCTTCCTGTCAGTCTTTGGTTCCACTCTACCCTGGTTAGATCCCTTCTCATCACGTTGAAATTAGCCCTCTTCCAATCTAGACATTCTACCTTATTTTGTTCCTTGCTTTTCTGCATTACTAGTCTGAACCATATGATACGATGATCACTCTTACCCAAGTGATCCCCGACAGATACTTGGTCCACTTGTCCCACCTCATTTCCCAGCACCAGATCCAGCAATGCCTCCCTTCTGGTAGGGCTGGGAACATATGATCAAGGAAGTTATCCTGAACACATTTCAGAAATTCCTCCCCCTCCTTACCCTTTACTCTAAAATTATCCCAATCGGTATTTGGGTAATTAAAGCCCCCCAATATCACCACTCTATACTCCTTGAACATCTCTATGATTTCCCTGTAGATTTGCTCCTCTATCCGTCTCTCACTATTTGGAGGTCTATAGAATACCCCTAGTAGGGCGATCATATCCTTTTTGCTCTTCAACTCTAACCAAATGGATTCTGTCCTTGCCCCTTCAAGGACATCCTTTCAACGCTGCAATGTTGTCCCTAATCAGTACTGCCACCCCACCTCCCTTATTTTTTTTCTATCTTTCCTGATCACTTTGCATCCTTGCATATTAAACGCCCAATCCTAGTCATTTTTAAGCCACGTTTCTATTATTGCCACTACATCATATTCCCAAATTGCTATTTGTGCTTGTAGCTCACCAACTTGCCACACTTTGTGCATTTACACACATGCATTGTCATCATGTCTTTGCATTCCTCGTAATCCTTCTCAGTCCACTCCCAACTAATACAGAACTACTCCCTTCTCTAGTACCGTCTACCACTTTCACTCTGACCCCACCTAATACATTACTATTTCCTACTGTACTATATTGTGCTACTCATGTAGTGTAATACATTACAAGTTCATTGGATGTGTGGTGGAAATCTGTAGGAAAGTAGACTGTGTGGACGAATACCCAGTGAGCTATGTGAATGCTACGTCTACCACATGAATCTTTTAAGACCTAATTCTTTCTTGAGGTTGTTGTTATACTGTCCCACAGGAGGGACAGTAAATGAGATTATCTGAGAGTAGATTAGGTTCTCCATGGATGAAATCACTTTATTAACTCTGCTATCTGCCACAGTGAGAAAGAAAGCTAGGAACTGTTGCTCTGTTTTTGCTCAGTGCTCTTGGTCACCCAAGCTATACTAAGCAATCTGTTCACAAGGTAGGCACAGACATGTCAAAACCAGTGTTAACGACCTGGTGAGGAAGGGGTCTCAGGCTCCCCTCTTGCCCCTTTCCAGGTTTATCTTTAAAACGCAGTGATTTTAGCTTATCACCTCAGTGAATGAACCAATCAGACAGGTTTTCTTGAGTTTAAACAGGAAAGATACAAGTTTATTAGCCTTATCCCTCTAACCCTGTTAAAACTTCTAAAATACGCGACGCATCCAAGCTCCCAGACATACGAGAGGCACACACACGTAAATAGATACAGAGGGGAAGAAAGAGTTGGGGGGTAGTGTTGAAGTAGAGTTTGTAATAATTGGAATACAGATAGGGTTCTTAATGTCCTTGGTACAATGTCCTCAATTGACGTTAAGGTTTTGGAGTCTTTGCTGGGGGCACGTGCACAATTCCAGGCTTGCTTCTCTGGTACCAGAAGGCTGAAGGGAGGGTTTGACTATCGTTTTAGTGGTTGTCTGTAAAGTTCTGCAGTCTTGAAGTTTCAGCTGGCACCATGGTTTCCCTGGGACTTTGCTGGAGAGGGAGACAGACAGAGAGAGAGAGACTTCTGCCAGTCCAGTTGCAGTCTGTTTCCTTTCTGTGAGGCACAATTCAAAAGCGCCAGTCTTAGCAGCAGGTCGGTCATGTGACCATCTCTTTGCTTGAAACAGCAACTTCTTGGAGGGTTGTTGGATTTCAGAGCCTCCCAGACATAGCTTCACCTCTGGGTCAGTCTCTCTCTCTCTCTCTGGCTGTCTTTGTTTTAAGGTAAAACTGTCACCTCTCACCTCCTGTTAGGAAACACTCTGGTTTCTCTACCATGGTGCTCACACAATGGCCCAGGATGTGGCTACTTCACACCCCTTTTGTTTTAGAAGAAGACATTCGATTCTGGAATGTTTTAGGAAAGGTATAAGATAGGTTTCATTAAAACTTTTTGACTTTGAAGATTTGTCCTTTTGTCTTTGTCAGGCTGTTTGGATACACAAAAGGCAAATCACCTTTTACTTTGGCCATTTTGGACCATTGTCCACTTTTTAAAATAAAGTTTCATTTTTTTTTTTAAACGTTCGTTTTTTCGTAACTCTTCAGAGTTAGTCCATGAATGTTGTAACATCTCACTTCTGATGTGCGTGACACTGTAATCCTTCTAATTAAGATAAGATGTCATAGTTGGGGAATGAAGCATTTTTCCATTTTGGGGATCACTGTCAACATCCAGCATTTCCAGATTATTATAGCATGGTAGATGCAGAATAAAGCTCCCTGTAACTTGTCCCAACCTTAGAAAAAACAATTATTTCCATTTCTCACACCAGCTATCCTTAAAGCGGTATAACTGCTAAATAATTACAAAATTGTGCTAAACTATGGATAGTTTTATGATGTAGCACTATGCACACAAGGAACCAGATTGTAGCTTCCTCAACTCATTTCACTTAAGCATCTTGCAGGAGATTTTCATTCCACTGGACTGGGATTTTGAGATGGATTCAAACTCAGTTTGAGAAAGAACAGTATGTGAACCCACTGCATTATCTGTTTTGTGATGTCTTGAGTAACTCCAGCTTCTGTGACCAGAGAACAGATTAATTCCAACTGTTTATTGCTCTCCCTGAGGCTTCAAAGGCTGTTAATGTAATCTGGGTTTACTGAAAGTTACGAGGCTTTGTGTAGCATCTGTGATTGTAAGTTGGTGTCTATGCATAAAATATGTTGCTGAAAAGGATGCATCTTATGAAATATTTGCTTTAGCATTTTCCCTCTCAACCATTTTTTCCCGTGTACCATTTCTTTTCCCATGAAGGTATCAGTTCTTGCTCGTATACAGTTCCATGGGCACTGGTTATCCTTGATACCACAGCCAAGTAGCTACTCTTCATGTCTGAATCTAGACGGTGAGTGTCAACCACCAGGGGAATCAGCCCAACCATTACTGTCCTTGCCCAATGTCACTCCATGTACACTTCCTGCAATGGTTGCTGCATATTGATCAGGAGCAGGAACACCTGAGTGTTTATTTTTTTCCTTCCTTTCCTAACCCTGGGGGCTCGATGAATTATAACATCCCTACTATCACTCCATTACATCCAAGATCAGCTAATTCAGCAAAGACTGGAGATAAAACCAAGGACCTTACTGCTCCATATAACTCAGTTGCCCATTGTCTTAACGGGCTAAGCCAGATTTGTTTCTGCTTTTTGTAAATGTATATTTTTATTCCTCTAGCAGTGGCTAATCTTGTGGAAGCAGCAACACTTACATGGCACAAATAGCTTTACTTGTCCCCGAACTGAGATTGCCAATTTAGGCACACACCAGGCAGTGTGCTTACCCACTGAGGAAGTTATGGGGAATAATTTGCACCATAAAGCATTTATCGGCCCTGCAAGATGTTATGGCAATTGGCATAATTTCTTCAACTAGTTACTTAGCTTTTTGAATATTACTCAAACTGCAAAGAGAACTAATGAGCTGGAGTTATGCATAATTCAGTGCATACATCTATATGTGTAAACAGCCATGTTAAATGATTATAAATACCTAGCAAGTCAGTCAGGCTCTTGGTCACAATTCTGTGAGCTGTACTAGAAAATGGGAATATGTGTATATCAGTCTTGGTTGCAATCCCCAGTGTAGCTTAACAGCCTGCTGAAATTTGCTCTCTTGGCTCATAAATGAAGAATAGGCACTTTGGTGAGGTAGTGAAGAGCTGCCTGTGCCTGTGTGGAGCTAGACCTGAGCAAAGTGGCAGTGCCTTCAGTATAGAATGGGAGACTAAGGGGAATGAACTTTTTTTAATGTGATACTAGGCAAAAGCAAAGATTTAAATTACACTTTACGAAATCAGATCTTGAAATGTTATAGAGACCTCTATTGGTGAGCACAAAGCCTTGGGGAAATGTTATGCTCTGATGGTAGACATGGTGAGCTGCAAACTGTAATCCATTTGTTATGAAAATGTGTAGCCCAAGGATAAACGAGGTTTGATTTTAGTGCAGATTTTTGTCTCATAAATCACTGTGGTAGAAGAAAACAAGCTTGTGTGGTTAAGCTACATGCAATTTTAGTGTTTGGTGCTATAAGAAATTTCGCATCATGTTCAGTACTTTTAAAATGCATGTTCTGTATAAGGCTGTTATTTTAGCTTGAAAATCACAGCTGTAGCTGCCAACTGTGATATTTACTGTTCTATTATTTATTGACCCTCAACAGTCTGTCAGACAGAAGGTTCAAAAACAGCAGAAGACTGCTGGTTGATAAAACTTAGAACTGTTTTTGTATTAAATCTTTACTTTTATGTTTTACGAAATCTGTATTTGAAGTTCTTTTGTAAATATAACATCTGAAGTTATTACAGTAAAAAGGGGCATGGTTTTGCTTGATTCTCTACCTGAAATGTCATGTGGATTGCATTGTAAGTGTAATTAAAATGTAATGCATACAGTTTTAAAAATTGGTTTTGAATTTAGCAGATCATTAGTTTGTATTACTGAATTAAATTTAACATTAATCCAGTACTTTAAAAGAAAGTCAAGATAAAATATATTTTGCTTTTGTTCCTTGTTTTCCATTGTTGAAGGAGTGCATATTGAAAGTTTTTAGCTGTTCTGATTTTGTTCATATGCTATGAAATATAGGAGCTCAAGCAATATTTATCACTTAAGTATTACAGGAATGTTTAGTTTGCTTATCCCAAAATCGCACAGTGCCATTATTCTACAAACTACTGGAGTTCTAACATTTCTCGGAACGTATTTGCCCTTTTTCTTTAATTATTCCCTGTTGTAAGGGTGGTGCGTAGGTGATCAGGTCATCCATAATTAGTAGAACAACATTGTAACAGATTTATGTGCTTTATTATGTTGAAGGTATCAGAATTTTTGACATGAATATTTATTTGTATAAAGTAAATTTTAAAGGTAGGTGGTTTTCCTCAGATTCAGGAAAAAATGCAAATAGGATAAATACACCAAGTAGAGATTTTCTGTCCTGTAATGATTTGGGAAATTTCTGCTGTTTTTATGATAGACGACAAGCGCAGGTCCGAGACTAGGAATTCTGCGGCGAGTAACCCGCCTCCTAACTCCTCAAAGCCTGTGCACCATCTACAAGGCACAAATCAGGAGTGTGATGGAATACTCTCTACTTGCCTGGATGGGTGCAGCTCCAACATCATTCAAGAAGCTCGACACCATCCAGGACAAAGCATCCCTCTTGATTGGCACCCCATCTGCAAACATTCACCGCTGATGCACGGTGGCAGCAGTGTGTACCATCTCCAAGATGCACTGCAGCAATGCATCAAGGCTCCTTAGACAGCACCTTCCAAACCCACGACCTCTACCACCTAGAAGGGCAAGGGCAGCAGTTGCATGGGAACACCACCATCTGCAAGTTCCCCTCTACGCCACGTACCATCCTGACTTGGAACTATATCATCATTCCTTCACTGTCACTGGGTCAAAATCCTGGAACCCCCTTCCCAACAGCACTGTGGGTGTACCTACCCCACATGGACTGCAGCGGTTCAAGAAGGCGGCTCACTACCACCTTCTCAAGGGCAATTAGGGATGGGCAATAAATGCTGTCCGAGCCAGCAATGTCCACATCCCATAAATGAATTTAAAAAAAAGACAAACAAGAGGAATGTGTTTTAAAAATTGGCTTCAGCAAGTAGAATTGCTAAGGAAACTCATATCTACAGCAAGATGGTAGAGTCTGGATCTCATTCTTGCTAGCCAGGGCTCCTGGAGAATTCCCTTAGATTTCAGACGGCTTCAAAAACAGTTTGTATATCGTAGACATCGAATATACTCTGTTTTTGTCAGGTGAAAGTACTACCACAGAGCCACACTGTCACTATAATAACAGTACATTGAGTTTATAGCCATCGCACTGCATACTGCCGCCTTCCACCTTTGTTAGTTTGTAAGTCTCGATGTCTACTTCTTACTATTGTCACTGAGACTTTCATCTTTAGTAACTCACAGCTTGATTTCTCTAATACTTTCCTGATCTTCCACCCTCCATAAGTTGCAGTTCCTCCAGCAAACCTTTGCTCCTGTTGTTGCTGCTTAAGGTCTTGTATTTTTTGTTATCTTCGTGCTCATCAGGACTCAGTAGCTCCCTGTGCTCCACTGACTCAATTTCAAGATCATTATCCTCCCTTTACATGTCTCCAGAGCCTTGCCCCCCTCAATCTGAGTGAGCCCCCTTAGCCTTCTGTCCTCTGCTCCTCTAACATTGGTTTGGCATCTTCTGCTTCTCTAACTTTGGTCAATTGCTTGTTCCCCATTCTCTTTGCTCCATTGTTGCCTGCTGCTGTTTTACCCATCTTCTCTCAAAATTGTTTCACCTTGTTTCTATTCCTGCTTTCAAAGGCCTACTGAAGACTTTTCTGTTCAGTTGCTTTTTAGCTCTGCACCTCATAAAATAATTTATGGCACTGAAGGAGGCCATTTGGCCCATCAAGTCCATGCCAGCTCTCCACGGAACGGCCCTGTTAGTCCCACTCCCCCGCTCGATCCCCGTGACCCTGCAAGTCCATTTTTCTCTCGAGTGATCATCCAACTTCTACCAGAAATTATTGATTGTCTCCATTTCCACCACCCTTGTGAGCAGCGAGTTCCAGGTCATTAGCGCCCGCTGCTACCTCATATTCCGCCTGCATCTTTCGCCCAAAAGTTTTAATCTGTGTCACCTTGTCCTTGTACCTTTAGTTCATGGGAACAGTTTTTCCTTGTCTAACTTATCAAAGCCTGTCATAATCTTATACATTTCTATTAAATCTCCTCTCACTCTCCTTTGTTCTAAGGCGAACAAACACAGCTTTTCCAACCTAACCTTGTAACTAAAATCTTCCATCCCTGGAACCATTCTGGTAAATCTCCTCTGCACCCTCTCAAGGACCCTCACATCCTTCCTGAAGTGTGGTGACCAGAACTGGACACGATACTTCAGTTGGGGCCTAACCAGAGCTTTCTAAAGGTTCAGCATTACTTCCCTGCTTTTGTACACAATGCCTCTATTTATAAAGCCCAAGATCCTATATGTTTTACTAATCACTCTCTAAATCTGTCCTGCCACTTTCAAAGATTTATGCACTTGTACCCTCAGATTCCTCTGTTCCTGCACACTCTTTAGAACTGTGCCATTAAGTGTATATTGCCTCTCCCTATTCCTTCTGTCAAAATGCATCACCTCACACTTGTCAGTATTAAATGCCATCTGCCACCTCTCTGCCAGCCTATCTATGTCGTGTTGCAGGCAGTTCATATCTTCCTCACTTTGCTGTACCTCCAAGTTTGGTGTCATCAGCAAATTTTGAGATTCTATTCTGTATTCCAAGATCCAGGTCGTTTATGTATCATCTCACTCCCAGGACATCACTGCAGGAGTTCCTCAAGGTAGTTTCCTGGGCCTAACCATCTTCAGCTGCTTCATCAATGACCTTCCCTCCATCATAAGGTCCGAAGTGGCTGATGATTGCACAATGTTAAGCACGATTTGTGACTCCTCAAATACTGAAGCAGCCTATGTCCATATGCAGCAAGACCTGGACAACATCCAGGCTTGGGCTGATAAGTGGCAAGTAACATTTGTGCCACTTAAGTGCCAGGCAATGACCATCTCCAACAAGAGAGAATCTAACCATCTCCCCTTGATGTTCAATGGCATTACCATCGCTGAATCCCCCGCTATCAACATCCTGGGGGCTACCATTGACCAAAAACTGAACTGGACCAGCCACCTAAGTGCTGTGGCTACAAGAGCAGGTCAAAGGCTGGGAATTCTGCAGCGAGTAACTCACCTCCTGTCTCCCCAATGCTTGTCCACCATCTACAAGGCACAAGTCAGGAGTGTGATGGAATACTCTCCAATTGCCTGGATGGGTGTAACTCCAACAACACTCAATAAGCTTGACATCCAGGACAAAGCAGCCCACTTGATTGGCACCCCATCCACCACCTTCAACATTCACTCCTCCATCACCGACTCTCAGTGGCAGCAGTGTGTACCATATACAAGATGCACTGCAGAATCTCACCAAGACTCCTTCAACAACACCTTCTGAACCCACGGCATCTACCACCTAGAAGGACAAGGGCAGCAGATGCATGGGAGCACCACCACCTGCTAGTTCCCACACGGTCCTGACTTGGAACTATATCGCCATTCCTTCACTGTCGCTGGGTCAAACTCCTGGAATTCCCTTCTAAACAGCACTGTTGGAGTACCTACACCCCAAGGACTGTAGCGGTTCAAGGAGGCAGCTCACCACCAACTTCTCAAGGGCAATAAATGCTGGCCCAGCCAGCGATGCCCACATCCCACAAACCAATAAAAAAAAGTATTGCCACTAAAGCAGTGGTCCCAGCACTGACCTTTGGGGCACACCACTGTCTACCATCCTCTAGTCTGAAAAGCAACCATTTACTATAGCTGTTTTCAGTCCTTAAGCCAATTTTTAAAATCCGATTGGACATTGACCCTCCTATTCCATGAGCCTCGATTTTGTGAACCAGCCTTTTATGTGATACTTTATCCAACTCTTAAATTCCATATAAGCAACATTCACCACATTCCATTCATCAACCTTCTCTGTTACTTCATCAAACAATTTAATTAGGTTAGTCAAGCGTGATCTGTCTTTTACAAATCCATACCGGCTATCCTGAATTAACCTGAATGTCTCTAAGTGTCTGTTGATATTTTCCCTGATTATTGTTTCTAAAACCTTACCCACATGTTAAAGTAACTGGCCTGTAGTTGCTGAGACTATCTTTACACCCTTTCTTGTTTACCACTCTCCAATCCTCTGGCACCTCCCCCGTATCCAGGAAAGATTGGAAGATTATGGCAAGCTCTTCCGCTATCTCCATCTCCACTTCCTTTAGCAACGTGGGATGCAAGCCATCCGGACCAAGTGACTTATCTACCCTAAGCAAGCCAGCCTTTTTAGTATCTTCCCCCTCTCAATTGTTATCCAATTCATCGCCTCTGCTCTTTCCGCTTCTACTGATATTTTTTCAGTTTCCATTTCCTTAGTGAACACTGATATAAAGTACTCATTAAGTATATTAGCCTTGCCCTGTGCCTCTAAGCATATATTACCATTTTTGTCCCTAATACGCCCACTCCACCTCTTACAACTCGCTTACTATTTACATACCATTACAAGATCTTTGGGTTTTCTTTTATGTTGACTGCCATTCTATTCTCATATTCTCTTTTTGCCAGTCTTATTTTCCTCTTCACCTCCCCTGTCAACTTATATATATGGCCTGGTTCTTACTTGATGAGTTCACCTGACATGCATCATACACCCTCTTTTTTTGTTTCATCATAATCTCTATCTCCCTCATCATCCAAGGAGCCTTGTTCTTGGTCCCTGTACCTTTTGCCCTTATTGGAATGTTCCTAGCCTGTACCTTAAATGCATTCTAGCAATTTTTCTTTCTCAGTTTCCATTTTCATCTCTCCAATCTATAAAGTATCTTTTTAATAGTAAGAGTCTTCTATGACATTCTTTTTATGCTGTAATTTAAAAGTGCAATTTGTTTGCTGAAGCCATCGCACATTGTTATAGATGCAAAACTTGGGAGGTCTGCTAATAGCATATTAAAAAGAGTGCATTAGCATTTACAAGCATCACATGCCGGGCTTTAAAAGCAATTGAAAAATTCTGGAAACTTCACTGCTCTAACCAAAAACTGATCATCACATTACAATCAGTAGCTTGATCAAATATCTAATTTTAAAGATTTATTTACAGCCAGACTTTCCAGTTTTGAATACATGGGCCACTTTAAAACAGCTTTACTTTAATAGAAAAATAATACATTGAATATTTAATACTTCTGCTATTATGAAACAGGATAGCATTTGATTGTTTGGCATTCTTCCATCTACGAGAGATGATGGATACACAGCAAACAATCCATTTAGGTGGGGTGACTTCTTTTGGTGCACCTTTACTGATGATTGTGAAGGCCAATTCTTGAGAGGCAGGTTCTGCCACAAGTGTCGCATGTGAAGCTGCCAAGTGATGCTGTGAGTTGTTTTCGGCATTGCGCCTGTACCTAAGCTGCTTTAGCCACTGGTTGTCATGGTAGTGCATGTCAGTCTACAGGATGTGTCACCATTTCCCTCTTTTACCAGTTAGTGACTCCCAGGTGCAATAGTTGACATCTAGGGCCTTCATGTCATGCTTGCAAGCATTCTTGAAACGGAGTTTTGGGAATCCCACTGGTTGTCTGGTCCTGGCTACCTCACCATACAGAATGTCCTTGGGTATGCGACTGTCTTCCATCCTGCGGACGTGGCTGATCCACCGAAGTCGCCTGTGATTAGTGCCAACACACTTGGGAGCTCTGCCTTTGTGGAGACTGCTGCATTTGGGGTTTTGTCCTGCCAGAATATATCCATAATGCGCAAAGATGGAAATTATTGGGCTGCTTTTCCTGGTAGCTGTAAGTCGTCAATATTTCACAGCCATGCAGCAAAGTGTTGAGAACACAGGCCTTATAAACCATCGATGTGATCCTAAGGGTCAGCCAGCATTTCACATGTCACGAGTAATGCCGTGGGTGATCTGTTTACATAGAAATAGGAGTAGGCCATTCAGCCCGTAGAACCTGTCACGCTGTTCAGTTAGATCATGACTCATCTTAATCATGTCTTAACTTCACTTACCTGCTTTGGTTCTGTAACCCTTAATACCCGTGCCTAACAAAATTCTATCCGTCTCAGTTTTGAAATTTTCAATTGACCTACCCTCTCAACCTTTTGGTGGAGGGGGGCGGGAAGATCCAGATTTCCACTACTGTTTATTTGACGAAGCAGTTTCTGATGTGACCCCTAAGCAGTCTAGCTCTAATTTTAAGGTTCTGCTCCCTTGATATGAACTCTTTTTTTTCCCCCCAGAGGAAATAGTTTTTCTCCATTCACCCTAGCAAGTCCTTTAATCGTTTTAAGGACCTCAATTCCATCACTTCTTAATCTCTATATTCAAGGGAATACAAGCCTAGTCTGGTATCATTCTGGTGAAACTGGACTGCATCCCGGTGCAACGTGCAAGTTAGTATAGGAATATAAGGATAGAGCAGATGAATGCATAGCTGGAGACATGGTGCAGGAGGGAGGGCTTTAGTTTCCTGGGTCACTGGGTCTGTTTCTGGCGAAGGTGGGACCTGTGCAAGTCAGACGGGTTGCACCTGAACCGGAACGGGGCCAACATCCTTGCAGGGAGGTTTGCTAGTGCTGTTTGGGGTGGGGGGGGTGGTGAGGTGGAGTTTGGCAGGGGGATGGGACACAGAGTGGAGGTATAGTAGGGGGTGATGCACAGCCAAATAAAGAAGAGAATTTAAGTCAGTCTGGAAGTCAGAGCAAATATGGACCTGTTAAGGCACAAGCGAATAATGCAAGGCTGGATTGCATCTATTTTAACACAAGGAGTCTTACAAGTAAGACAGATGAATTGAAGGTGTTGATTAACACATGGGAATATGATATTATTGCTATCACAGAGACATGGTTGAGGGAAGGGCAGGACTGGCAGCTCAGTATTTCAAGGTATAGAATCTTCAGGCATGGCAGGGGTTGGGGGGAGGGTGGTGGGGTGGTGTAAAAGAGGAGGTGGCATTGCACTATTGATCAAGGAGTCCATTACTGCAGTAAGGAGGGATGATATCTGAGAAGGTTCCTCAAATGAGGCCATATGGGTAGAACTTAAAAACAAAAAGCGGGCAGTCACTTTGCTGTGAGTGTACTACAGGCCTCCAAACAGTCAGGGAGAGATAGAGGAGCAGATATGTCGGTAAATCTCAGAGACATGTAAAAATAATAGGGTAATAATAGGGGATTTCAACTTCCCCAATATTAACTGGGATAATCTTAGTGCAAAAGGCTTAAAGGGGGCAGAACTCTTAAAGTGTGTTCAGGAAAGCTTTTTGAGCCAGCACGTAGAAAACAACGGAGGCCCGAGAGGAGTATAGAAAGTGTAGGGGGGCGGGGGGGGGTTACAAAAAAATAATTAGGACAGCGAAGAGGGGGCATGAAAAAACACTGGCGGGCAAGATAAAGGAAAATCCCAAGGCGTTTTATAAGTATATTAAGGGCAAGAGAATAACCAGGGAAAGAGTAGGCCCCATTAGGGACCAAAGTGGCAATCTGTGTGTGGAGCCGGAGGACGTAGGTGAGGTTTTGAATGATTACTTTTCATCTGTGTTCACTATGGAGAAGGACGATGTAGCTGTTGTGATCAGGGAGGGGAGGTTTGTGATTAGCATTGAAAGGAGGCGGTATTAGCGGTTTTAAAATTGGATAAATCCCCAGGCCCAGATGAGATGTATCCCAGGCTGTTATGTGAGGCAAGGGAGGAGATTGCAGGGGCTCTGACACAAATTTTCAAATCCTCTCTGGTCACAGGAGAGGTGCCAGAGGACTGGAGGACAGTGAATGTGGTACCATTATTCAAGAAGGGTAGTAGGAATAAACCAGGTAATTACAGGCCAGTGAGTCTAACATCAGTAGCAGGAGAACTATTGGAAAAAATTCTGAGGGACAGGATTGATCTCCACTTGGAGAGGCAGGAATTAATCAAGGATAGTCAGCATGGCTTCGTCAGGAGGAGATCATATCTAACAAATTTGATTGAATTTTTCGAGGCGGTGACTAGGTGTGTAGATGAGGGAAAAGTAGTTGATGTAGTCTACATAGACTTCAGTAAGGCTTTTGATAAGGTCCCCCATGGGCGATTGGTCAAGAAGGTAAGAGCCCATGGGATCCAGGGCAATTTGGCAAATTGGATCCACAATTGGCCTAGTGGCAGGAAGCAGAGGGTGATGGTCAAGTGTTGTTTTTGCGATTGGAAGCCTGTGACCAGTGGTGTACTGCAGGGATCGGTGCTGGGACCATTGCTTTTGTAGTGTACATTAATGATTTAGTCGTGAATATGAGGTATGATCAGTAAGTTCGCAGATGACACGAAAATTGGTGGTGTCGTAAATAGTGAGGAAGAAAGCCTTAGATTACAGGACAATATAGATGGGCTGGTAAGATCAGCAGAGCAGTGGCAGATGGAATTTAATACTGAGAAGTGCGAGGTGATGCATTTTGGGAGGACTAACAAGGCAACGGAATATGCAATGGATGGTAGGACGCTAGGAAATATAGAGGATCAGAGGGACCTTGGTGTACTTGTCCAAGGATTACTGAAGGCAGCATCACAGGTAGATAAGATGGTTAGGAAGGCATATGGGATACTTGTCTTTATTAGCCGAGGCATAGAATATAAGAGCAGGGAGGTTATGATGGAGCTGTATAAAATGCTAGTTAGGCCACAGCTGGAGTACTGTGTACAGTTCTGGTTGCCGCACTGTAGGAAGGATGTGGAGAGGGTGCAGAGGAGATTCACCAGGATGTTGCCTGGGCTGGAGCATTTCTGCTATGAAGAGAGACTGGATAGGCTAGGGTTGTTTGCCTTAGAGCAGAGAAGGCTGAGGGGGGACCTGATTGAGGTATACAAAATTATGAGGGGCATAGATAGGAAGAAAAGTTTTCCCTTAGCAGAGGTGTCAATAACCAGGGGGAGTAGATTTAAGGTAAGGGGCAGGAAGCTTAGAGGGTATTTGAGGGAAACATTTTTTACCCAGAGGGTGGTTGGAATCTGTAACACATTGCCTGAAGGGGTGGTAGAGGCAGGAACCCTCACAACATTTAAGAAGTATTTCGATGAGCACTTGAAACGCCATAGCATACAAGGCTACAGGCCAAGGGCTGGAAAATGAGATTAGAATAGATAGGTGCTTGATGGCCAGTATGGGCATGATGGGCTGAAGGACCTGTTTCTGTGCTGTATAAGTCTGTGACTCTGTGAACCTGCCAAGTACTTCCTTCCAGAGGTGCAGTGCCAGAACTGAATGCACTATTCCAGACGGGGTTTTGCCAGAGCTCTGTATATAACATAATTTTTACCCCTCTTTTTCCAGCTCGCTTTAGAAGAAGTCCAGCATTCCGCTACCCTTTTCAAATTATTTTTTGTGCCCAACCACTAGCGTCTAGTGATCTCTGTGCTTGCACCACTAGATCTCAGCTCATCCACAGTTCCAAACCTTTCGGCATTTAAAAAATACACTGATCTATTTTGAGTCCAAAGCGGGTGACTGCACCCTTTTCCACATTGAACTCCATCTGCCACAATTTTGTCCACTCACTTAATCTATCAATGTCCCTTTGCAGCTTTCTACTCCTACCAACACTATTTACTGTGCCATTTAACTTAGCGATGTCAGCAAACTTAGATATATAGTTCTTTATGCTTTTATCTAAGCCATTTATAACTCAAATATTACATTCAGATTGTTGAAATTGTTCGTTATTAAAGTTTCTTCTCAATTTTGCCACCAACTAACAATTCTCGTCTCAGAATATGTCTGATTATTTCACTTTGGAGTAGTGCAGAATGAGTCAAGGATCTAAAGATATGTTACAATGGCAGTCTAGTGAATGGGTTAACTTTCTTCATCGTTGACATCAAACTGTTAGTGTTATGTCAAATGAATAAGCTCATTGCTAGAAAACATCAAATATGAGGTACTAAGACAAAAACAAAAACATGATTGCTATATTTAGGAAATCATCTTTGTTTCTTCAATTTGTCTTATCAGATTCCTTTTCAGTGACTGCAGTCTTGTATTATAGTGTACAGTTAGGATTCAGGAGCATAGTAGATGTGGCTTGTGGCATGCTATTGTATCGAAGAGATGGAGATAATTCTCCTCAGAAATTAGCTCTACTGTTTTAAATTCAGAAATAGGTCTCTATGCTTGTATATTTCATTTAGTGTATTTATTTAGTATGTTGTGTTTTCACAGCTGCAGAACCTTGGCCAGAAAATGCAACACTATATCAACCATTGAAGGGTAGGCATTGCATTTTGGAATTAAATCTTATAATTATTTGTACTGCAATACAAGCACAGTAAATGGCTCACTTTTTTGCCATTAACTGCATTGTTTAATAAAAAATTCAGGACATGTAGTGGAAAGTTTTAATACTTGGTACTATTTCATCCTATTAAGAGGTTTTACTGACATCTGTCTGTCAACATAAACAAGTCATTCATGAAATCTAACCTTCATGATTTATTATTGAGCCATTATATCAGCTGATGTAAGCAGCTAGGTGTAAAATGATATGCTTGGAGAACCTATTGATAGGTTTACCAACAGTTGGGAAATTATTTGTAGGTCTATCAGTTATTTAAATATTATGGCAAATACGGCTCTCATTAAAAAAAAAACTTAAAATGCTTCACATTGGCAGAGACAGTTCAGGTTTCTTTTAGCAGCTCTTCATATATCATCAGCTCATGTTATGGCCCCCATTTGGGGCACAGCAGCCTGCTCCAGTTGTCAGAAGACTGCAAAGTAATGAAGACTAATGGGTTGCTGCCCCAGTCCTCTAAACCAAGGAATTTTTATTGCAGTGAACTTGTCATCTTTCTTTCTTCTGACAGACTGAAATGTTTTATAACATTAGCTTCAAACAGCTTTTTAGAACAATATTGGAGACTTTTCTCGTTTTAAATAAGCAATGCAAAAAGATTGTGGTGTACTTATGGTCTGATTCAGGTGATAAAATTACCTTCCAAATGACTTTTGTCCTCTCATTATGCAGGGAAACAGATTTTGCTGTCAGACAATGCTTCGTGTCTTGCTGTTCAGGTAGGAATATAAGCATGATGTTCTTGGTATTAAAAGTCAACTAACCAGATTAGATGCAAAACCTTTTCAGTTTGAAAGAAAACCAAATACATTGTTAAAATAGTACCTGATATGACAACTTATATGTAACTCATTAAAACTTGTTTGCATTTAAAAACTTGTTCAATTTGCAGAGGAATGTTTGAGAAAATGAATGCACAGCAGTAAGAAGTGATCTCAGGATCAATTGGAAAGAAAGATGATCTCAAATTTGAACATTGTACAGTATACTACAGCTCTCTTTTGTTCATTAAATATTGTTGGCCCCTAAAAGTTGTGGAATAGCTTTTATAGAAAGGAAGGTTCATAGAATATTGATGGTCACTGCTAGATGACAGTGGTATACTATTTTATTGTGGGGTATCTAATTGTGGCAAATTTGTGCTGATCTTTTGGGGTAGGTTATTTGTTTGGCAGGTCTGACATATATAATTTAATATTTTTGTCAACTTTCCCATTTTTTTCCATATAGGCTTAATTAAATGAACCAGAGGGAAGATGAGATTTTCTTTTTAGGCAGAATCGTTATGAGCTGAAATTCAGGCCGGGATTTTACAAAGCTCCTGATGTCTGTGCTGGGGGAGGAGGAAGAACATTTCGGAAGCGGCCGCCACGGAGCCCAAAGACAGGAGGGCTGGGCTCTTTCTTCCCAGCGGCGGTGAGGTTCCGTGGTGGCCCCCCCCCGCTGCAGGGCAACGGGATCTGGATTAAAATATTCAAATTAGCAGACTGCCGACATTTAAATAAAATTGACTCCAATCTTACTGTTGGGCCATGATCTACTGAGTGGCAGCCAGCTCTCACGCGCCTTCATTTTCCCGTCTGAGGAAAGCAGGCGCTGTAGTGGTGACAAGGAGGGAAGCTGAAGATTTTTAGTGCGTGGCGTGGGGGGTGTGTCATATTTACATCATTAGTGTAGGGGATGGGGGGAAGGGGTGACCTGTGCATTTTGTTCAGTTTGGGGCAGGGGTTGGTCGGGGGCGGGAAGGGAAGGTCAAGTGTGGAAGGTAATTGCTTTGTGGGGGGGCAGAGGACAAATAATGAATTTTATTGTTATTGGGGGTGGGAAAGGGGCGGCAGATTTTTAATCAGTAGAGAAGAGGGTATAACTTGAAAATTTTTTAATTAGTCGGCAGGGCTTTAAAAATGGCGCCAGTGCTTGCGCACAGGCAGCTGATGCCATTGCCGGCATAGGAGACCCCGCCCCCTGCACGTGATTGTTGTGGGGGTGGGAAGGGGGTGCGGCCCGACCGGCATATTATTGTGGGCAGGTGTGCGGAAGATCATGGTGGCATGCGGCCCACAGCATTTTTTTCATCCGCTGCTGCCTCAGCAGCAGGTGCATACAATCCAGCCCTCCCTGTCTGAAAGGGTGGTGGAAGCTGATTCAGTAACTTTCAAAAGGGAATTGGATATATCCTTGAAAAGGAAATATTTGCAGGACTATGAGGAAAGAGAAGGGAGTCGATTAATTGGATAGCTCTTTCAAAGAGTCGGCACAGACACAATGGGCCAAATAGCCATTTTATGTTGTGGATGATTTGAAAAATACCATTGTGTTTTCTTTATTTTGCAACTCATATAGTTGCCTGTTTATACAATTTTTATTATACAGTTGCTTCAGATTTTCTTAGGGTTTCTACTTAAGTTCAATCATCTCACTTGTCTCTAAACTTGTTTTCCTGCTATAGATCAGCATGATTTTTAAAAAATTCATACATTTCAAATATATGAATTGGTGTTGCATATTGACGTTTTCACAAGGTTGCAGTTTTGCAATAAAAAAATTAAAGATCCTCAGAAATTACTTTGTCAGTAGGATGTGTAACACCTGACTATCAACGACTCCTTTAGCATTCCTAAATTGAAAAAAACAATGAACTTGTTCATTGTATTCTGGGCTTTAGCAAAAAGTTTCCATTTTTACTGATATTCTTTAAGAGTTACAGCTTCTTTTATTTACGTGCTGTGCAAAACTCAGAAGTGCCCATGAATTTTAGATGGTATTGGTTCTTCACTAGGGATCTCTACAAACAAAATAAAACCCTATGGGCTGGAGTTTAAAGGCCCTCCGATGCCGGGAACGGTGGCAGGGAGGCAATGAAGGTAAGAACGGAGGCGTCCCCATACCAATCTCGGTGGCGGTGAAGCCTCGTGGCAGCTGCCCGCCGCTCAGCGACGTGACCCGCATTAAAATATGTATATAGCTACTTACCATGCATTAATATGCAGGCCGCAGCAATTCAGACAGCAGGTTTCAGTCTTTATTCGATGAGCGGCAGTCATGTGCTGTCACGTTCACGTCCATGAAAAGCTGGTGGCAACAAAGTGTCAGTCCTTGAGGCAGGCGAAGGTGGGTGGGTGAGGGTCTCCAATGACTGGGACATATTTTTATTCTTTGGCCTCCTCATCTCGAGAGACAATGGGTAAGCGCCTGGAGGTGGTCAGTGGTGTGTGGAGCAGCGCCTGGAGTGGCTATAAAGGCCAATTCTAGAGTGACAGGCTCTTCCACAGGTGCTGCAGAAAAATTTGTTTGTTGGGGCTGTTACACAGTTGGCTCTCCCCTTGCGCTTTTGTCTTTTTTCCTGCCAACTGCTAAGTCTCTTCGACTCGCCACACTTTAGCCCCGCCTTTATGACTGCCCGCCAGCTCTGGCTAACGCTGGCAACTGACTCCCACGACTTGTGATCAATGTCACAGGACTTCATGTCGTGTTTGCAGACGTCTTTGAAGCAGAGACATGGACGGCCGGTGGGTCTGATACCAGTGGCGAGCTCGCTGTACAATGTGTCCTTGGGGATCCTGCCATCTTCCATGCGGCTCACATGGCCAAGCCATCTCAGGCGCCGCTGACTCAGTAGTGTGTATAAGCTGGGGATGTTGGCCGCCTCGAGGACTTCTATGTTGGAGATACGGTCCTGCCACCTGATGCCAAGTATTCTCCGGAGGCAGAGAAGATGGAATGAATTGAGACGTTGCTCTTGGCTGACATACGTTGTCCAGGCCTCGCTGCCATAGAGCAAGGTACTGAGGACACAGGCTTGATACACTCGGACTTTTGTGTTCCGTGTCAGTGCGCCATTTTCCCACACTCTCTTGGCTAGTCTGGACATAGCAGTGGAAGCCTTTCCCATGCGCTTGTTGATTTCTGCATCGAGAGACAGGTTACTGGTGATAGTTGAGCCTAGGTAGGTGAACACTTGAACCACTTCCAGAGTGTGGTCGCCAATATTGATGGATGGAGCATTTCTGACGTCCTGCCCCATGATGTTCGTTTTCTTGAGGCCGATGGTTAGGCCAAATTCATTGCAGGCAGCCGCAAACCTATCCATGAGACTCTGCAGGCACACTTCAGTGTGAGATGTTAAAGCAGCATCGTCAGCAAAGAGGAGTTTCCTGATGAGGACTTTCCGTACTTTGGACTTCGCTCTTAGACAGGCAAGGTTGAACAACCTGCCCCCTGATCTTGTGTGGAGGAAAGTTCCTTCTTCAGAAGACTTGAACGCATGTGAAAGCAGCAGGGAGAAGAAAATCCCAAAGAGTGTGGGTGCGAGAACACAGCCCTGTTTCACGCCACTCAGGATAGGAAAGGGCTTTGATGAGCCACCATGTTGAATTGTGCCTTTCATATTGTCATGGAATGAGGTGATGATACTTAGTAGCTTTGGTGGACATCCAATCTTTTCTAGTAGTCCGAAGAGACCACTTCTGCTGATGAGGTCAAAGGCTTTGGTGAGATCAATGAAAGCAATGTAGAGGGGCATCTGTTGTTCGTGGCATTTCTCCTGTATCTGACGATACAGATCTCTTAATGCCATCATACATTCCTCTGATGTTTCTGGTGTCTGAGGCCAGCTGAATATGACTGCATAGGTGTTGCCAGTAGTCCTTTGCGCAGCGCCTGGCTGATCTTTGTGCAGTGCTTCTGGCTGCTTTAAGTGCCACGGATGTTAACTCGCTGGAGACTTTCTTGCAGTTCAGCAGTGCAGTGCGCTTAGCGGCTATGACAGGTTCCAGCTCTTTGTTATGAGATTGAAACCAGTCTGCATTTCTCTTTGCACGTTTGCCGTAGGTGGTCAAAGCTGACTCATAGATGGCATCTCTGATGTGGGCCCACATGGTCTCAGCATCCCCTGTGGGAGTGTTTTGAAGGGCTGTTACAAGTGAATTTAGAAATTTTTGTAACAGCTGTGGATGAGAAATTCTGCTCGTGTTGATGCGCGGGTGGCCCTTCTGCTTGGAATGATGCTACTTCTTTGGTCTTTGTCTAACCTTGCTGCACACCAGGGAGTGGTCGGTGTCGCAGTCCGCACTGTGGAAGCTGCGTGTGATTTGAACACTGTTTAAGGAGGCTCGCCTTGTGACGATGAGGTCTAGCTGGTGCCAACGACGCGATCTTGGGTGCCTCCATGAAACCTGGTGACAGGGTTTGGTGTGAAAGAATGAGTTGGTGATGCAGAGGTTATGATAGGTACACAACTCAAGCAGTCTCTGCCCGTTCTCATTCATCCTTCCAACGCCATAACGCCCAAGGCAGGAGGGCAATGAGTCATGGTCGGCCCCAACCCTGGCATTAAAGTTCCCCAGTAGGAACAGGTGTTCGGTGTTGGGGATGCTGCTAATGATCTGGAGTTCCTCGTAGAACTGGTCTTTAGCTTCAGGTGGGGAGCAGAGTGTTGGAGCATCGATGCTGAGTAGGTGTACTGGACCAGAGGAGGTGAGCAGTCGGATGGACAGTATGCGTTCCGAGCCATTTGAGGGAGGCTCTCTCATGCTGAGCAATGAGTTTCTGATGGCGAAGCCCACTCCATGCTGTCTTGGTTCTTCAGGATCCCTGCCCTGCCAGAAGAAGGTGTAGTCTTGCTCTGCTAGAGATCCACTCGCGGGGAGGCGTGTCTCCTGAAGTGTTGCAATGTCTACATTGAGTCTACTGAGCTCGTTGTTAATGATGGCGGTCTTCCGAGAATCGTTGATTTGTGTAAGATCTTCCGACAGGCCAGGACACACAGTTCTGACGTTCCAGCTTGCAAAGCGAAGGGCTGGTACCTTCTTTCCTTTTTTCATGTTGTTTGGTGCGGTGTTGCAGTCCACCTTTCGGGCAATGACCCTTAGCTCCAAGCACCCATTGAAGCAGGTGGACTGTGGCGGGACAGAACCTTATTGACCGGGGGCTGCCCGGTTTGAGGCGGGCGGTAGCTGTCCAGTGAGGTGCGATGACCTCTCCCACCGACAAAGACAACCCGTGGCGCCCAATCTCTACGCCAATTTAGCTGGACTTATAACCCGTAACTGCTGCCTTCTGTGTTGTTTCAGTCGCTGTGAGGCAACTATGGAGTGACCCCTCCATGGCGCATGCCTGGGCGAATGTGTGGAGGTTGTGTTGCCCAATCGTCAAAACCCCCCTCTCGGCCTTTCTGGTGGGGTCCAAAGGAATGCAGAGCACGACGTTTGGCACCGGTATGGCTGCAGGAACTGCCGGAAACATGCCAAAGGTGATACATGACCGCCTACGGGGTTCCGCTCTGGATTATCTGTTAGAGTTTACTCCCTTAGCCTTGGTCTCTCCCGAGATGCCCACAAGGCAGTGGGGTTGTTAGGGCCCCGACACAAGTGTAGGATGATGCCGGTGGGAGGAGGGGGTGCAAGGGGGAGGGGTGGAGGGATGGGGGTGCGAGGGGGAGCTGGGAAGGGGGCTGTAAGGGGGTAGGGGGGGCTGCACGGGAAGGGGGTGCAGGGGGAAGATGGGGCGGGGGGGGCGCTGGGATGGGGTTGTGAGGGGGGAGGGGGTGTGGGGGGGTTTGGTGAGCTGAACTGAACTGAGAGTGTGGAGCTGGGAAGGGGAAGAGGGGGGGAGAGAGGGGGTGCAGGTAATAAGCCATTTCCTCTGTTCCCACCATTGACGCCTGGAAATCTCCTCCGCGTCCTTCGGGAGGTGAGCGACATCCTCGTGCGCCGGTACCAGCATTGCTGACAGTGCGCTGCAGATGCTCTCCGAGCCATCTCCCGCGGGACAGAACTCTGCATGAAAGAAGGGAGGGGCCCGTGCCTTTTAACCATAAAGGGGGTCACTCTGTGCACGCTAGCGTTTGGCGTGGTGGTGAAGGGGGATGACCCTGCTCTCTGTCAACGCTGTTTGGAGGAGCGGGGAGCAATGGCACTCCACGACCCCGTCTGTGTGGTGTTTGGTCCAAAAATGGTCTGGGGTCGAAGATCATGTGGCCGATGGTTGTATCCTCGTGACGTTAGCAACATGACCATGTTCGTGCTGCTCTGCTTTCATGCAAAGCTAGTATGGGCGATGTCATACCATATAGGGGATGGTGGAATGCTGCTGAAGCACCAGTGTACATCACTGTCTGCCCTGAGAGGTGCCATTGATCCACTGAAGGCACCTGCAGCATTCAGATGGGGCTGGTCCATCCTGTCTCTCTTGATCCAAGTGTTGTGAGGAGCCTTATCAGCTGGAGGTCGAACCAACAGGCAGGCACAGCCCAAGTGGAAGCTCATGGAAGCGAGCAGCAGCAGTCACCAAGGCGCTTTCGATGCCAGAGAAGACCGCGGCTCTGCAGGCCCCATGTGACATACCTGCACATGTCGGATCACCAGTGTCAGAGGCGGCTGCAGATGTTCAGAGAGGCGTTGGAAGGATGAATGAGACGCATCTTGACCCCAAGAAGCTACCCCTTGCAGACATGGCTCCTGACGCCGGTGAGAAACACTGCCAGCGATGCAGAGAAGAGATACAACACCTGCCAGGGCTCAATATGAGCTACCATCGAGCAGGCCATCGGCATGCTCAAGATGTGCTTCCGCTGCCTGCACATGTCAGGTGGGGCCCTACAGTACTCACCAGAAAGGGTAGCGCGCATCGTTGCGGTGTAACGTGCTCTGCACAACTTTGCAAACAGAGGGAAACGCCTTTCAGGAAAAGTAGAGACACGAGCAGGAGACATGCTTGCACGATGAGGACACAGGAAGAGCAGCAGCATACACACATGGGAGGACAGAGATCATGGAGGCATCGCAGACAGGGCAAGCAAAGAACAAGGGATGCTCGGCAACGCCTTCCACTATCCCTGAGGAGCAGAATATGCTCCCCATCTCTCACATCACCATGCTGCATCCGGTAGGCAGTCTCCGACATCTGTGTCGCCACTATTACTGGCAGCAGATGACTGAGTGATTGCCCATGTGACTGCACTCTTACAGTGCATTCATCATGCATATTGGCATTGCTCCAGAGCAATGATGTCATGGGAGGAGACATAGTCAGCACATGCTGACATGTGTCATTAACACAGTAAAAAGGAGACACCTGTTAGATAAACACATTTAATGAGAAGTTAACAGAACATATACTTTGCACCCGTGATGACCCATATGTGTCATTGTGTCTTTTTTCGCCACTTGCAGGTGCTCTTTCGCTGTGCAACCTGTGCGCTAGCAGCTTGGCTGGAGGCAGGCTGCTGATCAGGATGGCCTTTGACTTTGGATGACTTGGCAGTCATCCTCTGGGCGCACGATGCCTGGAGGGCCCCGGCTGCCTGAGGGCCTCCTGCACCAGTGCAGGGGTCTCCTCAGACATTGTGGCTGCTGGAGCTGGACTTATCGGTGGAGGGGTTGAGGGGCTCGTGTCCACATTGGAATCACCCTGAGGGGAGACCCCACATATGAACAGCTGCCTCTCCTCCTCCATCTCAAGGCTTGTGGGAACCTCGCTGCTCTCCTGAGGACCAGGTGCAGAGACTGTGTCCAGGCCTCAGTCCCACTCTCGTCAATCCACTGCTGCATCCAGCTCATGGCTGAGGTGATGGTTTGCAGGTCAGCGCGCATCTGTGGGATGTGGCACTCCATGAGGGTCGCCATCTTCTCCATGGAGGAAGCCATGTGCTCATTTGCCCGCAACATGGCAGATGTCATGTCCTGGATGGACTCCCTCATCATCTGCTCATGGCTGCGCATGACATGTGGCATCTCTGCCAGATGTTGCCTTACCTCTTCCTGCAACTCCAGCATGCCCTGTGCTGTTGACAGCAGAGGGTCATCATCAACCTCAGGCTCAGCATGGGCCTGGCCACCCGCAGTCCTCCGACTGTCAGAGGCCTCGGCTGTCTCAGCCTCAGCCAGCTGCTCGGGCGCGTGTGTTGTGGTCTCACCAGCTTGTGACCCAGACTCCAGAGCCGAATGCATTCCCACCGTGGTGAGTTTCTCTGCGCTGGTGGAAGGTGTGGGAGTGTCATGGGACGCTGCTTCCTCTGAGGTCGTCTCCTCAGATTTGCCGGCTCTCTCTGGGGCCTCTGATGCCACCTCGGAGCATCGCCCTGCAAGTTACAATGTGAAGAGCATGGTTTTAAGTTCACTGGTGTACATATCACTCATCTGACAGCATTGTGTCCACAAAGGAAATATTTTGAATAATCATTGCGTTTGTCAAAGAGATGAATGTTCACCCTGGAAGCCAAGCTCCACTTCTGAAATTGGACGTCCTCCATGATCGCCACGTATTTCGAGGGCTTCTTCCGCAGCCTGGCTCAGTGGTCGGAGGTCCGGCACCCCTCCTTCAGTCGTGGAGAACTCCCTCGCATTGTGCGTACTCTTTGCCTGGAAGAGCAAGGATGCAGATGTTAAATATTGACACACAACTACATGATGCTTTGCACAACAGGGGTGCTACAACAAAAGGTGGGTGACAGTCAGTGTGTCAGATGGATTCAGCCTGTCATGTGAGTGCCATGCTCTGGGGTGCACATAAGGGATTGACTCTTCCACACGTGCAGACATGTGGCATCAATCCTCCCTGCCCAGCCTCCCTGTGTTTGACACAGTTGATTTGCTTCTCAGACTGGACATAGAGTATCTTTAGTTGTAACTACTTAAATCGTAGTATTGTACAGCACAGAAACAAGACATTTGGCCCAACAGGTGACAGCGGTATACTTTTTTATTGTGTGGTATTTAATTGTGGCAATTGTTGGCCAGTGTTCATGTTCCAAGTTCCTCTCTCTTTCCTTCATCTCACCCTATCAACATTTCAGAATTACAAAATTGTTACAGTGCAGAAGGCGGCTATTCGGCCCATCGTGTCTGAAACAGCTCTTCGAAAGAGCAATTTTCCAAATGCTATTTTTCCACCTTCGCCCTATAACCCTACACATTCTTTTTCTGATAACAGTCTAGTTCCGTTCTGAAAGCCTCGATTGAACCTGCCCCCATCAAACTCTCAGGCAGTGCGTTCCAGACCTTAACCACTCACTGCGTGAAAATGCTTTTCCTCATGTCGCTTTTGCTTCTTTTGCCAATCACTTTAAATCTGTGCCCTCTCGTTCTCGACCCTTTCACGAGTGGAAACAGTTTTTCCCTATCCACTTGGTCCAGACCCCTCATGATTTTGAATACCTCTATCAAATCTCCTCTCTGCTTTCCCTTCTCCAAGGAAAACAGTCTCAACTTCTCCAATCTATCTTCATAACTGAAGTTCCTCATCCCTGGAACCATTCTCATGAATCTTTTCTGTACTCTCCAATGCCATTTTCTTCTATTCCTTTCTCTTTCATGTACCTATCCAGCTTCCCCATAAATGTATCTATTGTTACGGCCAGGTGAGGAGGGGGTTTCAGGCTACCCTTTCGCCCTGTCTCTCATTTGACCGCAACAGTGTTTATCCTTTTTTAACACTGTGGTTGAACTTACCACCTCAGTGAGCGTCTGCTCCTGTTCCTCTAATGTGATTGCAAAAGAATCAAACAGACAGTTTTTCTTGAGTTTAACCAAGAAAGATGTAAGTTTATTACTCTTAACACTCTAACCCAATGAAAAATGCGCTACACATTCATGCACACATTCACACGAGAGTCTCACACACACAAGTAGATTACAGAGGGAAAACAGATTTGGTGGTTTGGATTAAAGACTGGAAAAAATAGAATTTAAATACAGTTTGTAAGTTCAATAGTCCTCAGCTGAAATTGTATTCCTGAAGTCCTCACCATATGCATGGTGGTAGGCTTGCTTTGCTCGGGGCTTCAGAAGGCAGAAGAGGGGTTAATTCGCATCCCGTGGTTGCTGACAGGTTCCAAGTCACAGCTGGACCTCTGTTGCATCTCATTTCAACCAGTGTCGTCTTATCTGCTCCAATATTATAATATTTAAATGGGAACAGTCTCTTCTGACTACACTCCAGACTCCTGCTGATTTTAAAACTCCTTTACTGTATTTATCTCGCTAGGCTATTTCTAATTTTAAATCAGTAACAGGAACTTAGACAAAAGTTTTGAGGAAAAGTTGTCACTTAGATATCAAAATGCTGAAAGAGTAGAATGGAGTATTAGCTACATCACAAAAGTGACAACATACTACACTTCAAAAATTACAGCGTTGGCTGTATAAGAATTTGGAATTTCCTGAGATCATGAAAGGCGCTATATAAATGCAAGTTCTTTTTTGCCTTAGGAATGCACTAATATGATGGTGCTGCTACGTTCAGTGGCTTGGCAAAATTATTTTACTAGGAGGGAAATTTGATGGAAGAAGGATGTTTCAAGTATAAAGCAAGTACCTCCCTCCCTATTTTTAGTCCTAAACATATATCCAGTATGACCAGCAAAAAAACTGCTTGTAACAGAGTTAAAAGGTAACCAAGTGTGTTTGAAATAAATCAATAACTACATGCATTTAGTGTTGGATTCTTTATGCATACAGTAGTTCGTGTTTCTTAAAGTCTCAAACTACTTTACAAAAATGGGGAAATATAGTAAATGTTGAAAAGGAGGAGAAAGCAGGAATGTTGAAGAATTAATGCCCATTCAAAGATAACGATTTTGAAAGAAGGAAGTAGCATGCTAAAGGACTTAAAAGAGGGTGTCTGGCGGCAGAGTCATAAGCAGCAGTTAACAGTGGTGTAGTGGAAAGAATGGAAAACCAGGTATAATCTGATGTCAGGAGCAGAGGCTGCGTGCAGCACTCAGAGCTGGAGATTGTCAATGTGTTGACATGAGGCTATGAACGGAGTTGAAATTTAGTTAGTTCACTGGGACAAGGGAGCCAGGGTGGGGTAATGGGAGTTCATCAATTCATGTATCTGGAAATGTGGGTATGGTATTCTGAATAAATTATAATTTGTGACAGAGGGGTGGGGGGATGGGATTCCAACTGTGACAGCATTAGTGAAGAGCACCTTGAAGTGATAAAAGATGTGGATTAGGGTTTCAGCAGGGAAGAGGCAATAATGGAAATCGAGGTGGAAGTGCAAGGAAGCATTTGTAATGCAACAAATTGGAGGAAGAAAGCTCAATTTTGGATTGAGCAATATGCCAAAATGCTTGCCGTCCAGATTTAGCTTGAGGTAGCAGCTGGGGAGGTTGATGGAGTCAAAACCAAGAAGCAAGCGGATGCTGGTCAGAATCGAGAGAGGATGCCTCCAGTTTTACCGACATTAAGGTAGCATAGACAGGAGACAAAATGTAACCTTTAGTGTTAAACTGTGTACGTTCTATGATTTCTCCATTGACTACTCAAAGGACAGGAATGTGTGCTGCATTCCCTGCGGTATATGCAGCAATTAAATTGAATTTGAGAATCTGCTTTATCTAATTCAGAGTGTTTATGCTTAAGACACCATAACCTGTAAATTTTACTACGAGTGATGAGGAAACAAATATAACAATCCTAAAATTACTGGTGAATGTATAGTATCTTCATTTATCACTTCTGGACCTCATTTGTGCTAATGCAGAACAACAATAAGATTATGTTACGGCATTTGTACAGTTCATAGCAGTGTAAAATAGATTGATTTTGAAAATGATTGTAGCTGGATGGTAAATTACATTCATAGGATCGAGGAAATTTGTTACATTGTTTACAATTGCATTTAATGTAATTAGCATCTTAATTTGTGTTAAAATGCAAATAGAGCCATTAGACTAACCAAATTTAGAATTTATTCTGACTCCGAAATGAAGAATGATGCAATGTGGTTTTTACTTGTAACCACAGACATAGTAGTTCAATTATGGATAGTATAACTATAAAATCTAAACTAAGCTTTGGATTTTTGCATTTAGTTTTAGTAAGCTGAAGCTGCAAAGGAAACTTTAAATTTTTTTTTATTGAACTTGACAAACCTTTATATTTGTGTCTAGATTAAACCTGCAGGAGATGAGCATAATGTGAAATATTAATTTTTCCATTCCACAGTTTATATTACCATATGATATGAAATTGGCCCCAGTATTTGAATTTGCTTTGGGACATCCATCTTTGAATTTCCTCTAGATTTTCTTGGCTTACTTTTGTCCCATTTCATTAACTCGCATTGCCTGCATCCAAGGGAGCTGCCAACCACCTTTTTGTTGCTCAACTACCTAGTGAACATTCCAATTTGATGATCTTTCATCCTCCTCTGTGCCCCTCCCTCCTTCAAATGGAGTAGGCTGTCTGGACATTGACAGCACAGGTGAGGTCAAAAGCTCATTAAAGCATGCCAGTGTACGTGTGCTGTACTGCTCTTTGAGGCCACTTGTTGGGCCTCCAAATTGTAATGCTATAGGGCAGCACCTGGTGTTTATTTTTCAGGTTTTTGTTATAGTCAGCATGCAGTTCTTTTATAAAGCGACCAATCCCAAAGTGCTAGGCCCACTGGCAGCTGAATTTCTATTTTGATATTTGGAAAGTTCAATATTTTCTTTTCAATGCATTTGAAAAAATATGTGGTAACAACTGACTGACATTGGAAGTTAATTAAACAAATCAGAGTGCATGTTTCTGTGATGAAAGCCACACCTGCCAAGAATGAGGCATATTAATTTCGTCATATGGAACATTAATTTTAAACTCTTACTGGACTGAAAACATGGCTGCACCTGCATTCTAACAGGACAGTAGCTGGAAACATTTACATTCTAAGAGACAGTTGCCTGGAGAAGACAATGGAACTGCTCCCTGATTCAATTAGCCAAATGGATTTTGATCACCAGACATTGAATGTGTGCAAGTCAGCATTCCGGCCCCCTGCTGAGGATGTCTACTAAGATTGAAAGAACCCACAAACCTCGCCGGTAGGTTGTCCCGAGAAAAAAGAGTTAGTCACATGACTGGCCTGCTGGCTCTGGTTTGAATTGTGTTCACAGAACAGTTTGAAGTCAGACTGCAACTGAATTTGGAGAGAGCATCTCCCTCTTTCACGAAAAGAAGATACTGCAACTGGATTTCAAGAAGACAGAAACCCATCGAAACAAGTTTGAAAGAGTGTACTGGGTCCCAATGAGACGGCAAGACCGAACTGCAACCAAAGACTTTACGTCAAACTCAAAAAACAGTAATTGAACTCCAGCTATTGCTTCAAACCTTTCCCTTTGATTCTTTCTCCTTTTCTGTCTCTTTACATGTGTGTGCATCGCGTATGCATGCTAGCATGGTCGCGTCGTGCATTTTTAGTAGTTTAAACTGAATTAGAATTTTAAGATTAATAAACTTACACCTTTTTTGTTTAAATGTAAGAAAACCTGTTTGGTTGGTTCCTTTGCCATTACAATTGGAGAGGAGTGAACAAGGATTTACTGAGGGGAAGCTAAATACACGGTGCTTTAAAAATTAAACCCTGTTACGGTCAAACCAGGAAAAGGCTGAGAGGGAAGCTCTAGACCCCTTTCCCACCTGGTCGTAACACCTCTCACTGAACTTCAAGGAGTTTACTTCATGGTTGATAGCAATTTTGATCCCAGCAGAAACTGCGAATTTATTTAAATTGACGTAGGTCACTAGCTAAAATCGAATCTGTTCATATGCCCCTAATTACTGTTCAGAGGAAAGGCCAAAATCCATCTAAACTATGAATGCCTGCCAATTTTACACTGTGAAACCCAGTCTAACTTCCTTTTGTAATTTCTATACTTTTAGATACTCCATTTTT
Source organism: Heterodontus francisci (assembly GCF_036365525.1). NCBI lineage: Eukaryota > Metazoa > Chordata > Chondrichthyes > Heterodontiformes > Heterodontidae > Heterodontus > Heterodontus francisci. The sequence continues at coordinate 77,680,621 of NC_090377.1, forward strand.
ATTATGCTGAGCAGTGCTACAGTTTTAATAACATTGCCATTTTTTAAGTAATGTATCTTGCCCTCTGCTGGCATTATGTTAAATGTATGTGTGCTTGTAGAAAATAGTAGCAATATCATTGGGCTGGAGATGTGCATCATTAGAACTATGGACATTCAGTATGCTCCTCACATGTGACCTTAACAGTGTCCCAAGAGGTCTCTAACTGGTGACAGCAATGTGAAACTAAAATGTGACTTATGATGACTGCTGTGTGGAGAACATCTTTGGTAATTTTCACAGGTCAAATGAATTGCAGTTAACTGTGAATTAAGGTGCTAATTCCTCATCATGTAAGAATAATTATTTTCCAAGGTATCTTTTTTTTGTTTTCATTAATTTTGGAGTAATTGTGATAAAATCAGATTTTTCATCCTGAGTCAAATTTGGAAAATTTCTGAATTTTGTGTCATCCAATTTAGAAATAACTAGAATCAAAGTAGACACAGATTTTTACCAGCAAATTTCAAAATGGAAACCGAAGCTGTGTTCTCTGCAAGATCCAAACCATGGTATTTGATCTGTAAATTAGTCATGATTCAGAGATGTAAATCAAATCATGCTTAATAAATGTAATCGACGAGTGAAACCTAGACAAAGTAGGAACATCTGCTTGTTGGGTTCTTCTAGACAAAGTAAGCACCATTGTACCTTTGGGCTTGATTAATTGACGGCACTTTACTCCGAGACCTTTGGACTGAGTTAATTGATGAATATTTTTCTCACGTCTTAAGTGTTCATGTTGCTGTAAAGTGGAACTCTATAAAGTTGATATGGGAATCCGGCACACTCGTATGATGTTGGACCAAGAAGCCCTTGAAAGACTGTTTCACCCAAAAGGATTGTATAATAAATAAAAGCAAAATACTGCAGATGCTGGAAATCTGAAATAAAAACAGAAAGTTCTGGAAATACTCAGCAGGTCAGGCAGCATCTTTGGAGAGAGAAGCAGAGTTAACGTTTCAGGTTTGTGACCTTTCATTCGAACTGGCAAAGATTGGAAAAAAATTATGTTTTAAGCAAGTGATGGGGGTGGTGGTTGGTGGGGAAGAGAACAAAGGAAAGGTGTGTGATGGGACAGAGGGCAGGAGAGATTAAATGAAGCTGTCCTGGGACAAAGGCAAAGAGTGTGTTAATGCTTGTGGTGAAAGACAAAACATTGGTCCAGAGAGAGTGTTAATAGTGGAATAATGAGCAGCTCTGTCTACATGAAAAACAGGCACACAGTTTAAAAAATAAAGTAAAATAAAAATATTTATAGAAAGGCCAGTCATGCTCTGAAGTTATTGAACTTGATGTTCAGTCCACAATGCTGTAGAGTGCCTAATTGAAAGATCAGGTGCTGCTCTTCGGGCTTGCGTTGATGTTCACTGGAACACTGGAGCAGTCTAAAGACAGAAATGTTGGCATGAGAGCGGGAGTGAGGGGGTGGGGTGGTGGTGGTGGGTGGCGGCAGGCAGGTAGGTGTTGAAATGGCAAGCGACCGGAAGCTCGGGGTCATGCTTTCGCGCTGAGCAGAGGTGTTCTGCAAAGCAGTCACCCAATCTGCGTTTGGTGTCTCCAGTTGAGAGGCGACCGCATTGTGAGCAGCGAATACATATACTAAATCGAAGGACGTACAGTTAAATCGCTTCTTTACCTGGAAGATTGTATAATAAATATATTTGAAAGGGAATATTAACTCCTTGTGATCTGATTCTATCTTTTTGCTTTCTAAGTATTTGTACTTTGGTTAATGTGCTGTATCATTCTGTTTTTGTATAATATCTGAGTCAAGTGACAGTTTTAACTTCTGTGTTTTCAAAGTAGTGTGTACAGCCTTTTGGAGAAAACTGGAAAACATGGTGGGCATCCCAGTCCATTATACTGTAATTCAAAGGTAATTGTTACTCATGTGGCATGATATCTCACTCATAACGTGTAGAATTATAGAATGATAAAGCACTGTGGGAGGCTATTTGGCCCATTGTGCCTGTGCTAGCTCCCCTGTTTTTTCCATATTTCCCAGCAAATTTTTCCTTTTCAACTTTTATCCAATTCTCTTTTGAAAGTTATTACTGAATCTGCTTCAAGCAGTGCACTCCAGATCAACAAAAACAACCAGTACTTATATACGGCCTTTAACATAGTAAAATAGCATGGTGCTTCACAGCATTATAAAACAAAATATGACACTAAGTCACAATGAGATATTAGGGAAGATGACCAAATGCTTGGTCAAAGGCGTACGTTTTAAGGAGTGTCTTAAAGGAGGAAAGAGAGGCAGAGGGGTTTAGGGAGGGAATTCCAGAGCTTCCGTCCTTAGCAGCTGAAGGCACAGCAGTGGATGATGGCATGATTAAAATCGGGGATGCTCAAGAGGCCAGAACTGGAGGAGTGCAGATATCTCAAGATGGTTGTAGGACTTGAGGAAATTAGAGATAGGGAGGGGCGAGGCCTTGGCGAAATTTGAAAACAAGGATGAGAATGTTAATATCGAGACATAGCTTAACCAGGAGCCAATGTAGGCCAGCGAGCACAGGGGTAATTGGTGATATGGAACTTGATGCAAGTTAGGACATGGACAGTTTGGATGACCTTAGGTTTATGGAGGGCAGAAAATGGGAGGCCGGTCATCAGTGTGTTGGAATAGTCAAGTCTAAAGGTAACAAAGGCATGAAGAAGGGTTTCAGTAGCAGATGAGCTGAGACAGGGTGGAGTCAGGCGATGTTACAAAGGTGGAAATAGACTGTTGTAGTGATGGCATGGACATGTTGTTCGAAGCTAATCGCGGGGTTAAATATGATATCAAGGTTACAAACAGTCTGGTTGAACCTCAAGACCATTGCTAGGGAGGGGAGTGGAGTCAATGGCTAGGGAAGCAAGTTTGTGGCGGGGACCGAAGATGGTGGCTTCAGTCTTCCCATTGTAATATTGAACATTCCTTTGGTATGTGAACTGTTGTAAGATTCACAGGACTACAAGTAATATCCAAAGAATACACGGGTTTTTATTACAACTTAACTGGAACATATTTTATATACACAGCTACTACCTGAGCATATCTACACTCGTTTCACTCTTTTCAGGTTACACCCACAATCCCTGGTCATGTGTGACGTTACTTCACTTCCTTCAGTGACCTTCACTTGCAGCCTCTTAAGGTCACCTCACAACAACCCCCTTTTTTCCAAAGATAAAAACATATGTACAATATACGATGATGTTGCGGTTCAGCCTAACTATACATGATTAAAACAAAATGTTATTTACAAGTAAGCAAGTTTAACACTCTGAAGCATAGAAGTGGTTTGCTTATTTGTCCCAATCTTATTGTAAACCTCTTCCCAGAGCTGAGCTCATCTTGACTCCTCTGAAACTCTGATGACTCGAGACTCTGGTTAGCATGTTCTGCCTCTGTACATTCATCTTCAAACTTTGTCTTTGAACATGTCCACGATGCCACACGGTTGTCACATGTAGTGTTGTTGTACATCTCTCTCAGTTGATTTTGGTTCCATCTGAGAATCGCACCATTGGATGTCTGGACCTCGTACGATCTGGGATGGTCGCATATTTTAGCAACCTCTGCAGGTTACCAAGTTCCCAACGCATGATTAAGGACTCTGACCTTCTGTCCTACTCGCAATAAGCTAATTCTGGTCCTGCTTTGCTTGTCATACAATACCTTCATCTTCCCTTGTTTGGAAAGCTTAGAAAAATGGCGTCTGGCAACATCACCAGCAATTCCTTTAGCCTCTGGGTACTTGCTACAACTAACTGAAGTCCGAGGAGAGACTCCCATTCATATTGTCTCTTTGTGTCAAGCCTCCCAGCCTTTACATGGACTGACCCGATACACTCGATCTGGATATTTTCTACCATCTTCGGTGTGTTACTGACTTCATGTATTGTGACAATTCGTAGACCTAGGCATACTGGACGTCCTGCGACAGATGATCCAGTTGTGTCTACAATATAAAACATTTGTGCTAGCCATTTGGAGCTCCCATAGCACTGCAAGGTTATCATTCCAATGCACTTGATTGGAGAACCATTGTAGGCAGTCAGCTGAGCCATGGTGAGTCATGCCACAGATTCCCATTTCTTTAAGTACATGTCCTTCAGTATACAGATAGAATATTTGCACTTGCTCTAGTGTCAGTTTTTGCTCTGAGCGTCTGCCTGCCACTCTTCTGTGGACATATGATCCCAATCATCACAAATGCCTCAAGATTGTGTAATAGCATTGACATGTTGATTCAAATGAACTATGTGAAATGCTTGCTGTTCACACGAGTGAATTCTTCACCTGTGTCTTCCTGACAATCTATCTGTCTGCTGACTTGGTGTACCTGCTTGGGCTTTTGTTGTGTGTTGGCATACCTTTTGTTGCATTTTGCCATCCTGTCTTGCAGACATTCTTTCAGCATGTGATCTGCCACCATTCCTGTGTACAGTATCTGAGTTTGGCCTTCTGCACTGCCTTGCCCAACGTCTTCGCATGCCAGAAGTTTTGCACTGGTGCTGGTACGCTGGACAACTGTGAATTGGGTGAGACAGGTCACATTTGTCACAAGGCTTAGCAGACTTCTGAGCTTGGTTACCATACCAATTGTTGTAGCCACCCCCAACATTTGTAACTGTTGGCACCCAGCCATGATGGCTTCAGATTTCCTTCCAGGATTAAGTAGTGCATCTTTGGTGTGCCCTTCTTTTCAATCAGGACTTTTTGAAAGGCCTCTATTGGGGTAGATGCAATTGCTAGTGCTATAACCCAGTCTAATAATGCGAAGTCGCATTTTTGAGCTTTGTCTTGGCACCTTGCAACAAATTTGTTAATGGACTCATCCTGCCTTTGCTGGTAGGTCATAAGCTCAAGCTTTGTACTCCGAAATTGACCTTTACCTTGAATTGCTCCTCCAAGATTGTCCATAGCTTGCCCGGGTCCTTCTGATCCTCAGCTGACAATTCTGATTTGGTGATTAATTACAGGCTGTCATTGCCAGAGCGATCTTGATTTTTACAGCTTGTCTCTCTGATTTGCTCACTTCTTGATCCAGGAAACACAGTTCCATCTGCTGTTGAAACAGTTTAAACTTGAAGCTATGTCTGATACCTTCCAATCCATAACTAGATACCTGAAAGCCATTTTCTAGATTATCCTGCTTTTTTTTATATAAATGTAGGACTTTTCACAGGTTTTCTTTTACCAGGCACACTTTTTTTCTTCTTTAGACAGATTTGTTTTCTGCAGGCCTGCCACTTTAAGAGTGAGATAAAAGCTGCTTTTTTTGTTTACCCAGCTCATCATTTTTTTAAAACTGTGACGTGACAACTTTCTTTGTTTACGCAGACTTTTTAAACTGAGCAGTACCTTTTTTCTGCAGAGAACTTCAGCTTGCAGTACTGGCAGCTGCCATAACCAGCCTTTTTACTTTGTGCTGGACCTCTTCCCACTCTTTGTGGCTTAGGCCCCACCCAAATAGCAAAACACCCCCGGGGAAAACTCATGCATTAATGGTTGTGGTGACTTTTCAAATTTTTCGACCCACTGCCAGATTCGTTGAAAGCTCCACCCACCTGGCAATTTGCCTGCTGTACTCAGATTTTCAACACCTCCTGGGGTCCTGTCTGCAGTCCTAGCTTGCTGCACTGTTGTGGGGTCTCCTGCCAACTGTTCTCTGCCTGAACCTTCAGCTACTCAAGGTAGACAATCGGCAGTTCCTAGTTTCCTCTTACTGTGTTATTCAGAAAATCAAATCAAATGATGCTGCGATGTAATAGTTGGTGTTCTTCAGAAAAAATATATCCCAGACATTGTCACCATGAATATTACTTGTCCATTTCTTATGTGAACTGTTTAAGATTCACAGGACTACAGGTGATATCCAAAGAATATGTGGATTTTTATTATAACTTAACTGGAACATATATATACACAACTACTACATGAACACATCTACACACATCTCACTCTGTCGGGCTATACCCACAGATCCCTGGTCATGTGTGACGTGACATCACTTCCACTGGTGACTTTCACTTACAGCATCTTAAGGTGGTTCCACAAAACCCAATATTTAGCACTCATCCAGTACTTAATGTCAGACAAATGTGACCATTTAGAGACACTGGAGTCATGGAGAGAGTTGGTCAGGTAGAGCTGGGTGTCATCATCACATGTGGAAACGGACACTTTTTTTTTCCCAGTAATTTCTTTTCCTCAAGCTACCTCTGGTTCTTTTTCCGATTAGCTTAAATCTGTGTCCTCTGGTTAATGACCATTATACCACTGGGAACAGTTTCTTGTTTACTCTATCAAAAAGCTTCAAACTTTTGATCACCTCTGTGAAATCTCCCTTTAACATTCTCTGCTGTAAGGATAACAACCACAGTTTATCTAGTCTCTCTACTTAACTGAAGTCTTTCATCCCTCTAACCATTCTAGTAAATCTCCTGTGCACTCTCTTAAGGCCTTGACTTTCTTGCTATAGTGTGGTGCCCAGAATTGCCCACAATTCCAGCTTCCAGCTAACCAGTATTTTATAAAGGTTTTGCATAACTTCCTTCCCCTTTTAACTCTATACCTCTCTTTATAAAGCTGAGGATCTGATGTGCCTTTCTAATCGACTTCTCAACTAGTCAATATGTAGATAGGCCGACTAGAGGGGAGACTATGTTGGACTTGGTGCTGGGCAACGAACCAGGCCAGGTGGCAGATCTATCGGTGGGAGAGCATTTCGTTGATAGTGATCATAACTCCCTGACCTTTACTATAGTCATGGAGAGGGATAGGAGCAGACGGGATGGGAAAATATTGAATTGGGGGAGGGGGAATTACAATGCTATTAGGCAGGAACTGGGGAGCATAAATTGGGAACAGATGTTCTCAGGGAAATGCACGACAGAAATGTGGAGGTTGGTTAGGGAGCACTTGCTCCCGATGAGGCAGGGAAGGGATGGTAGGGTGAAGGAATCTTGGATGACGAGATGTGGAACAGCTAGTCAAGAGGAAGAAGGAAGCTGACAAGGTTGAGGAAGCAAGGATCAGACAGTGCTCTAGAGGGTTACAAGGTAGCCAGGAAGGAACTGAAGATTGGACTTAGGAGAGCTAGAAGGGGACATGAAAAAGTATTGGCGGGTAAGATTAAGGAAAATCCCAAGGCGTTCTACACTTATGTGAGGAACAAGAGGATGGCCAGAGTGAGGATAGGGCCGATCAGGGATAGTGGAGGGAACTTGTACCTGGAGTCGGAGGAGGTAGGGGAGGTCCTAAATGAATACTTTGCTTCTGTATTCACTAGTGAGAGGGACCTGGTCGTTTGTGAGGACAGCGTGGAACAGGCTGATATGCTGGAACAGGTTGAGGTTAAGAGGGAGGCTGTGCTGGAAATTGTGAATGATATGAGGACAGATAAGTCCCTGGGGCCAGACGGGATATATCCAAGGATATTACGGGAAGCGAGGGAAGAGGTTGCCGCACCTTTGGCGATGATCTTTGCGTCTTCACTATCCACTGGAGTAGTGCCGGATGATTGGAGGGTGGCAAATGTTGTTCCCTTGTTCAAGAAAGGGAATAGGGATAACCATGGGAATTATAGACCAGTCAGTCTTCCGTCGGTAGTGGGCAAATTATTGGAAAGGATTCTGAGAGACAGGATTTATGATTATTTGAAAAAGCATGGTTTGGTTAGAGACAGTCAGAATGGCTTTGTAAGGGGCAGGTCATGCCTCACAAGCCTTATTGAATTCTTTGAGGATGTGACAAAAAACATTGATGAAGGAAGAGCAGTGGATGTGGTGTATATGGATTTTAGCAAGGCGTTTGATAAGGTTCCCCATGGTAGGCTCATTCAGAAAGTAAGGAGGCATGGGATACAGGGAAATTAGGCTGTCTAGATACAGAATTGGCTGGCCCATAGAAGACAGGGGGTGATAGTAGATGGAAAGTATTCAGCATGGAGCTTGGTGACCAGTGGTGTTCCACAAGGATCTGTTCTGGGACCTCTGCTCTTTGTGATTTTTATAAATGACTTGGATGAGGAAGTGGAAGGCTGGGTTAGCAAGTTTGCCGATGAGACAAAGGTTGCTGGAGTTGTGGATAGTGTGGAAGGCTGTTGTAGGTTGCAACGGGACATTGACAGGATGCAGAGCTGGGCTGAGAAGTGGCAGATGGAGTTCAACCTGGAAAAGTGTGAAGTGATTCATTTTGGAAGGTCGAATTTGAATGCGGAATACAGGCTTAAAGACAGGATTCTTGGTAGTGTGGAGGAACAGAGGGATCTTGGGGTCCATGTCCATAGATCGCTCAAAGTTGCCACCCAACTTGATAGGGTTGTTAAGAAGGCGTGTTGTCTTTCATTAACAGGGGGATTGAGTTTAAGAGCCGCGAGGTTATGCTGTAGCTCTATAAGGCCCTGGTTCAACCACACTTGGAATATTGTGTTCAGTTTTGGTCGCCTCATTATAGGAAGGATGTGGAAGCTTTAGAGAGGGTGCAGAGGAGATTTACCAGGATGCTGCCTGGACTGGAGGGCATGTCCTATGAAGAAAGATTGAGGGAGCTGGGGCTTTTCTCACTGGAGCGAAGAAGGATGAGAGGTGACTTGATAGAGGGGTACAAGATGATGAGAGGCATAGATAGAGTGGATAGCCAGAGACTTTTTCCCAGGGTGGAAAGGGCTATTACCAGGGGGCATAATTTTAAGGTGATTGGAGGAAGGTTTCGGGGAGATGTCAGAGGTAGGTTCTTTACACAGAGAGTGGTGGGTGTGTGGAATGCGCTGCCAGCGGTGGTAGTAGAAGCAGATACATTAGGGGCATTTAAGCGACTCTTGGATAGGTACATGGATGATAGTAGAATGAAGGGTAGGTAGTTAGTTTGATCTTAGAGTAGGTTAAAGGTTCGGCACAACATAGTGGGCCGAAGGGCCTGTACTGTGCTGTACTGTTCTATGTTCTAGTCCTGCCAACTTCAAAGACATGCATCCCCAGGTCTTTCTGTTCTTGCATCCTCTTTATAATTTTGCCATTTAGTTTAGACTGCCTCTCCTCATTTTTCTTACCAAAATGGATCACTTAACACTTCCGTGTTAAATTTCATTTCCCATATCTTTGCCTGTTTCACCAATCTGTGTCTTCTTGAAGTCTGTTACCAGTCTCTTCACTGTTTACTACATTTCCCTGTTTCGTGTCATCTGGAAACTTTGAAATTATCCCTTGCATTAATATATATCAAAAAGAGCAATGGTTCCAACATCAACCTCTGGGGAACATCACTGCATGTTTCTATCCAGTCTGAAAATCATCCGTTCTCCATTACTCTCAGCTTTCTGTTCCTTATTCAATTTTATTTCGATATAGCCATTGCCCCTTTAATACCATATGCTTCAATTTTACTAGCAAGTCTTATTATGTGGTACTTTATCAAATTCCTTTTGAAAGTTCATATACACATCCAACTCACTACCCTCATCCACCCTCTCCATTACATTATCAAAGAACTCTATCAAGTTGGTCAAACACAATTTGCCTTTGACACATCTGTGCTGACTTTCATTAATTTTGTTCTGGATTAGTCTCAAAGATTTTCTACCACTAACAAAAAGCTAATTGACCTTTGATTGCTGGGTTTATCTATCTCCCCTTTTTTAAAATAGCGGCGTAACAGTTGCATCCTCCAATCCCACTGGCACCATTCCCATTTTTAAGGAAGGTTAGAAAATTGTGGCTTGAGCCTCTGCAGTTTCCAGCCTTACTTCCCTCAGCAACTTAGAACGCACCCATCCAGTGTTCCTGTAAATTGCGTGGCCGTGTGGCAATCCGAAATTTGCCACGCGCAAGTCAACCCTTTTAAGTTAAGTTGCACATGCACAGCAAGACAAAAAAATAATTAAAGGGTCCGTTAATCCCATTTAGACTTTTTCTACTTTGAGCACTGCCAACCTTTTAAGTGCCTCCTCTATTTACTTTTATCCTATCCAATTTCTCCACTACCATCTTTACAGTGACATTGGCAACATCATCTTTACTGAAGACAGACGCAAAGTAGTCATTTAGTACTTCAGCCATGCATGGAGTACCCACCCCACATGGACTGCAGTGGTTCAAGAAGTCAGCTCACCACCACCTTCTCGAGGACAATTAGGGATGGGCAATAAATGCTGGCCTGGCCAGTGATGCCCACATCCCATGAATGAATTAAAAAAAAAAAAAAATTCTGCCTCAGTAAGATGATTTCTGTAGTGATCCCTAATTGGTCCTACCCTTCCTTTGATTACCCTTTTACCATTTACATTTATAAAGACTTTGGGGTTCTCTTTTATGTTATCTGCTAATCTATTTTCATATAATCTTATTTCCCTTTAAAGTTCTGTCCTGTACGTTTTGTATTCAGCTTGGTTCTCCACTGAAGTTTGAACCTGACATTTATCATGAGCTTCCTTTTGTTGTTATATTTTAATCTCTATATCTTTAGTAATCCAGGGAGCTCTAGCTTTGGATGCCCTTCCTATTCCCCTCATGGGAATGTATCTAGTCTGTCCCTGAACTATCTCATCTTTGAAGGTCTCTCATTGTTCATCTAATGATTCAGATTTCAGTTCATAGAAGATTTGGCCTGCTTTATGGAAACTATCTCTTTGGTGTATGCAGAAGACAAAAGAATAGGGAGAAATCCCACAGTGATGCTGAATAAATGGAGGCAGTGTTGTACTGTTACTGCAATCTGTTGTGCAACTGAATGATAGGATGTATCGTTTCTGTAGGAGTTCCTCATTTTGTTTATGAACTTGGGTGAACATAGTAAGTGAAGTCCAGTTGCTTTCTCACAGGAAAGGGTGAAAAGTTGGAGTATCCCTTGGTTGCTTTCACGCACATACCTAATATTTTGCTTGTGAATGGCATTGCCTGAGAACTGGGAGGAGGACTGCTGCCACTGAGTAAAGATCTGAAACAAGAAGAGAGAAAAAAAATGGAATTAGGCTATTAATTTTCAGTTTAAATATTTTGTACTTGGCAAAATAAGGAAAATCTTTCCTGCAGAATGGAAGATTTTCCAGCACCCCAATTGGTGCCAGCATCAAGCACCCCAAGTCAGGTTTATAGGAGCAGGAGTAGGCCATTCAGCCCATCGAGCCTGCTCCGCCATTCAATACAATAATAGCTGTTTGATTTGGTTGAGGTGAAGATTTAGGTGACGGGTAGTACAGTGTAGCAAGTTTTGAAATGAATTTTCAAATCTGCCATTCAACAGTATCCTTCAGATGGCCACTATTCAGTATCCCCTTATAAAATATAAAAGACATAGAATGATTTTGACAAGAATGTTTTTGGACCTGTTATAATTTAAATTAAGCTGTGTATTTCTAATGCTGAATTCTTCAAATTCTTCAGTCAATCCAGTGACTGCAAGTTTAGGAATGTACAGCATCAGAGAAGATGCTAATGGTCCATCAGGCTGATCTCAAAGTCTGAAAAATATTGTATAGAAGTCCATTTGCCATTTCAGTTGACCACTCTCCTTGCTGAACAGGCATCCAGCTTCACCTTGAATTCACCAACACAGTCAGGCTCCCTCCACTGTCTCCTGGGCAGTCTATTTCACACAACCACCAACTCTGCAACGTAATTAAATCAAATCTTCCTGTTCACCATTACTCTTTTGAGCTTCTGAGTCCTTGTCCCCTTGTGGAGTTTCTGATTGTATCAAATATATTGATCCGGAATTTGCGGGGTGTTAACGGTGAACTGTCTGAATTGGGTACCCCTCTGAATCTAACTGCAACTTCAGGATTTAGCGCAAGCGCAGATTAACACGGAAATTCTTAGTTGTGATCTGTCATTCACTGTTTCACCACAGGCTGTACAATGGACCGACTGTGACATTGTTCAGTGAGTCTGACAGAGGTTTTCTAAATGTCCCTTGCCGTTATTTTGTCATTGTTGCGCAAAGCTAACTCAGTGTTGAGTTTGAGATTGCACTGTCAAGATTGGTTGTATTTGTGCAGTTGTACAAGCGGTATTTCAAAATAAGATGCAGAAAGGAAGAAGAGTAAACAGCTGCACGTTATTAATTTTTCCACAAATTAGTAAAGTATGAACCACAGATTTAAAATTTAAAGACAAGGAAACAAAACAACTCAAAGATTCAAAAGATAAGAATGCACAAGATTTTTTAGTGACGCAGATGTTAATATAAAATAAAGGAAAACATATATGTAAGTAATACTTTAATGTTAAAAAAGTACTCCTGGAAATAAGCTCATCTTGAGTGTTCAACATTGTAAACACTGTTTTCCATTGACAGAATGGATGTGAAAAATTATAAGTTTCGCTTGATTCCACCGCCTCCCCCCAACCCCGTAACCAAAAAACAAGGACCACATCTCAATATGACAATACAGGCTTTCTCCCAATTTCTTTATTTGTGTTCGCAGCAGAATGCAGTTTCCATAGAGAAATCTGTGTTCTCTATTATCTCAAACTTACACCTTTATGCGTGCCATGAATGGGAGTAGTGTGTTGCAAGATTAACGATTATCTTTCATTGACACATTTTATGTCAGAGGTTACACAGGCTGCCCAACAGGCATTCCCGTGCTTTCCGAAAGGAATAAAATGCCTTGCTGTCAGTTTGTATCACTGAGACTGAAATTAATCAAATTTACTTCTAAAATATTTAAATATACAGAAATAAAAGACATGCAGCCAATAATTCAGAAGTAAGTATTTCACTTGCATTACTTAAACTGATTCTAAAAGCAAAATAATAATCTGTCTGAAATCTTAGTCCATTTTCGAATCTTCCAACTGAGTCTTTGAAAATCATAAAGTGAGTGGAGTTCCATTTTAGCTATTCAATTTAGAAACAATTGGCTGAAGCAAAGGAATTGCATGGGGAAAGCCAGCAGCACTTATACTTCTATAGGCAGGCTTTTGCTATGCCAAATTAAAGCACTTTCACAGCAGACATGCAGAAGTGCCTTGAATCAAGTTTAGCTTGCAGCCATATAGAGCGTGAATTGCTTATGGATGATATCTTCTAATATCTGGCTTGTATATGAAATAATATGGTCCTCAGATCCACATTGCTTTTTCTTTTAATATGTGTCTCTTGCAACCAGTGTTTCAAAGACCCAAATAGATTTCAATTAACATTTGCATGATGATGTTGAGAACTTGTTTGGCGCAGATAGGTAAACGACAGGGAATAATACTGACGTCTTTCCATGGGAGGTGGAAAGCCCTTTTTGATGAGGTCCTCTGCTACCCAGACTCCTCGCTTACCTGTACTGTATGGCATTGTGTGGGTGATTTACTGCTCTTTACATTGTGCTCAAGGTTAATGTAGCAAGTCCTTGCCTTGAGCCCTGCACATTGCAGGCAGTATCCACCACCACTTACTCTTCTGATTTTGCGACGATTAGCTCTATTTTCCAGCTCAAGCGTTCTCCCAATTAATTAAACTGGTTGCAGATTTCTCATTAAATTATTTCCAAATAACGTAAGATGATAGAATGCTGAAATTCCTACTTTTTCATCAGTCCCTGGCTGAATATTTTAGCTACAATTTGTCCATGAACTACAGCTGGTACCAAAGTTCACACAAGCAAGTCCCGGGTGCACAATGCAGTAGCACTGAAGCCCTAGGCTCCAGAGGGAAGCATTTCTAATGTGCGTAACTAACGTAGAGGAATGGAGATTAGTAGAGAAGTAAGATAGCTGCTTGCAGCACTTGCAGAAAGTTCTTTCTGCCACTGATAAATTAAGGTGGTTAGTTCATATTTGGTAGCTCTTAAAAAAAAAAAGCTAAGCATTTTACTTGCTTTCTGTGGATTGTGAATTCTTGATTTGACATATTTCTTACCTGTCCTATATTTGAGCCAAGCAACATGGTTAAACTAGTGTAAATAGTGGAATGTGCATTTTTTGTGCCGCAGGTAAATTTAAAGTGACCAACACATACGATGTGCAACAAGCATTATATGCAAAGCTTTTAATCATATAGTCGGACGATGGAATACGAGTTATAATTGTGAATCTATATTGAACTTCGGCTGAATATTGAAGGGTACTTGACATTTCGGGAGGACAGGAGGAAAGGAAAAGGAGGTGGGGTAGCTCTGTTAATAAACGATGAGATCAGTACATTAGTGAGAAATGATCTTGGTTCAGAAGATCAAGATGTACAATCAGTTTGGGTGGAGATAAGAAGCAGCAAAGGAAAGAAGTCATGAGTAGGAGTAGTTTATAGGCCCCCCTAACAGTAGCTACGAAGTAGGATAGATATACATCAAGAAATAATGGGGGCTTGCAAGAAAGGTACAGCAATAATCCTGGGCGATTTAATCTTCACATCGATTGGACAAATCAAATTGGCAAAGGTAGCCTGGAAGATGAGTTCATAGAGTGTATATGGAGCCAGTTTCTTGGAACAATACATTCTAGAACCTACCAGGGACTGGGAAAATAGGTTGTCACGGACCTGTAACTATTTTTTCTCCTCGGATTAAAAACAGTGTGGCTGGAATTTTGCACCACCCCAACCACCTCTAGGACACAAGACGGCCCCCTTCCTTCCAAACGATCACCCTTTCCTTGCCAGGGCCCAACCGATTACCCCCGGCGAGGCAACCCAAACTTACCTGCACTCCGGGCTCCATGTCCTTGGCTGGGCTGCAGTCCCAGCAGTGGCCACCGCTCCTGGTGGCACTGCTGGGACTAAGAGCTGCCGGCCCGATGATTGACCGGCAGCTCAGTGAAGCAGGACTTCCTCCCTCAAGTGGGTGGAAGTCCCGCCTCGGAACAGTTAAAGCCTGGGGACCCTTAAATGTGGGACACATTCCCAGGCTAGGCGGAAGCAGGATGACCACCAACTTTTACGTCGGTGGCCAGTTCCTGTCCGCCCGACGTAAAATCCAGCGCTGTGTGAGCGTTTAAGACTTTGTTAAAAACAGTGCACCTTTAAGGGAGAAAGTTTTGGAATTTCTGGAGACACAGTATACCAACTGCATTTTTGTTACCCTGGGCAACAGCAGGAGAGAGAGGTGTCACATGGTAATGTTTCCACTTGGCTCTGTGTGGAACTGGCAGAAACCAGCTGAAACCAGTTAGTTCTGAGAGACTTTCCAGAGAGGCGAACTGAAGAGAAAAGAAGCTGTTTCTCTCTGCAAAAATTCTACTAAGAGCTACAAGCCAAGTGAATTCCCTTAGTAAAGAAGAAAAGCCTTTTTTTCAAGACACCATTTGTTTTGCTGTGTTTATCATTCCAAGAACTGTTTAATGCTTGTTGCAGCCGAAGAGTTGAATGCCTATCTTCTGAAGGACTATTTTCATCAAATCCACAGGATGACTTTGAGTGACCTTCGATTATTTTCTCACATTAGAAGACTTTATCCATCAGGAACGTAACCTACAAAAACTTACTTATTTTATTTATTCTTAAGAGACAGCTAATTTTTAAAAACTCCACTTATAAACCGGCTATCTTAGTTTTTTTGAGTGTATGTGTGTGAATGCGGGAGTTAGGTTAAAATAAGAAGTTATAAGATCTTTACACATAGGATTATCTTAATAGTGTTTAAGATTTAATTTTTAAATAAATAGTTCATTTGTTGTTGTCTAAAGATACCTGGTTTAGTCTATTTTATTCCAGGAGTTACGAGAGTGTTTACTTTAGCTGTTTTCCGATTGGGTGTGAAAGCTTAATAATATGCTGCAACCTGTGGAGTGACGGGATTGAATTGCCAGTGTGTTGCTCCCGCCGTGGTCACAGCAAAGTTAAAAGGTAAGATGGTAGAGAAGCAGTGGCAGACATTTAAGGAGAAATTTCACAACTTCCAACAAAGGTATATTCCATTGAGGAACAAAGACTCTACCAGAAGGATGTACCATCCGTGGTTAACTAAGGAAGTTAAGGGTGGTATCAAATTGAAAGCAAGGGCATGCAATGCTGTGAAGATTAGTGGTAGGTCAGAAGATTGGGGAAAATTTTAGAAACCAGCAAAGGAAAAGAATAGCTAAAGTGAGCATTGGTCTCTTAGAGGGTGAGACTGGGGAATTAATAATGGGTAACAAGGAAATGGCAGAGGATTTAAACAAGTATTTTGTATCTGTCTTCACAGTGGAAGGCACAATAGGTATCTTGAAGAGTAGAAAATCAGGAGGCGAAAGAGAGGCAAGAACTTAGAACTATCACTAGAGAACAAGTGATGGGAATACTAATGGGACTAAAGGCTGGCAAATCCCCTGGACTGGATGGCTTGCATCCAAGAGTCTTAAAGAAAGTGGCTGCAGAGATAGTGGATGCATTGGTTGTAATCTTTAAAAATTCCCTAGATTCTGGAAAGGTCCCAGTGGATTGGAAAAACACAAATCTAACACCTCTGTTAAAGAAAGGAGGGAGACAGAAAGCAGGAAACTATAGGCCAGTCAGCCTAATGTCTTGTTGCGAAAATGCTAGAATCCATTATTAAAGAGGAAGTAGCAGGACATCTAGAAAATCACAATACAATCAGGCAGAGTCAACAAGGTTTTGTGAATGGGAAATCGTGTTTGACAAATTTATTAAGAGTTTTTTGAGGATGTATCAAGCAGGGTGGATAAAGGGAGAACAGTAGATGTAATGTATTTGGATTTCCAAAAGGCATTCGATAAGGTGCCACATAAAAGATTACTACACAAGATAAAAGCTCATGGTGTTGGGGGTGATATATTACCATGGATATTGGACTGGCGAGCTAACAGGAAACAGAATCGGAATAATTGGGTCATTTTCAGGTTAGCAAACTGTAACTAGTGTAGTGCCACAGGGATCAGTGCTGGGACCTCAACTATTTACAAATATAATATATAAATAACTTGGATGAAGGGACCAACTGTTTTGTAGTCAAATTTGCTGATCATATGAAGATAGGTAGGAAAGCAAGTTGTGAGGAGGATACAAAGAGTCTGCAAAGGGACATAGATAGGTTAAGTGAGTGGGCAAAAATTTGGCCGATGGAGTATAATGTGGGAAAATGTGAAGTTGTCCATTTTGGCAGGAAGAATAGAAAAGCAGAATATTATTTAAATGGGGAGAGAGAGACTGCAGAATGCTGTGGTTTAGCGGGACATGGGTGTCCATGTACCTGAATCACAAAAAGTCAGCATGCAGGTGCAGCAAATAAGGTGGGAAGGCAAATGGAATGTTGGCCTTAATTGCAAAGGGTATGAAGTATAAAAGTAGGGAAGTCTTACTACAGCTATACAGGGCATTAGTGAGACTGTACCTAGAGTACTGCGAACAGTTTTGGTCATCTTATTTAAGGAGGGACACACTTGCATTGGAAGCAGTTCAGAGAAGGTTCACAACACTGGTTCCTGGGATGAAGGGTTTACCTTTCAGGAAAGGTTGAGCAGGTTGGGCCTGCAGTCAGTGGAGTTTAGAAGATTGAGAAGTGATCTTATTGAATCATGTAAGATTTTGAGGGGACTTGACGGGATGGATGCTGAGAGGATGTTTCCCCTCGTGGGGGAAACTGGAACTAGGGGGCACGGTTTCAAATTAAGGGTCTCCCATTTAAGATGGAGATGCGGAGGAATTTTTTCTCTGTGGGTCATTGGTGTTTGGAATTCTCTTCCCCAGCGAGCAGTGGAGGCTGGGTCATTGAATATATTCAAGGCTGAGTTAGACAGATTTTTGATTGACAAGGGTTCTGGGGGGCAGGCTGGAAAATGGACTGACGTTCATAATCAGATGAGCTATGATATTGAATGGTGGAGCAGTCTCGAGGGGCCGAATGGCCTACTCCTGCTCTGATTTCTTATGTCCTTATTAGGAAACAAATTATATGTACTAACTGAAGAAAGTACAATTTTACTTCAAAAATTATTAAATCATTTTTTTAAAGAAATAGTGTACAGATAACTAGATGTTTAGAAAAAATCAGTAACATATTAAATAGAACTATTACATGTACCAGTTGGAAAAACCTGTATACAATCTAAGCACTTAACCTTATGGTAGGGACTACATATTTTGAAATGACACATACTGTGAAATAATTTACTATGTGTTTCATTGAGTTTTTGGGCATATTTACAGCTACCACAAGTTCACTGCACAACAGCAAACCATATTCATTTACTATTAATATTTTCTACTTGCTACTAGTAATATACCATAAGCATCATATGTATTTATTCTTTCTGACTGGTGCTAATGATTTTTTTCCTTTTATTTTGATTTTTGTATATAGTTTTCTACCTTCCAACCCCTCTATTCCCTCAGGTAAACATGCTGTCCTTGGCCAAGTCCTTTTCAGCTGCTTCATTAATGACCTTCCCTCTATCATGTCAGGAGTGGGGCTATTCACTGACTGTTCCATTGTTTGCAGCTGCATTCATAATGCCTGTGATAATGAAGCAGCCCATGCCAGCCTATTTTTAAAAATGGGCTACTTGACCCCAACCCTACTTCTACTTCTGGTTTACCTGTGTTTGGATTGAAGTGGAGGGCAAGTGAACAAGTAACCAGCTTTGGAGAGGCAGGACAGTAATTTTAATATTTAAACAAAGCTATATGGATAAGATTATAGCAGCCAGTTGGATTTAATGTTTGTGGGCCAGTTTCCAGGGCTTGGGAAACTGGCAGCCACAGGATGACGAGAGCTGCCAGATCCATCATGTCCTTGCACTTCCAACACTTCTTGTGTGCCAGCAGGAGCAGGAGTGCTTCCCTCTGACCCTCCCAAGCTAACCTGTTGTTACCTCCCTCCCCCGCTTCCACCTCCACCCCGTGCGCACGATCTGATTTATCTTGTTCCCCCACCGCTCCACCCCAACCCCAAATATTGCAGCCTTGTGACTGTGATTTGGTCACCGTAAATGATGCAAGACCTGTCATGTCCTCTTAGTCTTCAGATAATAGAAGAATAATCACTCTGGTAGACTATGTGGCTAGGCTATACTCTATGAATCAGATTTATTAAAAGTAAAAACTTATACAACAAGAAATTGGAACAACAAATTTCATTAACTTGCAACAACAGATTTCATTAGCTTGCAACATAATCCCCTCAGTTCCCAGTCAGAAAAAAACAAAGGCATTTTGTTTCACTAACTCTCCTCATCACATTGAACCTGGACCAGTGCCCGCAACTCAAACTTATGAGGTCAAATTTACCCCATAGAGTCTTTATGTGATCATTTCCATGCTGATAGAACAGGAAATACTGGTGAGTTGACCAAAGGGTGCAGAATAATTTCTCTGCCTGATCATGGAGCTGTCAATCAGAAGCATGGCTTCTGTCTAGCTGACCCCTAGTGGGTCAATGATTAGTTCTGTCTTTATAAAGAGATTGTGAAACAGTTCCAGTAGAAACCTCTGTGCATGTTTTTTGTCAAATTATCTAGTACATGCTTTGTTTTTTTAAAATTACGATGAGATATAACAATAGCAATACTAGTTGTGTGTCCCACATGCTTTAGGATGAATGTGCCAGTAAAGAAGGGCGCATATGATCCTGGTAGAGCAGTTTGTTGATGACCATGCAGGCCTGTAGATGACAATGTCTACCACAAACAGATAACCACATTTTTGGATAATTCACCAATTGATACCTCTGATTTTGCTAACCCTTCTGTCTCTCACATCTTGCCTCCATGCTGGCATGGTGTTGCAGCTCAAAGCACTTCACTTCTCCTTTCACTGAAACATATTATTGGTATCTGTGGTCAGGATTTCCCAAGAGTCAATGACCATGTTGCACTGCATCACGTGAACCTTTATTGTATCTTTGTGGCACCTTTTCCCTGCTTTCCTTTGCTATCCACCAATTCTCCATAAAGTGCATGCTTCAGTAACTGTGCATCTGAGCATTGATTATCACAGTCTCAGTACTGATTCTGTTGCATATTCCAGTACTTGGTTGTTAATGATCATGTCCTGCCAGCTTATACAAAAGGATCATGAGAAATCAAACAAATATCCCAGTTATAATTGTAAGTAAAATTGCGCAGCCTACTTCTTTGATTTTACCTGCTGATATGCAAACAAATGCTCTTGGAGAAGAAAGATGGAGTTTCTAGTACTGCAGTGTGGAAGCAAAAAAAATCTACTTCCTACTCTTTAGAGACAGAAAATTGACATTGCATTAATCTTAATATAATGCAAATATCCTGAGAATTCCATGTTGGCAGTTTAGCACAGGACCCCAGTCTTAGTGTGCCACCCTGGGCCAATGCAGTCAGCTAGGTGGCTGGCAGCACAAATACACCACAGCTCAGACAGTGCTCTTCATAGCAGCAGCAGTGAGCAACCTGGTGACACAATTATAAAGTTTACCTCAGGCTAAGTTACTTTGCTTTCATATAGTGCATAAAATGGTTGGTGGAATCATTTGAAACATGGTTGAAGGTTGGCAGCATTGCAAACTGAGGCAAAGTGCCAGCAAATTGTTTGTCTCTAACATTATGCTCCTCTAAGTCTTTGGGGAGGCACTCTCAACATGTGTGCCAAGCAAAATAATTATGAATTGCTGTGTGTCAAACCTGTAAATTTCTGTTACTTTACTTCACAGTCAGATTTTCCTTTTTCTAGCTTGAACCAGTTTAGAATTGCATTAGAATTGATGAGGAAAAGATGTAGCACTTGTAACTCTGATACTTGTGTATAATTCTCAGTATTTTTGATGGAAAAATATTATTGGCACCATTTCTATGATTGTAAAGCTAAGTAAACAGAAAGCTGCATTTAGAGTAAAATAGGACCTTGATAGCCTAATGAAATATGTGCTGCTGTTTGTATTGTGCTATAAAAATAAGATCAAACAAAATTCATGAGTCATCCTCTCCCCACTTCCTCCCCCCCCCCCATCCCTGTTGCTGAAAAGATTTTTTTGAGATCATTGGATTATTTTGACTAATCAGTTCATTTAATTTAAAAATATATTATTTATGGTTTACATCTTTAAATTTAAGCCACTAATATCATAAGAATTAAGTGTACACATTTAACACAACCCTCATTACTGGAATATTTTCAGGTCTTATTTATATATGTCTATATGGTGGGGAATGGGAGAAATCCTATCTTGATATTTTGGATCATTTTTCAGTTGGACGAACTCCAGCTCTGCTGACTAAAGTTGTGTTTACCCTTTTATTTGTCTAAATTGCATTGTGATAATTGGTTTGATATAATCTATATTTTTGAAATGTTAGTTTCACAACAAAATATTGCTGTGTTTCAGGCATTTCTGCGGATGTGCAATCTGCCAGTCCAGGTGGTTTGTAGGGCAAATGCAGAGTACATGTCCCCATCTGGTAAGTCTGGAGCTGAATTAAATTCCTGGAGGGGTTGTTTTGTGATTCCATGGCAACATATCTAATCCAGTAACCTATAAACAGCACTGTACTGGTCATGAGCTATTTTTTTTACATATATTTTTGCATTACCCCGTCTTCATTCTCAGCCTTGCTTATTTGAGGAATAAT
The DNA here is from genome assembly GCF_036365525.1 of Heterodontus francisci. NCBI lineage: Eukaryota > Metazoa > Chordata > Chondrichthyes > Heterodontiformes > Heterodontidae > Heterodontus > Heterodontus francisci. The sequence continues at coordinate 77,702,119 of NC_090377.1, forward strand.
TGACTAAAGGTTGCAGTTTGGGAATTTTCATTGAGGTGTGTGTAAACTAGGATTGTCTGTGATGATATGACCTTGTATGCAAAGTAGCACATTACATAGATTACATACAATGTAACTGTTCAAACATATGACCATAAATGCTCTGCATACCAACCACACACTTTTTTAATTAAGCAAATTAGTAACTATGTTTTTCAGTAGAATTCACTTATACCTTTATCTATACTGTCCTAAGTAAAGAAAAAGATTTAGATGGTGGATAGACTCAAAATTCCTGAGACTGACATTTGGATCTTAGTGTCTATTTGATGCTCTTGGCCTTTATTGGGGTTTCCTTTGTGCCTGAACACACATGAATAAAAGCTTGGAGATCACTATGTTCAAAGAGACCTGCAATTCTTTTGTGATGCACTTATCGTATGGATGCAGATGAGGCTTTTGTTCATGCATTTCACCTCATCTATTACCCTAAGGCTGCTTGTGAAGGCAATGAAGAATGAATCTATTCAAAAGAACCACGACAGAGCCTGCTGTTAGTGTGAACTGTATATGAACTGACCTTAACAGCAGTTTTTGTGCATTTGGGTAAAACAGTTTTCTGTATCTTTTGCTTTTCAAGATATGAAACAAAACATAATTTGTGTATGTTTGTGCAAAAGCTTTACTGACAGTTCTGTTAAGCTTCATTAAAATGAAATGCTGAAGATGTTACTAAACATTTACTGCTGAGAGCTATCAAGAGAAAATATGTATTTTATTGGAGTGCACCTATAATTCCATAGCAGCAGGTGTTGAGAAAAGGAAGAGAAAATTGGAGGAAGAAGTCACCCTAACCATACCTCCTAGCAGTTGGTTATTGAACAGCAATGGGTAGAGACCTAAGAGCAATCAGCTGCCCTCCCCCTTCAACAGGGGAATACTACATTGCTCAAGAGGCCCTAAAAGGGTGACTGAGAACATTAGACTAATTCTTTGGAAATTACTTCGGGCAGTGTGTCATTTGGCATTAAATGTTTTAACAATTTTTAAATCTGTTTTGACTACACACTTGCATTTTAAGCCACAGTTATTTCAGTGACACTACAAGTTTACCGTGAGTACTGATATCAGTGGCTTTGGATACAAACTAAAGAATTAATGTGAATATAGATTTCATAAATGCACTGAGAAAGGGTGGCATTGTTGTGGTAGTAAGCTATTTCATAGCTCATTGGGTCCCTAACAATATATTATAATCCCAGCTGGCTATCTGAGAAGGATTTTATTTTTCTCCTGCTCCCTTCCCCAACCTCTGAAGGAGAATATAAAGACAAGGTGATTTGCTGTCACTAATCTTTACCAACTTTTTGAAGAACATCCTTGACAGAGCCCTTGGAATAGCCCAACTACCTGTCTTCACGATTGGGCAGTGGCATCTTCTATACGAAGATATTAAAGAATTTGAATGAGTACAAATGATTCCCCAGTTGCCTATTGGGGGGTGCACATTATCTTGTGTACTACTGGCCTGGACAACGTATGTCATCCAAGAGCGACGTCTCAATTCATTCCATCTTCGCTGCCTCCGGAGAATACTTGGCATCAGGTGGCAGGACCGTATCTCCAACACCGAAGTCCTCGAGGTAGCCAACATCTCCAGCTTATACACACTACTGAGTCAGCGGCGCTTGAGATGGCTTGGCCATGTGAGCCGCATGGAAGATGGCAGGATCCCCAAAGACACATTGTACAGCGAGCTCGCCACTGGTATCAGACCCACCGGCCGTCCATGTCTCCACTTTAAAGACGTCTGCAAACGCGACATGAAGTCCTGTGACATTGATCACAAGTCGTGGGAGTCAATTGCCAGTGTTTGCCAGAGCTGGCGGGCAGCCATAAAGGCGGGGCTAAAGTGTGGCGAGTCGAAGAGACTTAGCAGTTGGCAGGAAAAAAGACAAAAGCGCAAGGGGAGAGCCAACTGTGTAACAGCCCCGACAAACTATTTCTTCTGCAGCACCTGTGGAAGAGTCTGTCACTCTAGAATTGGCCATTATAGCCACTCCAGGCGCTGCTCCACAAACCACTGACCACTCCAGGCGCTTACCCATTGTCTCTCGAGATAAGGAGGCCAAAGAGAAGAGAAAAAGAGACCGAGCCATAGTGACCAGGAAGACCCCAGGTTTTATTTGTGTTGAGTTAGCTTATCTTAGCTAGGTACAATGCAATAGTACAGTTGTCCATAATGCAATACATAATACAATTGGCTGTAAGGCGGGACAAAAACAGCCAGGTTCCTACTCCTAATCCCTGTCCATTGATTCCCTGCATCTTTGGTTTGCAGATAGGGACAGGAACTAGGATTTAGAGGAATGGAGGGGTAAAGTTGGAAAAAGTGTGTGAAACAAAGTTGCTGGACATAGAAGAGCAAGTGAGATGCCAGAATTTAAAAAAAAAAAAAATGGATTTGAAATTTCTCTGAAGGCTGTTCAAGAGAAATGAATGATTAAAATAAATGAAACATTTATCCATGTCTTTGTCCTCTCCAGACTCTCATATTCTAATATTCTGCTGGCTGGCCACCCATCTTCCATTTCCATTAACTTCAGTTCATCCAAAGATCTGCTTTCTGTATCTTAATCCATTCACCGATCACCCCTGTTCCGGCAGACCTATGTTGACTTCTGGCCCTCCAATGCCTCAAATTTAAAATTCTCATCATCTCATGAGATCCTTAAAGGATCTCATAATTCTTCATGGCCTAGGCCCTTCCTGTAATGTCTTCTGGCTTTACAAACCCATACTCAAACCCTCCTTTTCTGTGACTACTTCCATCTGTGTCATCAACTGCCGACTTCATACTCCGGAATTCCCTCCCTCTGCACTTTCCTACCCCCCTTTAAGATGTTCCTTAAAACACACCGTTGTTCATCCCTCCTAGTATCACCACCTTTGACACAGTGTCCATTTTTTGGTCATGCCTCCACAAAGAACTTTGGAACATTTTTCTATATTAAAGGAATTTGATATTATATATTTGATATATCTACAGCAATTTGTTGCTGTAGATTAATGACTCTGCCAAAACAGCATCCACACACTAATTCTCTGTAAATACGTTATCCAATGTGTTATAAAATGTGAGAATTAATCCCTCCCAAATATGTATGCATGTGTGACTCATTTTTGAGTGAAAAGGGGCTTTCAGCCAGTCATAAATGGAAAATTTGTGTTAGGTTCATCAGCTAGGAGCAGTCAGCTTTTTAGATATCTGTTCACACCACTTGCATGGTGCCTGAAAAGCTGGCTGGTAAACGCAGAGTTGGAGACTCCAACCACTCCATCCACTGTGGAGAAGCAACATTGTTCCTCCTCTTTCATACTCTGGTCATCATTCTCACTAGTGTTCAATGCCTCGCCCAGTGAATACTTTTAGAATTGTAGAATCATACAGAAGAACATAATTTTGCCTTTCATGCTAATGCTGGCTATTTGAAAGACCTATTCAGTTGGTCCCATAGCCCTGTTTTTTTCCTATAACCCTGAAAAGTTATCCTTTTCAAGTCTATATCCACTTCCTTTTGAAAGTTACTGCTTATACTGTTTCCACCATCCTTTCGGGGATAGTGCATTTCAGATCATAACCACCTGCTGACCAATTATCTTAAATAAGAACATAAGAGGTACAAGCAGGAGTAGACCATGCAGCCCCTCGAGTCTGCTCCACCATTCATTACGATTATGGCTGATCTTCTGCTTCAATTCTACTTTTCCACCTGCTCCCCACATCCCTTGATTCTCTGTGAGACCAAAAATCTGTCTTTCTCAGCCTTAAATATACTCAACGATGAAGCATCCACAACCTTCTGGGATGGAGAATTCCAAAGATTCAAAACTCTCTGAGTGAAGAAATTTCTCCTCATTTCAATCCTAAATGATGACCCCTTATCGTGAGGCTGTGTCCCTGTGTTCCAGATTCCCCAACCTCAGTGTCTACCCTGTCAAGCCCCTTCAAAGGATCATCTTTCATTCTTCTAAACTCCACAGAGAATAGATCCAATTTACTCAGCCTCTAATCCCAGGAACCAATCTAGTGATCCTTCGCTGTACCTCTTCCAATGCAACAATATCCTTGCTTTAATATGGAGACCAAAACTGCGCACTGTACTCCAGGTGTGATCTCACTAAAGCCCTATACAATTGTAGCAAGACTTCCTTTTTCTTGTACTCCAGTCCTCTGGCAATAAAGGCCAACGTTTTGTTTTATTCATTCAGGGGATGTGGGTGCCGCTGACTAGGCCGACATTTATTGCCCATCCCTAATTGCCCTTGAAAAGGTGGTGGTGAGCTGCCTTCTTGAACTGCTGCAGTAGTTGGGGTGTAGGTTCACCAACAGTGCTGTTGGGAAGCGAGTTCCAGGATATTGACCCAGCGACAGTGAAGGAACGGCGATATAACTCCAAGTCAGGATGGTGTTTGGCTTGGAGGGGATCTTGCAGGTGGTGGTGTTCCCATGCATCTGCTGCAGTTATCCTTCTAGGTGGTAGAGATTGCAGGTTTGGAAGGTGCTGTCTAAGGAGCCTTGGTGCGTTGCTGCAGTGCATCTTGTAGATGTTACATACTGTTGCCACTGTGCATCGGTGGTAGAGGGAATGAATGTTGAAGGTGGTGGATCGGGTGCCAATCAAGTGGGCTGCTTTGTCCTGGATGGAGCGAGCTTCTTGAGTGGTGTTGGAGCTGCACCCATCCAGGCAGATGGAGAGTATTCCATCACACTCTAGTGGACAGGCATTGGGGAGACAGGAGGTGAGTTACTCACCGCAGAATTCCCAGCCTCTGACCTGCTCTTGTAGCCACAGATTGATGTGGCTGGTTCAGTTCAGTTTCTGGTCAATGGTGACCCCCAAGATGTTGATAGTGGGTGATTCAGCGATGGTAATGCCATTGAACATGAAAGGCATATGGTTAGATTCTCTCTTGTTTGAGATGGTCATTGCCTGGCACTTGTGTGGCATGAATGTTACTTGCTACTTATCAGCCCAAGTCTGGATGTTGTCCAGGTCTTGCTGCATATGGCCGCTGACTGCTTCGGGATCTGAGGAGTCGTGAATGGTGCTGAACATTGTGCAATCATCAGCAAACATCCCCACTCTGACCTTATAGTGGAGGGAAGGTCATTGATGAAGCAGTTGAAGATGGTTGGGCCTAGGACACTATCCTGAGGAACTCCTGCTGTGATGTCCTGGGACTGAAATGATTGCCCTCCAAAACCACAACCATTTGGTTCTCGTTATGACTCCAACCAGCGGAGAGTTTTCCCCTGATTCCCATTGACTCCAGTTTTGCTTGGGCTCCTTGATGCCGTACTCGTTCAAATGCTGCCTTGCTTTCACTGTACCTCTGGAGTTCAGCTCTTTTGTCCATGATTGGACCAATGCTGTAATGTGATCAGGAGCTGAGTGACCCTGGCGGAACGCAAACTGAGCATCAGTGAGCAGGTTATTGCTGAGCAAGTACAAACATACGATACGAACATATGAATTAGGAGCAGGAGTAGGCCATTCGGCCCCTCGAGCCTGCTACACCATTCAATAAGTTCATAGCTAAACTGATTTCTCCACATTACCACCTACCCCAATAACCTTTCACCCCCCCCCCCCCCCCCCCCACCTTGCTTATCAAGAATCTATCAACCATATTCAAAGACTCTGCCTTTTGAGGAAGAGAGTTCCAAAGACTCAAGACCCTCTGATAGAAAAAAATTCTCCTCATCTCTATCTTAAAATGCAATGCCTTATTTTTAAACAGTGACTCCTGGTTCGAGATTCTCCCACAAGGGGAAACATCCTTTCCCCATCCACCCTGTCAAGACCCCTCAGGATCTTATATGTTTCAATCAAGTCGCCTCTTACTTTTCTAAATTCCAGCAGATACAAGCCTAGCCTGTCTAATCTTTCCTCAAAAGATAGCCCGGCCATTCCAGGTATCAGTCTAGTAAACCTTCTTTGAACTGCTTCCAATGCATTTACATCCTTCCTTAAATAAGGAGACCAATACTGCACACAGTACTCCAGATGTGGTCTCTCCAATACCCTGTATAGCTGAAGCATAACCTCCCTAATTTTGTATTCAATTCCCCTTGCGATAAATGATAACATTCTATTAGCTTTCCTAATTATGTGCTGTACCTGCATACTAACCTTCTGCGATTCATGCACTAGGACACCCAGATCCCTCTGCATCTCAGAGCTCCGCAATCATTTAGATAATATGCTTCTTTGTTGTTCTTCCTGCCAAAATGGACAACTTTGCATTTTCCAACATTATACTGCATCTGCCAGATTTTTGCCCACTCACTTAATCTATCGATATCCCTTTGTAGCCTCCTTATGTCCTCTTCATAATCTACTTTCCTACCTATCTTTGTGTAATCAAATTTAGCAACCATGCCTTTTGGTCTCTTCATTTAAGTCATTTATATAAATTGTATAAAGTTGAGGCCCCAGCACAGATCCCTGTGGCACACCACTTGTTACATCCTGCCAACCAGAAAATGACCCATTTATGCCTACTCTCTGTTTCCTGTTAGCTAGCCAATCTTCTATCCATGCCAATATGTTACCCCTACACCATGAGCTTTTATTTTCTGCAATAACCTTTGATGTGGCACCTTATCAACTGCCTTCTGGAAATCTAAGTACAATACATCCACTGGTTCCCCTTCATCCACAGCACATGTAACTCCCTCAAAGAACGGCAATAAATTGGTTGAACATGGTTTCCCTTTCACAAAACCATATTGACTCTACCTGATTGCCTTCAACCTTTGTAAGTGCCCTGCTATTATGTCTTTAATAATAGCTTCTAACATTTTCCCCAAGACAGATGTAAAGCTAACTGGCCTGTAGTTTCCTGCTTTCTGTCTCCCTTTTTGAATAAAGGTGTTACATTCACTATTTTCCAGTCGAGTGGAACCTTCCCTGAATCTAGGGAATTTTGGAAAATTAAAACTAACGCATCAACTATCTCACTCGCCACTTCTTTTAAGACTCTACGATGAAGTCCATCAGGACCCGGGGACTTGTCAGCCCGCAGCTCCAACAATTTGTTCAGTACCACTTCCCTGGTGATTGTAATTTTCTTGAGTTCTTCCCGCCTTTCCATTTCCTGACTTACAGCTCATTCTGGGATGTTGCTTGTATCCTCTATGGTGAAGACCGATGCAAAATACCTGTTCAATTCATCTGCCATCTCCTTATTATCCATTATTAATTCCCTAGACCCACTTTCTATAGGACCAACGTTCATTTTGTTAACATTTAAAAAAAAATCTATAGAAACTCTTATTATTTATCTTTATATTTCTAGCTAACTTTCTCTCGTACTCTAATTTTATCTTCCTTGTCAGTCTTTGCTGTTTTTTACATTCTGTCCAATCTTCTGACCTGCCACCCATCTTTGTGCAACGATATGCTTTTTCTTTAAGTTTGGTACTATCTTTAACTGTTTTAGTTAACCACGGATGGAAGGTTCCCCACCCCCCCCTTGGAATTTTTCTTTCTCATTAGAATGCGTCTTTTCTGTGTGTTCTGAAATATCCCCTTAAATGTCTGCCACTGCCTCTCTACTGACTATCCCTTAACCTATTTGCCAGTTTACTTTAGCTAGCTCTGCTTTCATGCCCTCATAATTGCCCTTGTTTAAGTGCCTCTTGATAGCACTGTTGACGACCCCTTCCAGCACTTTTCTGATGATCAGGAGTACACTGATGGAGCGGTAATTGGCCGGGTTGGATTTGTCCTGCTTTTTGTGCATAGGACATAACTGGGCAATTTTCCACATTGCTGGGTGGGTGCCAGTGTTGTAGCTGTACTGGAACAGCTTGGCTAGGGGCCAAGTTCTGGAGCACAAGTCTTCAGTACTATTGCCAAAATGTTGTCAAGGCCCATAGCCATTTCAATATCCAGTGTCTTCAGTCGTTTCTTGATATCACATGGAGTGAATCGGATTGGCTGAAGACTGGCATCTGTGATGCTGGGGACCTCAGGAGGAGGCCGAGATGGATCATCCACTCGGCAATTCTGGCTGAAGGTGGATGCAAATGCTTCAGCCTTGTCTTTTGCACTGATGTGCTGGGAGCCCTCATCGTTGAGGATGGGGATGTTTGTGGAGCCTCCTCCTCCTGTCAGTTGTTTAATTGTTCTCCACCATTCATGACTGAATGTGGCAGGACTGCAGATCTTAGATCTGATCTGTTGGTTGTGGGATCACTTAGCCCTTTCTGTTGCCTGCTGCTTCCGCTGTTTGACATACAAGTAGTCCTGTGTTGTAGCTTCAGCAGGTTGACATTTCATTTTTAAGTATGCCTGGTGTTGCTGCTGGTATGCCCTCCTGCACTATCATTGAACCAGGGTCGGTCCCCCGGCTTGATGGTAATAGTAGAGTGGTGGTATGCCAGGCCATGAGGTTACAGAGTGTGGTTGAATACAATTCTGCTGCTGCTGATGGCCCACAGCACCTCATGGATGCCCAGTTTTGAGCTGTTAGATCTGTTCGAAATCTATCCCATTTAGCACAGTGGTAGTGCCACACAACACGATGGTGGCTACCCTCAGTGTGAAGACAGGACAACTTCTCTACAAGGACTACAAGGTGGTCACTGCTACCAATACTGTCATGGACAGATGCACCTGCGACAGGTAGATTGATGAGGATGAGGTCAAGTAGGTTTTTGCCTCTTGTTGGTTCCCTCACCACCTGCCGCAGACCTAGTCTAGCAGCTATGTCCTTTAGGACTCGGCCAGCTTGGTCAGTAGTGGTGCTACCGAGCTACTGTTGGTGATGGTGATGGACATTGAAGTCCCCCACCCAGAGTACACTTTATGCCCTTGCTACCCTCAGTGCTTCTTCCATTTGGTGTTCAACATGGAGAATCACTGATTCATCAACTGAGGTTGGGGGTGGATGGGGGGGGGAGGGTGTGTGCAGTGTGGTGGCGTAGGTGGCAATCAGCAGAAGGTTTCCTTGCCCATGTTTGACCTGATGCCATGAGACTTCATGTGATCGAAGTCAATGTTGAAGACTCCCAGGGCAACTCCCTCCCGATTGTATACCGCTGTGCCGCCACCTCTGGTGGATCTGTCCTGCCAGTGGGTCAGGACATACCCAGGGTTGGTGATGGTGGTGTCGCGACATAGTCTGCAAGGCATGTTTCCGTGAGTATGTCTGTATCAGGCTGTTGCTTGACTAGTCTGTGGGACAGCTGTCCCAATTTTGGCGCAAGCCCCCAGATGTTAGTGGGGAGGACTTTGCAGAGTCGACAGGGCTGGGTTTACCGTTGTCGTTTCCGGTGCTTAGGTCATGCCGAGTGGTCCGTCCGGTTTCCTTCCTATTCTTAGAGTTTGTAGTGGTTTGATACAACTCAGTAGCTTGGTAGGCCATTTCAGAGGGCAGTTAGGAGGCAACCACATTGCTGTGGGTCTGGAGTCACACATAGGCCAGACCAGGTAAGGATTGCAGATCTCCTTTCCAGATTGGTTTTTACAACAATCGGCATTGGTTTCATGATCACCAGTAGTGTAGCTTTTTGTTAAAATTCCCGGGGCTCTGGGTTACTAGTCTAGTGACATTACCACTACACCACTATCTCCCCCCAACCCCCCCCCCCCCCCCCACCCCCTGTCATTTGCCTTCCTAATTGCTTGCTGTATCTGCATGCTAACTTTCTGTGTTGCATGTGCAAGTGCACCCAAGTCTCTCTGAACATTTTTTTCCCCCCCAAGTCTCTCTGAACATCAGCATTTAGAAGTTTCACACCTTTTTAAAAATATTCTGCTTTTCTATTACTATCAAAGTGAATAACCTCACAGTTACCTCATTATACTGCATCTGTCACCCTGTTGTCCACTCACTTAACCTGTCCATATCTCGTTGCAGCCTCTTTGTGTCTTGCTCACAGCATACATTCCTTCCTTACTTTGTATCATCAGCAAACGCGGATATGTTCCTCTCGGTCTCTTCACCTAAGTTATTAATATAATTTGTAAATAACTGAGGCTCCAGCGCTTGCGGCACTTCCATATATTGTAGACATGGCACACCACCTGTTCTCCATGTCTATCTAACCTTATTTATTTATTTGATTAGTTAACTATTAATTTAGTAAAATAATAGCAAGTTACAGTCTCCCACCTTCGAATAAAACAAAAACACTCACCAGCTACTGGAGGTAAAACAAAAGGAATAAAAAGTAGCACCTCCCGCACCCTCTGCACTGAATTCTCTCTTGCACCATATTCCTGACTTTAGCACTCTATTTACGAAGCACTCTGTTCCCGAAGCACTCTGTTCCCTGATCACTCTGTGTGGTAGCAAACATTGTCTACTGATAGAGAGCTTATGACTCGCATCCTAGTTACAATTGCTAAATCAGCTTCCTGCTACAGTAATTAACACGTATTTTGGGAAATCAGTGCCCTTTAGTCCTGTTGGTGGAAACTATTTCTCCCTATCCTGTCCCTCATCATTTTAAATATCTCAGTTAAATCCCCCTTATCCTTCTCTGCTCTAAGGAATACAATCCCATCTTTTTCCTGTCTTTCCACATAACCGTTATCCCTTCTAGTATTCCAGCAAATCCCCTTTTGTCAAGGGCTTGACAGCCAAATTCAAAATTGCACATAATACTCCAGCTGAGGTTTAATCTGTGATTTATAAATGTTTGCCATAACCTCCTTGCTTTTGTATTCTGTGCCCCTGTTTATGAAGACAAGGATTTTGTGTGCTTTATCAGCTTATCCAGCCACCTTCAAAAATTTGTGTGTGAATCCTCAAGTCACTCTGTTCTTGCACCCCATTTAAAATTGTACCATTCTGACTCGCTATCTATTTCCTCTTGAGTAGTTGTCTCTGTGCTGGTGCTTGCATAGGTAAGATGGTCTGAAAGAATTAGTGATGAAGCGGCAGCAGTGTGGGTAGGACATGCCATTAGATTTCGATCTGTAAGGTGCTTTACAGAAATGAACGCTGAGCCAAAGATACTGGGAGGGGTGACTAAATGTTTGGTCAAAGAGACGAGTTTCAAGGAGGATCTTAATGAAGAAAAAGGAGGTAGAGAGGCAGGGGGTTTAGAAAGTGAATTCCAGTTTGTAGGGTATAGATTTCTGAAGGCACAGCCACCACACTGTTGAAAGAGTGTACTGTAATATCCTACTGAATACATTCCAACCATTGATGTTTCACACTGGTGGTAACCCACCAGTGTCAGCATTTTCTGATGGAAATCCACTTTCAACTGTGTCACCCAGAATTTTATGACAGCTTGATTATGTACATGCGCAGAGTTTAATGTAGTTGTGAAGGCCCAAGCAGTGGTACACAAAGGTGATAGGCAAATCATCCCAGAATGCCCCCAAACTTTTTCTGCTCATGCACAGATTGCCAAGCACTTCCGTAAATGCCATGGGTTTCCCTCTGGTTTGACCCTGCATTTGGCGATTTGTAGAGGTTAGTTGCATTTTTACTTCTGTATCAAAATTGGTTTTTTTTGAGGCACAAGGGAAATGGTGAAAGAGTAATCAGCCATTCAAACAAAACAAACAAGCCAAGTCTGGCTTGTCAAGTCTTTAAGAAAGTCAGCCACACACAGACTATTTGTCTCCAATGCTTCTACAGCCAGCATAGACAACTTAGGCTGCCTCCTCAGTTCAGATCAGAGAGCTTTGCACTCCGTAGAAGAAGAGACTGTGCATCCAGGAAAGGTCTTGGCTGACATGAGCTTTTTTCACATAGGACTTCCTCTTCTTGCATCCAAAATAAGTGTTTTAAATAGAAATACTTTTTAAAAATTCATTCCTGGGGTGTGGCTGTCGCTGGTTAGGCCAACATTTATTGCCCATCCCTAATTGCCCTTAAGAAGGTGGTGGTGAGTTGCCGTCTTCAACCGCTGCAGTCCATGTGAGGTAGATACACCTACAATGCTGTTAGGAAGGAAGTTCCAGGATTTTGACCCAGCGACAGTGAAGGAACAGTGATATAGTTCCAAGTCAGGATGTTGTGTGGCTTGGAGGGGAACTTGCAGGTGGTTTAGTTTAGAGTTACAGCACTGAAACAGGTTCTTCGGCCCACCGAGTCTGTGCCGACCATCAAACACCCATTTATACTAATCCTACACTAATCCCATATCCCTTCCACATCCCCACCTGTCCCTATATTTCCCTACCACCTACCTATATTAGGGGCAATTTATAATGGCCAATTCACCTATCAACCTGCAAGTCTTTGGCATGTGGGAGGAAACCGGAGCACCCGGAGGAAACCCACGCAGACACAGGGAGAACTTGCAAACTCCACACAGGCAGTACCCAGAATTGAACCCGGGTCGCTGGAGCTGTGAGGCTGCGGTGCTAACCACTGCGCCACTGTGCCGCCCTACTGTCGTGTTCCCATGCATCTGTTGCCCTTGTCCTTCTAGGTGGTAGAGGTTGCGGGTTTGGAAGGTGCTGTCGAAGGAGCCTTGGTGGGGTTGCTGCAGTGCATCTTGTAGATGGTACACACTGCTGCTACTATGCAGAAGTTATCACAGAGAAATAAACTAGTTAGCTCAACCAGTCTGCATTGGTGTTTACCCAACATGTGAGCAATTAATATTAATTACATTTATCCACCTTTCCTTATCCTTGCATCCTCCACCTATCCAATCTAATCTTGAATGTTGACATAGGGTATAAATTTGTCAGGGCTGTTTTACGGGCATGGGCACGAAGTTGATGACACGACAGCAATGTGTGCCTGAAACTGAAGGCCCGAGGCCAACCCAAATTTGTTTATTTAGAAGGCTGAGCTGTCTGACATGTGACACTGGCAGCTTGCTCTTCTGCCAATACTGCACACAATACAGTAACTGAGGTCTTGGGCTGAATTTTACACCACCCCAGTGGGTCGGATAGTGGCGTGGGAACGGATGGGAACAGCATAAAATTGAGCGGGAGGCTCCGAGCGGCCTTCCCAGTCCATTCCTGCCTGCGGCCAACTTTACGGTAGGCTGGGGCGGGGAGGAATGGCCCGCCTGCCTGAGGCCAATCAAGGCCCTTAAGTGGCCACTTAACGGCCACTTAAATGCCCTCGCCTGCCTGCACGGTTATTTTACCCGTGGCAAGCAGGCGTGCTGGGGACATGAAAGGCCAGCCAGCGATAGCTGCCGGCCTTTCCACATGCCGGGGGGTGGTGGTGGTGCCATGGCAGTCGGGCACAGGGTGCCCAACTGAGGGCAGCCCCTGTCTTCCAATCCACCCTGGGACCCAAGATTTCCTCCCCCCAAAAAGACCACCAGGGCACGACTGATCCCCCGGGTGAGGAATGCCCAACTTACCTTCACACCTGGCTCCACGTTGTTGGCTGGGCTGCAGTCCTAGCAGTGGCCACCGCTCCCGGTGGCGCTGCTGGGACTAAGAGCTGCCAGCCTGTTGATTGGTCGGCAGCTCACTGAGGCGGGACCTCCTCCCTCAAGCAGATGGAAGTCCCGCCTCGGGACAATTAAAGCCTGGGGACCCGTAAAATGCGGGACGGATCCCTGGGCTAGGCGGAAGCGACTTTTACGTCGGTGGCGCATTCCTGTCTGCCTAAGGTAAAATACAGCCCCTTGTATCATCATCATCATCAGTTGACTACTGCCAAAGCTCCTCTGATGGTCCTCCACTTGAAAGCAGGCACTTAAACTCTAATATTTTGTTTTGAATTGTCTAAGGGTATCTTTTTTGTTAGCTTAGTATGCACTGTAGCTGAGGCATGGCTTACAGGTTGTGTATGCCATTAGATAATTCAAGGATCAGCTCATCTTCCTGTTAATGCATTTCTTCCATCAGGAGTTCCATTATCCTTCACCTGAAGCTGTTGGCACTTTTTGTAGGTGGCCAGCTTACTTAACTGTCACTCAGCACCCTGACCAGTCACAGATGGTACCATCTAATATCACTATGATAGCAGGTTTTAACACATGACTCAACCAGAAATTTTTTTTGTTGGCTCATCATTACCTGTTGGCTTTTATATTCTATATATTTCATGATAAAAACCTAAAACAAAACTAGAATCCCATTAGCTTTTTTTGTACAGACTTTTCAACCTGAGGTTCTGCCTTTAATGGCCAGTGAACCTCTTCCTACAAATTACTCTGCTGTTCTACAGCATAGAACCTAATGCATTACCTCACACTTAGACATGAATTTCCTCTTGCAATTTTTTTAGTCCATTCCTTTATCATTATCCCCTTTGGTCTTCTAAATAATTGTCTCTACCTTCCATTATGGTATCATTGCAAATTTCAACTCCATTTTTTCTGAGCCTGTGTCCAAAACATTGACATACGCAATGAACATAAGTGTCCTGATGAACTTTTTGGGGCACCGCTACCCATATTCAACCACTCCTAATGACTGTTTTTTACTCTCTTTCTCCTGTTTTCTAACTAGTTTTAATTCAGTTTGCTATCGTCCCCTAATTCCATACATCTTAATCTTCTCTGGTAATCTCCTTTGTGGTACCTTGTCAAAAGTTTTCCTAAAGTCCATGTACACAACATCCACTTTATTTCCCCATCTACCATGTCTATTATCTCCCAAAAGAATTTGATGAGGTTTGTTGAGCATGATATTTTCCTTTCGAAAACTGTGTTGATTGCTTCTATTTTCTCTTTACCTAGGTACAAAGTAATTTCTTAGAAACTCAAAGTTTTCCCTACCACAGATGTTTGATAACTGGACTGTATTTACCTGAATTAACTGTATCTCCAGTTTTAAAGATGAGTACTACATTTACCACTTTCCAGTCCTCTAATACACATCCATACTCAATAGAGCCCTGAAATAAGGCCCAGATTTTCCTGCAAAAGCGGGATTGGCAATGTACACTGTAAACTGTGCCATCTAGTGCACCGATCTCACCATTGCTAATGTGTTGCAAATTTTGCTGGTTTTCTAATTGGAATATGCCACTGGGAGCATGGCAGGCAATATGTCACTCAACGCTACCTTATATTCAGCATCTAGAGCCATGGGAGGGTGCCAGTGAATGGAAGTCCTAACTTCTTAAATGCCTCCCTTTTCGACTTCTGAAATTTCTGTCAGTTTCATGACTGTGTGTGACCTATGAGTTCTGGCCACTACCAAGTCGCCACATAATAAATGATTAATTTAAGAATAAAATAATTATTGACCTTTATTTCTATGCATAGTGAGGAGATAAAATGATCTAAACAAGCTAACTGTGAATTTTTAACTTACTAAATAAGTTCTGATGATTTTTGCTCTGAGTTGGACTAAAGATTACAAATCTTTATGGACAACAGACATTTACATAATGAAATGCTGACTTTCCTCTGAGTAACTGGGCTTGAAATGTTTTTGAGGCATATGTGAAACAATTTACTTATAACTGAAACAAGTGATTATTAAGCACACTAGATTCATAAGAAAATATATGTTGTGTTAGTGGCTTCACTGAGGTTGACCCTTTGGAGAAAACAGAAGTGGCCATTTAAATTCTGAAAATAATGCCAGAAATTGAAAGGACTCCAGACATATGGTGTGGTAATATTCAAATTGGAAATCCCAGGTGCAGGAAGTGGATATTCTAAGATCCTAGTTTAATCTTTGCAATAGTAATCTATTTTTAACAACTGGGAGTTTAAACCTGATCTTGGTGCAATAAATCATGCGGCTGCCAGGGCACTTAGACCATATTTTTAAGTCTTAAGTGGCATTGGTGTTGAAAACTGGCTTAAATGCAGGAAATTTGCAATCAGCATTGATTTTACTGGGGCGGGGCTCTGATAATGACCTGTTTGCACCGAGCTTAATGCCAGAGCGGCACAAAAATCACAGGAAAATAATGGCGTAAGTCACTTACTCCATAATTTCCACTTTCTTTTGCACCATTCTAGGGTGCCTAGAATGTAGATGTACCATTATAATGGCACAAGTTGCTGGGGAAATGTGGGCTATAATTTCTTGGTACTTGGCAATTTCCTGCGTTATGCCCCTCGGGATCCTACTATCACTCGTCTCACTCTCAGCACTTCAGGATTTACTTATCCTTCTCTTTATTAAAGACCAATGCAAAGTACTTATTAAATATCTGCACCATTTTCTGATTGTCATCTGAAAAATTGACAGTGCTTTCCTCTCGGGAGTCCTGCCTTATTTTAACCGTTCTCTTTTTACTGATTTGCTTCACTATACAGAGCTTGATTTAGTTCGTAATTGTGATTTAATTCTTTTATTTCCTCACATCTTCAAATTATTATCACTCCTGACAGTTTATAAGGGAGAATAACCAGGACAAAGCAGCCTGCTTGATTGGCACCCCATCTACAAACATTCACTCCCTCCACCACCGACGCACAGTGGCAGCAGTGTGTACCATCTACAAGATGCACTGCAGCAATGCACCGTCTCCTTAGACAGCACCTTCCTAGCCTGCGATCTCTACCAACTAGAAGGACAAGGGCAGCAAATACATGGGAACATGTAAGTTCCCCTCCAAGTCACACACCATCCTGACTTGGAACTATATTGCCTTTCCTTCACTGTCGCTGGGTTAAAATCCTGGAACTCCCTTCCTAACAGCACTGTGGGTATACCTACCCCACATGGACTGCAGCGGTTCTAGAAGGCAGCTCATCACCACCTTCTCGAGGGCAATTAGGGATGGGCAATAAATGCTGGCCTGGCCAGTGACGCCCACATCCCATGAATGAATTAAAAAAAACTTTTTTCCTTTTCTTTTCCTCTTCATATTAATGCTGATATCTCATTGTTATCTGGTTCCACAGGCTCTGGTTATTTTCTAGGACCGCTCTCAAGTGGCTATTATTGGTACATGCCGACAATCAGCATTTCACTGTTTCCTAAGATCTGTCTGCAGATCATTCTGATGGAAATTAGTGCTTTCACTGCCTTTCTCGCCCTTGTCCAAGAATGCCCTGAAATCTTGCATGTCTAGAGTATCACTGTAATTAGGGGTCTTAAGGTGCTTAGAGGCACAGAGCAAGGCTAGAATACTTAATGAGTACTTTGTATAGGTGTTTACAAAGGAAGAAGAATCTGACAAAATATTAATAGAAGCAGTTAGAGTAGAAGCAATGGATAGGGTAAGAACTGAGTGGGAGGAGGTACTGGCAAGGCTGGCTTTGCTTAGGGTAGATAAGTCACCTGGTCCAGATGGCTTGTATCCCAGGTTGCTAAAGGAAGTAGGGGTGGAGATGGCAGAAGGGCTTCCCATAATCTTCCAATCTTTCCTAGATATGGGGGAGATGCGAGAGGATTGGAGAGCGGCAAATGTGTTACCCTTATTCAAGAAACGGTGTAAGGACAGTCCTAGCAACTACAGGCCAGTTAGTTTAACAGCAGTGGTGGGTAAAGTTTTAGAAACAATAATCAGGTTTGAGTTAAAGATAGCCAGCACTGATTTGGAAAAAGCCGATAATGCTTGACTATTCTAATTGAATTTTTTGATGTAGTAACAGAGAAGGTTGATGAAGGGAATGTGGTGAACGTTGTTTATATGGATTTTAAGAAAACGTTTGATAAAGTAGCACATAAAAAGCTGGTTAACAAAATTGAGGCTTATGGAATAGAAGGGTTAATGTCCAGTTGGATAAAAAATTGGCTTAAGCACAGAAAACAGAGAGTTGTGGTAAATGGTTGTTTTGCAGACTGGAGGATGGTAGACACTGGTGTTCCCCAAGGGTCAGTACTAGGACCACTGCATTTTTTGCTAGATCTATATGACTTGGATCTTGGAATACAGAGTAGAATTGCAAAATTTGTTGATGCTACCAAACTTGGAGGTGTGGCAAACAGTGACGATTGTGCAAACCACCTGCAACAGGACATAGATGGGCTAGCAGAATGGGCAGACAAGTAGCAGATGGAATTTAATACAGACAAGTGTGAGGTGATGCATTTTGGCAGAAGGGGTATGGTGAGGCAATGTAGACTTAATGGCGCAGTTCTAAAGAGTGTTACAGGAACCGAGGGACCTCTGGATGCATGTGCATCAATCTTTGAAGGTGGCAGGACGTATCGAGAGAGTGATTAGCAAAGCATATGGGATCTTGGGCTCCATAAATCGAGGCACGGAGTACAAAGGAAGGGAAATTATACTGAGCCTTTATGAAGCTGTGCTTAGGCCCCAACGAGAGTATTGCGTTCAGTTCTGGTTGCTATACTTCAGGAAGGATGTGAGGGTCCTGGAGAGGGTGCAGAGGAGATTTACCAGAATGGATCCAGGGATGGAGGTTTTTAGTTGCAAGTTAGGTTGGAAAAGCTGGGGTGGTTCTCCCTGGAGTGAAGGAGATTGAGGGGAGATTTGATAGCGGTGTTCAAGACTACGACAGGCTTAGATCAATTAGACAAGGGAAAACTGTTCCCATTAATTGCTGGTACAAGGACTCGAGGACACCGATTGAAGGTTTGGGGAAATATGAGGAAGAACCTTCTTAGGCAGCGAGTGGTAATGACCTGGAACTTACTGCCCACTAGGATGGTAGAAGTGGAGACAGTCAATGATTTCAAAAGGAAATTGGATGGACACTTGAAGGAAATAAACTTGCAGGGCTATGGGAATTCAGTGGGGGAGTGCGACTGACTGGATTGCGCCACACAGAGCTGGCATGGACTCGCTGGGCCGATTGACCTCTGTCTATGCTGTAAATGACTCTGACTCTAAGGTGGTTCTTCATTTTGTCTGGAACAGATGTTAGAAGCCTACCAATCAGAAAAATTAGATAGTATTTTGCTTTTGTGAGCAATGTGTACAGGTAGTAACTTTAAATGGGAATACTGCATTTTAGTATGTCATATTTGCAGGTATTGGGTTTCAGAAACATACTGAATTTTGGAACATTAAGAAAAATTCAGTTACCATGTAGCAGTGACCTTGGTTGCAGGAGTTTATTTGGGGCTGTTTTTCATTTATACATTGTTTTTTGAGTTGTCAGCTGTTTTGGGGTCACATCTACCATTTTGATGCTGCTCATCAACTTTTCTGAATTTTGTGAATAGGAATGTATACAGCAATGCCTCCTCAATTCTATTTTTAAACTGACTCCCAATTCTACACTTACTCGTAATTAATGACACCTTAACCACTGGTAGCATTGTTTACCTTCCCCTTTAGGCTAGTGTGTCAGAAAAGGAAAGCTTATATCTGACGCCAAGAACTTTTTAAAAATTCATTCATGGGATATGGGGGTCGCTGGCTGGGCCAGCATTTATTGCCCATCTGTAATTGCCCTTGAGAAGGTGGTGGTGAGCTGCCTTCTTGAACCGCTGCAGTCCATGTGAGGTAGGGGTATAACCACAGTGCTGCTAGGATGGGAGTTCCAGGATTTTGAACCAGCGACAGTGAAGGAACGGCGATATAGTTCCAAGTCAGGATGGTGTGTGACTTGGAGGGGAACTTGCAGGTGGTGGTGTTCCCATGCATTTGCTGCCTTTGTCCTTCTAGTTGGTAGAGGTCACAGGTTTGGAAGGTGCAGTCTAAGGAGCCTTGGTGCGTTGCTGCAGTGCATCTTGGAGATGGTACACACTGCTGCCACTGTGCATCGGTGGTGGAGGAAGTGAATGGTGCCCCATCCACAAACAATCAAGTGGGCTGCTTTGTCCTGGATGGTGTTGAGTTTCTTGAGTGTTGTTGAAGCTGCACCCATCCAGGCAAGTGGAGAGTATTCCATCACACTCCTGACTTGTGCCTTGTAGATGGTGGACAGGCTTTGGGGAGTCAGGAGATGAGTTACTCACTGCGGGATTCCTAGCCTCTGACCTGCTGTTGTAGTCACAGTATTTATATGGCTACTCCAGTTCAGTTTCTGGTCAATGGTAGCACCTCGGATGTTGGTAGTGGGGGATTCAGCGATGGTAATGCCATTGAATGTTAAGGGAGATGGTTAGATTCTCTCTTGTTGGAGATGGTCATTGCCTGGCACATGTGTGGCGTGAATGTTACTTGCCACTTATCAGCCCAAGCCTGGATATTGTCCAGGTCTTGCTGCATTTCTACACGGACTGCTTCAGTATTTGAGGAGTGGTGAATGGTGCTGAATATTGTGCAATCATCAGCGAACATCCCCACTTCTGACCTTATGATTGAAGGAAGGTCATTTATGAAGCAGCTGAAGATGGTTGGACCTAGGACACTACCCTGAAGAACTCCTGCAGTGATGTCCTGGAGCTCAGATGATTGGCCTGCAACAACCACAGCCATCTTCCTTTGCGTTAGGTATGACTCCAATCTGCAGAGAGTTTTCCCGCTGATTCCCATTGACTCCAGTTTTGCTAGGGCTCCTTGATGCCATACCCAGTCAAATGCTGCCTTAATGCCAAGGGCAGTCATTCTCACCTCACCTCTTGAGTTCAGCTCTTTTGTCCATGTTTGAACCACGGCTGTAATGAGGTCAGGCGTTGAGTGGCCCTGGCGGAACCCAAACTGAGCGTCACTGAGCAGGTTATTGCTAAGCAAGTGCTGCTTCATGGCGCTGTTGATGACACCTTCCATCACTTTACTGATGATTGAAAACAGATTGATGGGGCGGTAATTGGCCGGGTTGGAATTGTCCTGCCTTTTGTGTACAGGACATACTTGGGCAATTTTCCACATTGCTGAGTAGATGCCAGTGTTGTAGCTGTACTGGAACTGCTTGGCTAGGGGCGCGGCAAGTTCTGGAGCATAGGTCTTCAGTACTATTGTCGGAATATTGTCAGGGCGCGTAGCCTTTGCTCAATACTACAGAATGCTGAGAGGAGTATAGAAAGGGGTGAAATCAAATAGAAAATTAAGAAACCTAAGAGGGCATGAAAGAATATTGGCAAGCAAAACCAAAGTGAACCCAAAGATGTTTTATCACTATATTAAGAGTAAGAGGATAACTAAGGAAAGAGTAGGGCCCATAAAAGACCAAAAAGGTAACCTATGTGTCGGGGTGGAAGTTGTTGGTATTGTTCTTAATGAATACTTTGCATCTGTCTTCACAAAAGAGAGGGACGATGCAGATATTGTAGTTAAGGAAGAGGGGTGTGAAGTTTTGGATGTGATCAACATGGGGAGAGAGGACGTATTAATGGGATTAGCATCCTTGAAAGTTGATAAATCACCAGGGCTGGATGAAATGTACCCGAGGCTGTTAAAAGAATCAAGAGAGAAAATAGCAGAAGGTCTTACCATCATTTTCCAATCCTCACTGGATACTGTTGTGGTGCCGGAGGATTGGAGGACTGCTGACATTGTACCTCTGTTTAAAAAGGGAACGAGGGGTAGACTGAATAATTACAAGCCAGTCAGTCTAACCTCAGTAGTGGGCAAATTATTGGAATCTATTCTGAGAGACAGGATAAACTGCCATTTAGAAAGGCACAGATCAATCAAGGATAGTCAGCATGGCTTTGTTAAGGGAAGATCTTGTCTGACCAACTTGATCAAATTTTTTTGAAGAAGTAACGAGGAAGATAGATGAGGGTAGTGCAGTTGATGTAGTCTACATGGATTTTAGCAAGGCTTTTGACTAGGCAGCCTGGTTTAAAAAAAAAAATCCCATGGGATCCAGGGAAATGTAGCAAGGTGGTTACGAAATTCGCTCAGTGGCAGGAAGCAAAGGGCAATTGTTGGGTGTTTTTGCGACTGGAGGGCTGTTTCCTGTGGTGTTCTGCAGGGCTCAGTACTGAGTCCCCTGCTTTTTTGGTATATATTAATGATTTGGACGTAAATGTGGGGGGCATGATCAAGAGGTTCGCAGACGACACAAAGATTGGCCATGAGGTAGATGGCGAGGAGGATAGCTGTAGGCTGCACGAAGGTATTGAGGGTCTGGTCAGATGGGCAGAAAAGTGGCAAATGGAATTCAACCCGGAGAAGTGTGATGTGATGCATTTGGGGAGGTCAAACAAGGCAAAGGAACACTCGATTAATGGGAAAATACTGAGAGGTGTAGAGGAAGTGAGGGACCTTGGAGTAAATGTCCAAAGATCCCTGAAGGTAGCAGGACAGGTCGATAAAGTGGTTACGAAGGCATATTGAATCCTTTCCTTTATTAGCCGAGGTATAGAATATAAGTGCAGGGATGTTCTGCTGGAACTGTATAAATCATTGGTTAGGGCCACAACTTGAGTATTGTGTGCAGTTCTGGTCACCTCATTACAGAAAGGATGTAATTGCACTTGAGAGGGTACAGAGGAGATTTACGAAGATGTTGCGGGGGCTGGAAAAATGCAGCAATGAGGAAAGATTGGATAGGCTGGGGTTGTTCTCCTTGGAACAGAGAAGGCTAAGGGGAGATCTGATTGAAATGTACAAAACTTTGAGGGGTCTGCTATTTACCATGGCAGAGAGGTCAGTGACTAGGGGGCATAGATTTAAAGAGATTGGTAGAAAGATTAGAGGGGAGATGAGGAAAAGTTATTTCACCCAGAGGGTGGTGGGGGTCTGGAATTCACTGCCTGAAAGGGCAGTTGAGGCAGAAACCCTCAGCTCATTCAACAGGAACCTGGATATGCCTCAAGTGTTGTAATCTGCACGGCTCCAGTCCAAATGCTGGAAGGTGGGATTAGAATGGATTGATCGTTTTTCGGCCAGCATAGACATGATGGGCCAAGTGGCCTCTTTCTGTGCCTTAAACTTTCTATGATTCAATGATTCATTGCTGATATTTAGTTTCAAATGACCAGTAGTGACAAATTTTATAAATTATAAAGCCTAATATAGATTATAGGATCATACCTGGCACTTTCTGGATACATGGCAAACAAGAAGACGACCGAAGCCCTTCTCACCAATTTGTGTTCTTCACGAGTGGGATTTTCCATTGCCACAGTGACCAGATGGACTCAGAAAGGTGAACTTGGAATCATTACTCATCTCCTGCCCCCAAAAAATTGTTCACAGCATTAGAGTTGTACAGTAGTGGGTTTGACTAAATATACAAAGTGTACAATCTTGCAGTGCCAAGTAAGCCCAAAAGCAAATATATTTTTAAAATGGCAAGCAAATAATCAAATGAAGTGTCCTCAGTACCTTGCTCTACGGCAGCGAGGCCTGGACAACGTATGCCAACCAAGAGCGACGTCTCAATTCATTCCATCTTCGCTGCCTTCGGAGAATACTTGGCATCAGGTGGCAGGACTATATCTCCAACACAGAAGTCCTTGAAGCGGCCAACATCCCCAGCTTATACACACTACTGAGTCAGCGGCGCTTGAGATGGCTTGGCCATGTGAGCCGCATGGAAGATGGCAGGATCCCCAAAGACACATTGTACAGCGAGCTCGCCACTGGTATCAGACCCACCGGCCGTCCATGTCTCCGTTATAAAGACGTCTGTAAACGCGACATGAAATCGTGTGACATTGATCACAAGTCGTGGGAGTCAGTTGCCAGCATTCGCCAGAGCTGGCGGGCAGCCATAAAGACAGGGCTAAATTGTGGCGAGTCGAAGAGACTTAGTAGTTGGCAGGAAAAAAGACAGAGGCGCAAGGGGAGAGCCAACTGCGCAACAGCCCCAACAAACAAATTTCTCTGCAGCACCTGTGGAAGAGCCTGTCACTCCAGAATTGGCCTTTATAGCCACTCCAGGCGCTGCTTCACAAACCACTGACCACCTCCAGGCGCGTATCCATTGTCTCTCGAGATAAGGAGGCCCAAAAGAAAGAAAGACAATCTTGCAGTGCCAAGTAAGCCCAAAAGCAAATATATTTTAAAAATGGCAAGCAAATAATCAAATGAAGTGTTCTTTTTCCCAGAGAACATATTTGTGGTAGTATTATATATTTTGAAATTGAGCTTGTTTGCTTACAATTTGTGTTTCCCTGTGGTTCTTCTCATGACATTTTGATGGCTTTTTGAGTGATATTCTTAGCTATAATCTATTCAAGGCTATTATTTTTGACAACTGTGTTTCCATTTCCACTATAAAATTATTGTAATAACCCCAGCGATCTTGTTTTGCATTAGGCAAAGCTCCCTTCATACATGTGGGTAATCATGTTGTATCAGAACTTGGCCCTATAGTGCAGTTTGCAAAAGCCAAGGTAAGAATAATTACAGCTATCAGAATACTTTGTTATTGCCACTATAAATGCCATTTCATCTGTCAATTTTAGGCAAGTGTGTTGATTCAGCAATTTGTAAAAAAAAATGAATGGATAAAATTGCTTACATGTATTGCCATATTTAATGAAATATTTTATATTTATAATTTTTCAATGTAACCTATGTGTGAGACTGTCCCATAATAAAATAATTTCTAAATTAATTGGGCATGAATAACTTTTGGCACTTCTAATCCTCCAGCTTTATGTTCAATTTAATTTAATATTGGAGTTTATGTTCAAAGGATAATTTTGTGAACCAAGATTTTATCTTTTTCCTAAAATAATAATTCAGTGCAATCTACAGGTGTTAGAACTATTTTGAATTTCATTTTTTTCACAACCCTTTATGGTTGGTAATGTGATCGTTTAAAAGGAAATGAATTCTGACTGTGCAGTATTGGTGATTATCACTTGATTGCATTATGAGTTTATCTACTGTTTGCACTTGCATCTGCATAATCTGTTGCTTTAGGGTCACTCACTCAGTGATGGACTGGATGAAATTCAGAAGGCTGAGATGAAAGCCTACACAGAATTGGTGAATAATATGCTGTTGACAGCAGAGGTATGTCAGATCAAAAGGTTATTATATTATTCTTGTTTTCTTAATATTGTAGGGCAATAACAAACAGCCCAGTTGGTCTTTTCTGTTTCAATGATTAATGATTACAACTAAAGCTGTCATGTTTTATGTATTTTCGCAATTTGCAGTTATATGTGTGATTAGTTCTTGACTAACTTTTGGCAGTATGTTTTATCTTGTAGCTTTACATACAGTGGTGTGATGACAGCACTTCAGCAAAGGTGAGAAATCCGTCCACATTTACAACAATTAAAATTTAATGAAATGGGCTTTTAATTTGCACATCAACATTGATGGTGTTCATTTTAATACCACAACAATCATTGCATGCTTTTATCCCACTTCAGAAGCAGCTGCTTTTACAAATATCCTAATGTAGGGTAACTTTATGCAATATTCTGATTATCCATGGATACATTTTGTCAGGATCAAGGAGTGCAAAGTTGCAGCATCTCAATAATCATTTACTATGAATAACAATTTAGAAAGTGATTATAAGCCCAAAGTGTCTCGTAATATTTACAAGCAAGTATTTGTTAAATTTAACAAGAAACTCTAAAGCCTTTACTTATATGATACTATCACATGTTTGCACCTTAGTGCAATAAGCTTTTATTAACATTATTCCCAAAGCTTTAAGGCTGGCATGTAATTAGGAATGTAGAATTTACACTGGAATATAAAATATAAATGATAAATTAGAGACTGTTGTTATGACACGACCGCTCAAGACGAAGTCCCCAATCAAAATATATGATTCTGATCGTGGTGGAAGCAAAGCAGTGTCAGTTCAGTCCCGTCACTCCACAGATTGCCTAACATATCACTTTAAACTTTCCAAATTAAAGAAAACTACTGCAGAATTGTACTATCTATTAACCCCCGAATGAGTCGAATCAAACCAGGTGTCTTCAGATCCACGAATTAACTTGTTTATTAGAAAAAACTAAATTCTTAAACATTACTAAGATAAAAACATTTAAAATAGAAAACATTAGTGTCCTTGCAGATTTACACTTCCCAATGAACAATCCTCTGATTAAAGTCCACTAGCCTCTCTCTCTTCCAGCGATGACCACAGCAGATCAACAACATGCAACCACTTTCAATAGAATCAATCTGGCTTTAGAATTTTGAGGGATGAACAATAGTCACAGTTTAAATTCTTTCTTCAGTTTAAATTAACAGAGATCTCTGTTCAGTTCATGCTGGCCCAGCTGTCTGTGTCTGTTAGATCAGTGTGTCTCAAATAAAAAGCCAGTATAAAAGGCAATCACAACATTGTATATCGATCCTCATTCTCTGAGTGGCTGTATCCAAGGCAACCATGAAACTGGTTGGTTATCTCTCTCTCTCGGCAACCCAAATGTACCTTCTCGGTAACTCCTGAGGCTTGCTTGTTCTTAAAGCAGTACTAATCCTTTGCTGTCTTAAAGACACACTACATATTTCCCCCCAAAAAAGGGATCCTAACACTGTAACACTGGGGAGAAAGAATGAGATAAGTCAAGAGTGGTCTGGTTGAGTTGCTGCTACCTTATTTTTTAGAAGTAGATTTCGAGACGATCACAATATTGGTCAATTTTATTATTTCTTTTAAATGGTGTACCACTCCAATTAAAGGATCAACTGCAGCTTCAAACTATTTTATCGATTGTGTAAAATTAAAAACCTTTAATGGACCAAACCTTTTGGTGTTTTAAGATATCTCGTTCTAGATATGGCTCACCATATCCTTGGCCTCTAAATCATATATTGGCCTATCAGAAGCAATGGGAAGTAAGGCGCAAGATGAAGGCAATTGGATGGGCTGGAAAAACTCTTAAACAGGTCAGTTGTTAATATTTTTCCAGTGTTGCCATTGGTATATTTAGAACTTGTTTTCCAACTCTAACCCAAAGTTGATTATAATACAAAAGTTTGTATTGTATGAAACTATTTGCTATTTTAAAATAAATTCTAAGCAAGATAGAAATTATATTTTTGAAGATGTGCTTTTTTATTTAAAATCATAGGTTTACCCAGAATTCACATGCTGGAATTCCATTCCTAAACGCTCCATATCTCCACCTCCCTCTCATCCTTTAAAACCCACCTCTTTGACAAAGCATTTGGTGACCTCTCTTAATACCTCTTCTTTGGCTCGGCATCTATTTTTGATTGATTATGCCTCTGTGAGAGTTTTGGGAAATGTTTTTATCATAAAAATTCTGTATAAATACAAGTTGTTGTCCATACACTTACAAAATCTGTATTTGTAACACAAGTGGACATAGGAAATGAAAATACTAGACTAAATGATTAAATTAATCACAACTCAGAACAACATTGTGACTGATGTATATTCACTTCTATACGATGACTGTTAATTCCCATAAATACACTATTCAATCAAAATTCAGAAGAGTTTCACATTGGGAAACACTGCCCAAGAAAGTGACAATATCTCAATGAACAAAAATACACTTAAGCAAATTGAACACTACAATTTAAACTCACTCATGCTTTTCGACTTTATAAAGTGTATAGTAATAAACTGCTCCTGCACTTTGATTAAACGCTATAGCCTGTGGCCCTGGTAGCTAATCTACTGTGAAGCTGTTTATTGCCTTGCATACTTCTTCTGACAATTTATTACTTAAACCTGTAACATGATCCACACAATATTCATCACTGTACAGTTTCAACACAATATCCTCTGACTTGTGCTCTATTGATTTAACAATTTACTTTAGCTTTTATTTGGTTTGTTAGTTGTTGCTGAACAGTGAGAGGGCATTTAAGTATTCCCTCGATCTTCCAGTTCCGCCCTTAATTAGTTCAGTACCATTCATGGAGAATGTATGTCATCATTTGTTTTCTTTAAATATGAAATACCATACTAATTTTCTAGTTACTTGGGTGCCTCATCAGTCTGAACTGCCACCCACCCCAATTTAGTATATGTAATTTTGACATACAGTACCTTGCTCTACGGCAGCGAGGCCTGGACAACGTATGCCAGCCAAGAGCGACGTCTCAATTCATTCCATCTTCGCTGCCTTCGGAGAATACTTGGCATCAGGTGGCAGGACTATATCTCCAACACAGAAGTCCTTGAAGCGGCCAACACCCCCAGCTTATACACACTACTGAGTCAGCGGCGCTTGAGATGGCTTGGCCATGTGAGCCGCATGGAAGATGGCAGGATCCCCAAAGACACATTGTACAGCGAGCTCGCCACTGGTATCAGACCCACAGGCCGTCCATGTCTGCAAACGCGACATGAAATCGTGTGACATTGATCACAAGTCGTGGGAGTCAGTTGCCAGCATTCGCCAGAGCTGGCGGGCAGCCATAAAGACAGGGCTAAATTGTGGCGAGTCGAAGAGACTTAGTAATTGGCAGGAAAAAAGACAGAGGCGCAAGGGGAGAGCCAACTTTGCAACAGCCCCGACAAACAAATTTCTCTGCAGCACCTGTGGAAGAGCCTGTCACTCCAGAATTGGCCTTTATAGCCACTCCAGGCGCTGCTTCACGGGCCACTGACCACCTCCAGGCGCGTATCCATTGTGTCTCGAGATAAGGAGGCCCAAAAGAGAAAAGAGAATTTTGACTAGTTTACGTTGAGTTTCTGAATACAATTTGTAGATGTGGATTAAAAACTTGGGGGGTGGGGGAGGAGTGATCACAAATTGGGGGATGTCATGCTGAAAGTTTATGATGCATGACTCAAACTGCACCTGTAGTACTGTGTTTCGTTTTGGTCACCAAGATACAGAAGAAACATTTAAATTTCTGAAACTGATGCGGTGCACACCCATGAGCATTGATTCTTTCTCATAGAAAATTGACTTGAGGAAAAACTGAGCCTTCCTTGAAAATCTGAGAGGCAATCTTGTTACAGTATGTATGGCAGTAAAGTAAATGGAAAAAGTAAATCAAGAAAACTTTTTCAAGTTAAACTGATAGAACAAGAGGTTCAGTTGATAGGCTTACTTATGACTGCTCTCAATCCTTGGTGTTGGTTTTTGATCAATGGTAGCACATTCGCCTCTGATTCAGAAGGCCATGGATCCACAGACTTGAACACATAATCTAAGCTGATGCATCAGTGCAGTACTGTACTGTACTGTCAGAAGTACTGTCTTTTAGATGGGATGTTATATCAAAGCCCCTTCTCCCCTCTCGGGTGAACATGAAATATACCATGGCATAATTTGGAAAAACAGTAGGTGAGTTGTCTCGGTTTCCCGGCCAATATTTATCTCTCAACCAACATCACTAAAACAAATTATTCGGTCCTTTCTCTCGTTGCTGTTTTTGGAATCTTGCTTTGCACAAATTGGCTACTGTGTTTCCTTATATTGCAGCAATGGCTATGCTTCAAAAGCACTTCATTAGTTGTAAAGCACTTTGGGATGTCCTGAGGTTGTGAACTGTGCTTACACAAATGTAAGGTATTAGAAATAAATTTTTCATGCACAGAGTGGTTGACATCTGGGGAAAACCTTACCATCATTTAAGAAACAGTAGGATTCTATGATGGAGGATTGTAGGCTTTCTAAACGGATGAGCTAAGATGCTTTCTCATCCATATTTAGCTTGTAAACTTGTGACATTGAAAGGGATTTTATGTTTAGCATAGTATATTGTTGAAAGTGAGTGATTGGTTCGAGGTGACTTCAGTGAGAGCACAGTTTAAACTGTTCAAGGTTAGTGCCTAGTTCTTAAATTGAAATCAAACATTTCGCACCCACTTCACTATTATTGTATTAGATTCTGTTTGGCTCACAGTTAATGCCTAGTATTATTGCAGACCTCCAGATGTCGGGGGTCGTGGCAAGGCGGGGGCTGGAAAATGCCTCCAGGAGAGGCCCTCCTTGGGTCTGGACGCTGGGAATGCCTGGCCTGATATTGCTGGCGATGGCAAGGCCTCGTGGCAGACCCCCTCTTTCTCCCCCCCCCCCCCCCCAACGCTGCTCAGTAATGGGAGCCCAATTTAAATATGTAAGTAAATGAATAAACTATCTTTATGCTTCCGCCGTCTCTCCCAGTGCGATATTTGTGCCGGTGGCTGGCACTCCCACGCCTTCGGATCCCCATTTGGAGATCCGAGGCAGAACACTGGCGGGTGGGAGAGCAGTTAAATTTCTCTGCGTGGGTGGGAGCAGGGTCACAGTCATCTCATTGGTGTAGGGGAAAGAGTAAAGTGTAAAGTTAAAATAAAAGCAAAATACTGCAGATGCTGGAAATCTGAAGTAAAAACAAGAAATGCTGGAAGTACTGAGCAGGTCTGGCAACATCTGTGGAGTGAGAAGCAGAGTTAACGTTTCAGGTCAGTGACTCTTCATCAGAACTGGCAAAGGTTAGAAATGTAACAGGTTTTAAGCAAACAAAGCGAGGTGGGGCAAGAGATAAAAAAAAAGTGAAGGTGTTTTTTAGGACAGGGTCACAGAGAATAACTAACCAGAAGGTCATGGAGCAAAGGCAAATGGTATGTTAATGGTGTGTTGAAAGACAAAGCATTAGTGCAGAGAGGGTGTTAATGGACACAAAAATGAACAGCCCTAGCCCAAAGCACAAGCATGAAAAAAACAGTGGCAGGCACATGCTAAGAAAAATGAAAGATGAAACAACCTAAAATAAAATAAAAATTTAAAAAAAACTGAAAATAAAAAGGGCCCGACATGCTCTGAAATTATTGAACTCTATGTTCAGTCCAGCAGGCTGCAGCGTGCCAGATCGGTAAATGAGATGCTGTTCCTCGAGCTTGCGTTGATGTTCACTGGAACACTGCAGCAAGCTCAGGACAAATATGTGGGCATGAGAGCAAGGGGACGTGTTGAAATGGCAAGCAACCGGAAGCTCGGGGTCATGCTTTCAGACTGAGCGGAGGTGTTCCACATGCGGTCACCCAATCTGCGTTTGGTCTCCCCAATGTAGAGGAGACCACGTTGTGAGCAGCCAATACAGTATACTAAATTGAAAAAAGTACAAGTAAATCGCTGCTTCACCTGAAAGGAATGTTTGGGGCCTTGGATAGTGAGGAGAGAGGAGGTAAAAGTGCAGGTATTACACATCCTGCGATTGCATGGCAAGGTGCTGGGGGAAGGGGATGAGGTGTTGAGGGTAATGGAGGACTGGAGCAGGGATTGCTGATCTTGGCCAATTCTGATGAAGACTCACTGACCTGAAACATTAACACTGCTTCTCTCTCCACAGATGCTACCAGGTCTGCTAAAGTGCAAAGTTAATGCACTGGGGGGGCGGTGTCAGGAACAGGCCATTCGGCCTTCCAAGCCTGCGCCGATCATGATGTCTGTCTAAACTAAAACCTTCTGCACTTCCGGAGTCTGTATCCCTCTATTCCCATACTACTCATGTATTTGTCAAGATGGCTCTTAAACATCACTATCGTACCTGCTTCCACCACCTCCCCCGGCAGCAAGTTCCAGGCACTCACCACTCTCTGTGTAGAAAAACTTGTCTCACACATCCCCTCTAAACTTTGCCCCTTGCACCTTAAACCTATGTCCCCTAGTAACTGATTCTTCCACCCTGGGAAAAAGCTTCTGACTATCCACTCTGTCCACGCCACTCATAACTTTGTAAACCTCTATCATGTCGCCCCTCCACCTCCGTTGTTCCAGTGAAATCAATCCGAGTTTATCCAACCTCTCCTCATAGCTAATGCCCTCCAGACCAGGCAACATCCTGGTAAACCTCTTCTGTACCCTCTCCAAAGCCTCCACATCCTTCTGGTAGTGTGGCGACCAGAATTGTATGCAATATTCCAAGTGTGGCCTAACTAAGGTTCTGTACAGCTGCAGCATGACTTGCCTTCTTGACTACCTTATCCACCTGCATTGCCACTTTCAGTGATCTGTGGACCTGTACGCCTAGATCTCTCTGCCTGTCAATACTCCTAAGGGTTCTGCCATTTACTGTATACAAGCTAAGTGTTTTGGGGGGGGAGAGGGTAGGTAATCAAATCTATGGTTATTGGGGGGTGGTGGGAGAGAGGCAAGAACAATTTATTTTTTTTAATCAATATCTCATTAAAAATTTAATTTGAAATGTAGGGTTCGAAGCCCTTTAAAAATGGTGGCAACATCTTCGCAAAGGTAGCTGACGCCATTGCTGGCGACGGACAGCCTGCCCCCACCCCACGTCATCGGGGTGGGCAATCCACCCTGGCTGTTTAAATGAGCTGCCGTGTTTAATATTGCGGGCCACCACACAGGCAGGCCACCATTGTTTTTGGCGGTGTGAGTATAAATACCAGCCTGGTCTCTCTCACTTGCCTGTATTGTCTTTGTTGTTTTCCTGATAGAATTAGTTTTCGTGTCTCAGCAAGTCCAGCGGGTTTGTTTTAGAAAAACTTAGGTTTGCTCAAGAGAATTTGTTTTCAGTCTGGTTCATTTTGTTGCAGGACATAATGGAGAAATTGGCCAAGCTTTTGTGCTGTGAGTTCATTTAAAAAGGTTTCCCTACATTTCCCCCCTCAAGTGTACAGTGTGATGTAACACTCGTTTCTTTTCCATCACTGGTGGTCTTGATATTGTTATATCTTAGCTGTAGTAATGTTTGTTCCAAATTGGTTAATGTCCTTTTAAGCTTTGCTAAAGCTTCCTGGCAGGGTTGGAATGTTAAGAGCAAATTTAATAACATATTGAGCAAGTTGAATCTAAGCGCATTATTGACAAGTACTAAGGTAGCAACATTCATCGAGCATATTGCTTAGCTACTTCTACCCTATTATGGACTATTAAGCACCTACAATCAATTATAGCCGAACTGAGTCATGTATTTGTTCTTTTAACTCATTAACAGTATTCTAACAGATACATTTTCTAGTTAAGTGCTTATTCTAAGAGGCAGCTCGTGAAAATACTTGAGAAAGCAATATCCTTACTAACTTCTCATAATCAACCCCTTACTAACCTAGCTCTTGCTAACAAGTGTATAGATTGGCACTTCTCACCTGTATGGTCACCTCACTCAGTGATATTCCTTATCTTTTTGCAGAAGTACTGCTAATTCTAAATATTAGCACATAAATACATACAATTCAGGTAACAGATTATGATACAGGCAAAGAAAATCATAATACACTGTACAGAAAGCTACAGTTTACCATATCCTCAAATCTTGAACTTAAAAGATTCTCCAGCCATTTACTCCTATCCATTTTGTGGATAGTTCTTACTAAGCATTATTCTCCCTAGCCCGTAATTGTCCCAGTCCAAATTTTGTAACTTTTACTTAATTTTACTCCTTCTGACGGTAACCAATATGTTTAATTCTATCCTGATTGTTTTAAAGTCAGTTTCTCTATGGAGTATGTGTCAATGCCTTGCTGATTTATAATGTCTCACTCTATTGGCTGCATTAACCATTTCATATTTTGCTGTTGTCAAGTAACTGAGCATGTCTGAGACCCATTCTTCAGTGCAAGTTCACCATGCATTTCTGCATGTTAGTTGCTTCACATGTAACAAATCACATCTGCACCCTCATACCGGTATCCCAATATCATGCCACACATGCCATCCATTACAAGCCATTCGTGGACTTTCAAGTAACTGAGCACATCTGAAGTCTGAGCTTATCTCCCCCTGCCTGGTCCCAATGTTTCGGGTAGTGGTGGCTAGACTATCAAATGCAGCTCTCAAAAAGTTCACAGGCAAAGATACAAACATCTTCAAAAGAAAGCTATCAATTTACTGGTCTCATGTACACTTTCCTGACTTTCACTAGAATGTTCTGGATTGTTTTTAAAAATATAAATAAATGCTGGAGGCCCTTCCGCCTCTTTCCCCCCTCACCACCCCCCCCCCCCCCCAAAATGTTTGTTTTTTGGGCCTGTATCCTATATCACCAAAATGAACTTTATTCCCAACCCGAACTCTCTCTTTCCCCCCCACCCCCACCCACCTCGTAACATTTGCCCTTTTCAACCCCTTCCCACCATCCCCTCAATACTCAATCCCCTCAGCCAATGCAAAGTATTTTCCCTGCCCCACCCCCCGATGGAGTTCCGAAGGCACAGAAGCTATGGCCGATGGCCGGAATATCAGCTTGGGACGGCCGCCGGGACAAGATAAGTTAATTGTCATCTTTTAAATTTAATTTTAATATTTAAATGAAGACCCTGCTGCCAACAACAAAATACGGCAGGGTCTTCTCGGCATTGGAGGTCATGGCGGGCCTCTGCCGGAAGAATGTTCCTGCCCCACCACGACACCCGACGCCGGAGGGCTCATAAAATTCAGCCCTTGATGTGTGAAGATAAATTCTTAAAAACTGCTAGGTCTCTTGTTGCAGTATTGGTACTCCTGTGGCCCTAAAACTATTGTCACCTATTTTTTTTTTTAAAAAGCACAAAGAATCCATTGTGGCTTTCCCCAAGTGCCCAATGAGTTAATATGTTAATATGTCCAATCATATCAGTCAATTTAGAAACTAAAAATTTAATAATGCCCAATATGTAAATTTACACTCAGCAATACAAAAGTTGCGTGGTGAATTTTTTAAAAAGCTGTCAGCAGAAGGGGTTAAT
Source organism: Heterodontus francisci (assembly GCF_036365525.1). NCBI lineage: Eukaryota > Metazoa > Chordata > Chondrichthyes > Heterodontiformes > Heterodontidae > Heterodontus > Heterodontus francisci. The sequence continues at coordinate 77,736,359 of NC_090377.1, forward strand.
TCTGTGCTTGTTTGCAAGGAGGTGGAGGAAACTTCTCACGTGCATGCAGTTCCGTCAGCTTACGTATTTTTTTTTAATCATTCCATTGAAAAAGAACCAAATGCCATTTTAAACAGATTTTTTCCAATTCTTTTGTTTTTTTTTCAATTTTGCTCAAGTTTTATCCTTGGGGATTAGGAATGACAGAAATCATCAGCAACATCATCAACTTCGAAGGAAAACATTTTCATCACAGAAGGCAGCATTTTAGATTAAACGCCAATTGTTTTCCAAATTTTAACATTTTTGTGAGAGGTTTCCAACCCATGATCCCCTCAAATATTCCAAATTTCAATTAATTTCCCTCGCCACCTGTCGCAGAGCCAGTCTAGCAGCTATGTCCTTTAGGACTCGGCCAGCTCAGTCAGTAGTGGTGCTACCGAGCCACTCTTGATGATGGACATTGAAATTCCCCCACCCAGAGTGCATTCTGCACCCTTGCACCTTCAGTGCTTCCTCCAAATGGTGTTCAACATGGAGGAGTACTGATTCATCAGCTGGGGGTTAGGTTTCCTTGCCCATGTTTGACCTGATGCCATGAGACTTCATGGGGTCAGAGTTGATGTTGAGGACTTCCAGGGCAACTCTCTCCGACTGTATACCACTGTGCTGTCATCTCTGGTGGGTCTGTCCTGCCAGTGGGACAGGACATACCCGGGGAATGGTGATGGCGGTGTCTGGGACATTGCCTGTAAGGTATGATTCGGTGAGTATGACAATGTCAGGCTGTTAATTGGCGTTGTCGTTCCTGGTGCCGAGGTCGATGCTGTGTGGTTCGTCCGGTTTCATTCCTTATCGACTTTGTAGTGGTTTGATACAACTGAGTGGCTTGCTAGGCCATTTCAGAGGGCATTTATGAGTCAAACAACATTGCTGTGGGTTTGGAGTCATATGTAGGCCAGACCAGGTAAGGACAGCAGATTTCCAGTGAACCAGATGGGTTTTTACGACAATCGACAATGGTTTCATGGCTATCATTAGACTAGCTTTTAATTCCGGATTTATTAATTGAATTCAAATTCCACCTTCTGCCATGGTGGGATTCAAACCCATGTCCCCAGAGCAATACCCAGGGTGTCTGGGTTACTAGTCCAGTGACAATACCACTACGCCACCACCTCCCCAACTGTTCTAAAACTAAAGAAAAAGTTAGCTTTCATAGTTAAATAAAACCTTCAACATCCTTGCACCAAAAAGAGTTAACGAGGGTGGAGTTTCTCACAGGTTGTGAAGTCCAAGCATTCATACCAATGTTTTAAAGAGACAACACTGTAACCTTGCAATCCTTTTAACAATTGAAAAGGGGACAGAATCTTTCCCATATCTCCTTTTATTTATCCCTTCTCTCTCAAACCAATTTTCATTTCCTAATGTTTGCTACTTAACTTCATTTGAAAAAACAATCAGTAAGACGTGTCTTTTAATTAAAACTGCTATTGCTGTTTTGCAGTTTATTTAAACTCTAGACTAATTAAAGCGAAGTGTGTTGAAATGTTCGAATTGGATTTCTGCCAGATATTTTCAAGGCTGAAGCTTATCTTTTATAAAACAAACTCTTCAGTGCCTTTCACAGTTGCTGAGCGAGATTTTAAATAAAACGTTCACCAGCATCTTTAACTTGAAATGCATTTCAGTTTTTATATTTTTTCAATTCTGTATGAACAATCTTAAATTGAAATAGACTCAACAATCACATTCACACTTTGATACTTCTGTAAAACTTAGAAATATTGATTCCTGTTACGGGTTATGAATTCAAAGTGCCAAAAATCTGTGTTATATTCCCAGGTCTCCAGCCCAAAGAACACACAGCTTCAACCAATTCACAACCAAAACATAACTCAAGTTTCCTACAAAAATACGCACGTGCTTAGACACACCGAAAGGACAAGTAACAACCTTATGCTTCCGACATTAAAGGCCAATCTACTAAGGGTTAATGACTTTTAACTCTGCAAAGAACACAGGCACACAGACATGAACAGACTTTCATTTGCAGGATGTTTCCCACCACTCTCATACACAGATACAGAAAATAAAATCCAGTTGCTTTTCCCTTAAAAACAGAAAATGACACCTATCCTTTCTCTCAGCAGTTTTAATTTTTACTGTGGGCCTTTTAAATTTTTCTTTTCTCTTAATCATTTTCTTTAACCCAGAGTTTCTTTTTATGCCGCTCTTTTACTGAACGCTGTAACTCTACACCCTCCTGCACAATCTTTTCTCTCTCTCGTTCTTCCAGCAATTGGTCGATCACAACCTACTGATCACTAGCTTTTATGTTCTTTTCCTCAATTTCTTTTTTTAACCTGATCTTTTCACATTCATCATCTTTAAACTGTCTGGTATTCCATAAGCCAAACAGCTTTTAGCATGCCAGAGTGGTAGATAGTACTTTGCATCCATTGTTTTCCTTCACAAACAGGACTATCTCCACTTAAGGACCATTCAAAACTATCCCTCATTAAAGGTAACTTTCCTGCTATATGCTTAGTCACTAGTTCATCTATGGTTTCCCCCTTTTAATTTAGTGCAATTTTATACTGCTCAATCTGACCCCTCCCAGGGACGCCAATGTAAGACTTTCTAGGTTTTAAAAACACTGTCTACTTGTAATTCATGGGTCATAATGAACTATAAGAGAACAGATTGATGATTCGCTCAGAAGGTTGTTATGCTTAATGGGGTTTATTTTTCCCACTATTACAGATTTAAAATGGGCACAGATTTGAAATGATGACAAGAAAATTAAAATGTTTACAGAAAATGATTACAGATTTAAAAGATTGAGAAACAAGAGAAAAGCAAATAACAAGAAACAACAAAACAGCTTTGTTACTTTACTCACACCAAGTAAATATGTCACCAATATCTAGCTCAAATATGTAATTAACTATTCGTCATACAGTCACCCAAAGTGGCCAGCTCCTGTTGATTATCGATTCTGTTCCTGATGATGGCCAGGCTCCCTCTCCTTGAGATCTCCTTCTGACTATTTGCTAGGGTCTCCTTCCCTCGACTGCAGTGCTAGTCGCTACTACTGCAGCCAAGATCTCTGATGTGTTCAACTTTTTATACCCTTTTCAGGGGATGAGGTTAGTTTACTATAATGGCAGGCCACACAATCCTATGAAGCTTCTTTTAAAAGTACAATACCCAATTATATTCTGCACCCTTTGTTTTAAAGCATGATTTGAATCCACCCAGAAAGAACTGCCTCTGGTGAAAGGTCATCAACCTGAAACATTAACTCTGCTTTTCTCTCCACAGATGCTGTCTGACCTGCTGAATATTTCCAGCATTTTCTGTTTGTGTGTCATAAAATTAGAGTTAGGCCATTTAGAGGTGTAAACATAAAGAACAAAGAACAGCACAGGAACAGGCCATTCGGCCCTCCATGCCTGCACCGATCTTGATGCCTGCCTAAACTAAACTTCTGCACTTCCAGGGACCGTATCCCACTATTCCCATCCTATTCATGTATTTGTCAAGATGCCTCTTAAACGTCGCTATCGTACCTGCTTCCACCACCTCCCCCGGCAGCAAGTTCCAGGCACTGACCACCCTCTGTAGCTGGTCTGATTAGTAAAGAACTTGCCTCGCACATCCCCTCCAAACTTTTCCCCTCGCACCTTAAACCTATGTCCCCTAGTAACTGACTCTTCCATCCTGGGAAAAAGCTTCTGACTATCCACTCTGTCCATGCCGCTCATAACTTTGTAAACCTCTATCATGTCGCCCCTCCACCTCCGTCGTTCCAGTGAAAACAATCCGAGTTTATCCAACCTCTCCTCATAGCTAATGCCCTCCAGACCAGGCAACATCCTGGTAAACCTTTTCTGTACCCTCTCCAAAGCCTCCACGTCCTTCTGGTAGTGTAGCGACCAGAATTGCACGCAATATTCTAAGTGTGGCCGAACTAAAGTTCTGTACAGCTGCAGCATGATTTGCCAATTTTTATACTCTATGCCCCAACCGATGAAGGCAAGCATGCCATATGCCTTCTTGACTAACTTATCCACCTGCATTGCCACTTTCAGTGACTTGTGGACCTGTACGCCCAGATCTCTCTGCTTGTCAATATTCCTAAGGGTTCTGCCATTTACTGTATACTTCCCGCCTGTATTAGACCTTCCAAAATGCATTACCTCACATTTGTCCGGATTAAACTCCATCTGCCATTTCTCCGCCCAAGTCTCCAACCGATCTATATCCTGCTGTATCCTCTGACAATCCTCATCACTATCTGCAATTCCACTAACCTTTGTGTCGTCCGCAAACTTACTAATCAGACCAACTACATTTTCCTCCAAATCATTTATATATACGACAAACAGCAAAGGTCCCAGGACTGATCCCTGCGGAACACCACTAGTCACAGCCCTCCATTCAGAAAAGCACCCTTCCACTGCTACCCTCTGTCTTCTATGACCGAGCCAGTTCTGTATCCATCTTGCCAGCTCTCCTCTGATCCCGTGTGACTTCACCTTTTGTACCAGTCTGCCATGAGTGACCTTGTCAAAGGCTTTCCTGAAGTCCATATAGACAACATCCACTGCCCTTCCTTCATCAATCATCTTCGTCACTTCCTCAAAAAAACTCAATCAAGTTAGTGAGACATGACCTCCCCTTCACAAAACCATGCTGCCTCTCGCTAATAAGTCCATTTGTTTCCAAATGGGAGTAAATCCTGTCCCGAAGAATCCTCTCTAATAATTTCCCTACCACTGACGTAAGGCTCACCGGCCTATAATTTCCTGGATTATCCTTGCTACCCTTCTTAAACAAAGGAACAACATTGGCTATTCTCCAGTCCTCTGGGACCTCACCTGTCACCAATGAGGATGCAAAGATTTCTGTCAAGGCCCCAGCAATTTCTTCCCTTGCCTCCCTCAGTATTCTGGGGTAGATCCCATCAGGCCCTGGGGACTTATCTACCTTAATGCTTTGCAAGACACCCAACACCACCACCTTTTTGATAACGACATGACCGAGACTATCTACACACCCTTCCCTAGGCTCATCATCCACCAAGTCCTTCTCTTTGGTGAATACTGATGCAAAGTACTCATTTAGTACCTTGCCCATTTGCTCTGGCTCCACACTTGAGTGGGCCAACCCTTTCCCTGGTTACCCTCTTGCTCTTTATATACGGATAAAAAGCCTTGGGATTTTCCTTAATCCTGTTTGCCAATGACTTTTCATGACCCCTTTTAGCCCTCCTGACTCCTTGCTTAAGTTCCTTCCTACTGTCTTTATATTCCTCAAGGGCTTCGACTGTTTCCAGCCCTTACGAATGCTTCCTTTTTCTTTTTGACTAGGCTCACAATATCCCTCGTTATCCAAGGTTCCCAAAACTTGCCAAACCTATCCTTCTTCTTCACAGGAACATGCTGGTCCTGGATTCTAAACAACTGACGTTTGAAAGACTCCCACATGTCAGATGTTGAATTACCCTCAAACAGCCGCCCCCAATCTAAATTCTTCAGTTCCTGCCTAATATTGTTATAATTAGCCTTCCCCCAATTTAGCACCTTCTCCCGAGGACTACTCTTATCCTTATCCACAAGTACCTTAAAACTTATGGAATTATGGTCACTGTTCCCGAAATGCTCCCCTACTGAAACTTCAACCACCTGGCCGGGCTCATTCCCCAATACCAGGTCCAGTACGGCCCCATCCCTCGTTGGACTATCAACATATTGTTTCATGAAGCCCTCCTGGATGCTCCTTACAAATTCTGCCCCATCCAAGCCCCTAGCACTAAGTGAGTCCCAGTCAATATAGGGGAAGTTAAAATCATCCACCACTACAACCCTGTTACCTTTGCATCTAGTAGAAATCTGGAACACTCCCACTCAAAAGGTTGTGGATGCTTAGTCAATTGAACTTGATCGATTTTTGTTAAATATGGGCATTAAGAGATACAGAACAAAGGTAAGTAAATGGAGTCCAGATCATGATCTTATTAACTGGCAGAACAGACTCGAGGTTGAATGGCCTATTCATGCTGCTATGTTTATATTTTCCCAGAATTTACAGACCATGGTGTTCCCTCAGTAATATCTTAGAAGAGATCCGCTTAAGGGGACAATTATTCATTAAAGAGGCATAGAAGAAACTTGAGTGTCCATTGCAAAGTGACCTCAAAAACAAAGAACATACCAACTTGAGAACACTGAATTTCATGTCATTAGGTGGAATTACTGTTTTGTTTTCATTCATGGGATGTAAGCATCACTGCAAGGCCAGCATTTATTGCCCATTCCTAATTGCCCTTTAGATGGTGGTGGTGAACCACCTTCTTGAACTGCTGCAATCCATGTGGTGTATGAACACCCACAGTGCTGTTAGGAAGGGAGTTCCAGGATTTTGACCCAGTGACATTGAAGGAACGGTGTTATCTTTCCAAGTCAGGATGGTGTGTGACTTGGAGGGGAACTTGCCTTGGTGAACTGCTGCAGTGTATCTTGTCGATGTTGCACACTGCAGCCAAGTTGGGTCACTGGTGGAAGAAGTGAATGTTTAAGGTGGTGGATGTGGTGCCAGTCAAGTGGGCTGCTTAGTCTTGGATGGTGTCGAGCGTCTTGAGTGTTGGAACTGTGTTTATTCAGACATGTGGGGAGTGTTCCATCACACTTTCGATTTGTGCCTTGTAAATGGTGGACATATTTTGGAGAGTCAGGAGGCGAGTGACTCATCACAGAATTCCCAGCCTCTGACCTGCTCTTGTAGCCACAGTATTTGTGTGGCTGGTCCAGTTAAATTTATGGTTAATGGTAGCCCCCAGGATATTAATGGTGGGAGATTTAGCAATGGTAATGCCATTGAAGGTCAAGGGGAGATGGTTAGATTTTCTCATGTTGAAACTGATCAGTGCCTGGCACTTGTGTGGCGCAAATGTTACTTGCCACTTATCAGCTGAAGTCTGAATGTTGTCCAGGTCTTGCTTTATGAGCGCACAGACTACTTCATTATCTGAGGATTAAAAACAAACTCAACACTGTGCAATTATCATTGAACATCCCACCTCTGACCTTATAATGCAAGATAAGTCATTGATGAAGTAGCTGAAGATGGTTGGGCCTAGCACGTTGCCCTGAGGAACTCCTGCAAGCATGTCCTGGGGCTGACATGATTGGCCTCCAACCTCCACATCCACCATCCTTTATGCTCGGTATGACTGCAGCCAGTTGAGAGTTTTTCCCCGATTCACATTAACTTAAATTTTACGAGGGCTCCTTAATGCCACACATGGTCAAATGCTGCCTTGTCACTGTCCCCTCATCTCTGGAATTCAGCTCTTTTGTCCATGTTTGGACCAAGCCTGTAATGCGGTCTGGAACAGAGTGGTCCAGGTGGAACCCAAACTGAGCATTGGTAAGTGCCACTTGATAGCACTGTCGATAACACCTTCCATCACTTTGCTGATGATTGAGAGTAGACTAATGGGGCAGTAATTATTGGATTGGATTTTTCCTGCTTTTTGTGAACAGGACTTAACTGGACAATTTTCCATATTGTCGGGTAGATGCAAGTGTTGTAGCGGTGCTGGAACAGCTTGGCTAGGGATGCAGCTAGTTCTGCAACACGAGTCTTCAGCACTAAAGCTGGGATGTTGTTGGGGTGCATAGTCTTTTCAGTATCTAGTGTGCTCAGTCATTTTTTGATATAACATGGAGTGAATTGAATTGACTGAAGACGAGCCTCTGTGATGGTGGGGATCACAGGAGGATGCCAAGATGGACCATCCACTCAGCACTTCTGGCTAAAGGCAGTTGCAGACACTTCAGCCTCGTCTTTTGCATTGACATGCTAGGCTGCACCATTGTTGCGGATGGGAATGTTCATGGAGATTCCTTCTCCCATTAGTTGTTTAATTGTCCACCACAATTCATGACTGGATGTGGCAGGACTACAGACCTTTGGTCTGATTCCTTGGTTGTGGGATCGCTTAACTCGATGTACAGCATGCTGTTTCCACTGTTTAGCATGCAAGTAGTCCTGTGTTGTAACTTCACTAGGTTTGCACCTCATTTTTAAGTATGCCTGGTACTGCTCATGGTGTGCTGTCCTACACTCCTTATTGAGCCGGGGTTGGTCCCTTGGCTTGATGGTAAAGTGAGGGATATGTTGGGCCATGAATTTACAGATTGTGGTGAAATGCAATTCTTCTGCTGATGGTTCACCTCTTGGATGCTTAATTTTGAGCTGTTAGATCTGTTCAGAATCTATCTCATTTAGTACAATGGTTGTACTACACATTTTTGAGGGTGTCCTCAGTGTGAGTATGGGATTTCATCTCAACAAAGACTGTGCTAGTCACTCCGACCAATACTATTGAGGGCATTAATTAACATATGGGAATATGATATCATTGCTATCACAGAGACATGGTTGAAGGAAGGGCAGGACTGGCAGCTCAATATTCCAGGGTATAGAATCTTCAGGCATGACAGGGGAGGGGGTAAAAGAGGTGGCATTGCACTGTTGATCAAAGAGTCAATTACTGCAGTAAGGAGGGATGATATCTTAGAAGGTTCCACAAATGAGGCCATATGGATAGAACCTAAAAACTAAAAGGGGGCAATCATTTGGCCTCCAAACAGTCAGGGAGAGATAGAGGGGCAGATATGTAGGCAAATCTCAGACAGGTGTAAAAATAATAGGGTAATAATAGGGGATTTCAACTTCCCCAATATCAACTGGGATAGTCTTAGTGCAAAAGTCTTAAAGGTGGCGGAATTCTTAAAGTGCATACAGGAGAGCTTTTTGAGCCAGCACGTAGAAAGTCCTACAAGAGAAGGGGCAGTACTGGACCTAATCCTAGGGGATGAAGCCGGACAAGTGGTAGAAATGTCAGTGGGGGAGCATTTCAGGGATAGTGACCATAACTCTGTAAGATTTAAGGTAGTTATGGAAAAGGACAAAGATGGACCGGAAATAAAAGTACTGAATTGGGGGAAGGCCGATTTCAATACGATAAAACAGGATCTGGTCAAAGCGGACTGGGAGCAGCTACTTGTCGGAAAGTCCACATCAGGCCAGTGGGAGTCATTCAAAAAGGAAATAGTGAGAGTTCAGGGCTGACATGTTCCCATAAAGGCGAAGGGTAGGACCAACAAGTCCAGGGATCCCTGGATGTCAAGGGATATAGAGGATTGGATAAGGAAAAACAAGGAGGCTTATGGCAGATTCAAAGCGCTGAAAACAGCGGAGGCCATAGAGGAATATGGAAAGTGTAGTAGTACTTTAAAAAAAAAAGTAATTAGGAGAGTCAAGAGGGGACATGAAAAAACACAGGCGGGCAAGATAAAGGAAAATCCAAAGGCGTTTTATAAGTATATTAAGGGCAAGAGGATAACCAGGGAAAGAGTAGGGACCAAAGTGGCAATCTGTGTGTGGAACCAGAGGACATAGGTGAGCTTTTAAATAATTACTTTTCATCTGTGTTCACTATGGAGAAGGATGATGTAGGTGTAGAGATCAGAGAGGGGGATTGTGATATACTTGAACAAATTAGCATTGAAAGGGAGGAAGTATTAGCTGTTTTAGCGGGCTTAAAGTGAATAAATCCCCAGGCCCAGATGAGATGTATTCCAGGGTGTTATGTGAGGCAAGGGAGGAGATAGCAGGGGCTCTGACACAAATTTTCAAATCCTCTCTGGCCACTGGAGAGGTACCAGAGGACTGGAGGACAGCAAATGTGGTACCATTATTCAAGAATGGTAGTAGGGATAAACCAGGTAATTACAAGCCAGTGAGTCTAACATCAGTGGTAGGGAAACTATTGGAAAAACTTCTGAGGGACAGGATTAATCTCCACTTGGAGAGGCGGGGATTAATCAGGGATAGTCAGCATGGATGGCTTTGTCTGGGGGAGATAGTGTCTAACAAACTTGATTGAATTTTTCGAGGAGGTGACTAGATGTGTAGATGAGGGTAAAGCAGTTGATGTAGTCTACATGGACCTCTAAGGCTTTTGATAAGGTCCTGCATGGAAGATTGGTTAAGAAGGTAGGAGCCCATGGGATCCAGGGCAATTTGGCAAATTGGATCCAAAATTGGCTTAGTGGCAGGAGGCAGAGGGTGATGGTCCAGGGTTGTTTTTTGCGAGTGGAAGCCTGTGACCAGTGGTGCACTGCAGGGATCGGTGCTGGGACCCTTGCTGTTTGTAGTGTACATTAATGATTTAGACATGAATATAGGAGGTATGATCAGTAAGTTCGCAGATGACACAAAAATTGGTGGTGTTGTAAATAGTGAGGAGGAAAGCCTTTCTCAATTTGGGTGGTGCACTCCTTAATTTGGGTGGTGCAGTGGTTAGCACCACAGCCTCATAACTCCAGCGGCCAGGGTTCAGTTCTGGGTGCTGTCTGTGTCGAGTTTGCAAGTTCTCCCTGTGACTGCGTGGGTTTCCGCCGGGTGCTTTGGTTTCCTCCCACAGCCAAAGACTTGCAGGTTGCTAGGTAAATTGGCTATTGTAAATTGCCCCTAGTGTAGGTAGGTGGTAGGAGAATGGTGGGGATGTGGTAGGGAATATGGGATTAGTGTAAATGGGTGGTTGTTGGTCGGCATGGACTCAATGGGCCGAAGGGCCTGTTTCAGTGCTGTATCACTAAATAAATAAATAAATAAATTACAGGATGATATAGATGGGCGGAGCAGTGGCAAATGGAATTTAATATGGCGAAGTGTGAAGTGATGCATTTTGGGAGGACTAACAAGGCAAGGGAATATACAATGGATGGTAGGACCCTAGGAATTGCAGAGGGTCAGAGGGTCCTTGGTGTACTTGTCCATAGATCACTGAAGGCAGCAGCACAGGTAGATGAGGTGTATAGGAAGGATTATGGGATACTTGCCTTTATTAGCCGAGGCATAGAATATAAGAGCCAGGGAGGTTATGATGGAGCTGTATTAAATGCTAGTTAGGCCACAGTTGGAGTACTGTGTACAGTTCTGGTCACCACACTGTAGGAAGGATGTGATTGCACTGAAGAGGGTGCAGAGCAGATTCACTAGGATGTTGCCTGGGCTGGAGCATTTCAGCTGTGAAGAGAGACTGGGTAGGCTATGGTTGTTTTCCTTAGAGCAGAGAAGGCTGAGGGGGGACCTGATGGAGGTATACAAAATTATGAGGGGCATTGATAGGATAGATAGGAAAAAACCTTTTCCTTTAGTGGAGGTGTCAATAACCAGGGGGCATAGATTTAAGGTAAGGGGCCGGAGGTTTAGAGGGGATTTGAGGAAAAATCTTTTCACCCAGAGGGCGGTTGGAATCTGGAACACACTGCCTGAAGGGGGGGTAGAGGCAGGAACCCTCACAACACTTAAGAAGTATTTAGATGAGCACTTGAAACACCATAGCATACAAGGCTACGGGACAAGTACTGGAAAATGGGATTAGAATAGATAGGTTCTTGATGGCTGACACAGACTTGATGGGCCGAAGGGCCTGTTTCTGTGCTGTATGACTCTATGACTATCATGGACAGATGCATCTGCAATAGGTGGATTGGTGAGGATGAGGTCAAGTAGGTTTTTCTCTTGTTTTGGTTCTCTCATCACCTGCGGCAGGCCCAGTCTGGCAGATATGTCCTTCGGAATTTGACCAGCTTGGTTATTAGTGGTGCTACTGATGGATATTAAAGTTCCCCACCCAGAATACATTCTGTGCCCTTGCTACCCTCAGTGCTTCTTGCAAGTGGTGTTCAATGTGACGGTGCACAATGTGGCAATGTACAGATTCATCAGCTGAGGGTGGGCGGTCGGTGGTAATCAGCAGGAGGTTTCCTTGCCTGTGTTTGACCTGGTTCCATGAGACTTCATTGCATCCAGAGTCAATGATGAGGTCTCCCAGGGCCACTACCTCACAACTGTACCACTGTGCTGCCACCTCTGGTGGGTTTGTCCTGCCTGAAGCCTCATGAGACTGCTCCTTATCTTGCTGCATGCCTACTGCTTTTTGGATGGCAAAATTACACATTATGCAAAAAAATTGTGATTTTGGAGACTTTAGCCAGACTGGAGAACAGTACCCCACAAAAGAGATCCAAGCAATTGCTGCTTCAGCATCCACATGATGTATTTGACAGTAACTCAGGTGGTGACATGGGCCACATTGTATTTGCACACTTCTTCTAATTGGCGTCAGTAATTATGGTTACAGGAGGCAGTTCTGGTATCCAGCAGCAATCTGCTCATTCTCTGGGGACTGTCAAATAACATAGGCTGCTGCATCATGAAATTATCATGGGAATGCCCTGGATAATGGGAATTAATATTAAAAATAAAGCCACAGTTTATGTATTGCAATCCATTCCTGTTGTATGAATTTGAGTTGAAGTGTGTAGCCTAATGGACAAATGGATGCAGCTATAACATTCTAGACACTTGGGAAGCCAATTAGATGCTAATAGTTCTGTACCCTTGAATTGATGAAAAATGATAAAACATGGTGTCAATCGTTTGCTTTGTACAGGAATGAACTGCAGACTGGCTTGTTTGCAGTGGTGTGAATGTATCCTGTTGCATATTAGCTGACCTTCACAGGGAAGAGCTGGCATAGTCCTTAAAATTGGTTACCAATCCATATGCAGCAGGTAGCATAGCTCAGTCACCACTTCCAGGTTGAAGTGGAGGTACTAAGGAGTGATCCTCTGTGACATACTGAGGTTCTAGTTATGTAGTCTGTTAGCAAGGCTCCTCTGGTATTCACAGCAGCAAAAGTATCCCTTGAGGGGTGAACCTGAAAATGATGTGCCCTCATGCATGCTTCTCCTCATCTAATTTATGTAGCACTATGAGAACAGCCAAAGAGATTCCCATTCTTGCAACATTATTAGCTACAAGTTGTCCAGGAACAGTAATTGCCAAGATGTTAGAAAAGTGTACCCTAACAAACTGAAGGCTTCTGCAAAACATCAAAAGTTTAGGAGAATATAAGAGCTTAGCTAGGTGTTTAATATACAAGTAGAGAGATTTTTGCCACAAAAAAACTTTCGCTTTCTTATGCCTGTTTTCTATAGGTAAGGGTTGTGCTGGGGAAATAACGTGGCCCGAAGTCGTGATTCCTTAATTAGTTTTACATGAGGCTCGCATACATCTGTATCGGAGTCTCATTCAGCCCCATAAAATTGTGCTTTGGAAAATTGGGCCAGCCAGACAGCCATCCACCGAATTTTGAATAGCTGGAGTTAATTTGGGTTCAAAATAAAAGGATCTGCATTTACATATCTTCTTTCTTTGCTGAACTTAGACTGTCCTGTTTAAAGCAAACCTTTGTGTGTATCTGAATTCATGTGTGCGTAGATTACACTTCTGTGAGACACCTTGGGACATATTTTTACATTAAAGGCACTATATAAATGCAAGTGGTTATTGTAGAGTTGTCTTCCAACAGTTCAGAAGTTAAATGTTTTGAAAGTTTTATTTTATTTGTTTGTGGGATGTGTGTGTCGATGGCTAGGCCAGCATTTATTGCCCATCCCGACAAGTGTTGAGGGAATAATTCTTGGTGGCTAAACATACAAATTAAGGTGCGCCTGAAGTTTAGCCATTACCACACTCGTATTTTTTCATTATTTGTTTTCTGGATTACTTTTTTTAAGATTCTGTGAGCAATTTGAGCAGTTAAACAGTTGGCATATGTTTACACTCAAATGTGAAGTTAGGTGTATCATTGATTTTTGACATGTTGATATTACATCATCAATTTAAGGGTCTCTTCTGAGCAGCTCAGTAATTTGCTTTGCAACAAGACTGTTCTGAGGATCCTTTTTTGTCTTTACAATGATTAGCTACATTTATGTCTCATCCTGTTCCATTAATGCTTAAAAATCTTAATAATTAGCGTATAATTGTGAAATAGAGAATTTTTAAAAGTGCTTTTTTCCTACTGCCATTTATGTGCAACTTGCTGTTTTGAAGTAGAAAATATACAATGAGCAACTAGCTTATCCAGTTTAGACCATGAATGAGTTTGAGGATCTGGAAGTTGCACCAATTATGAATCAGGTATATATTTCTCATTTTTTAAACAAAAATAAAACAAATTAATAGTTCTAATGGAATTATAAATCCAGAAGTAACCTTATATAATGGAAATTACCTATGTACAATGGAAGTGACTGACAACAATATTGAAAACTCTGCTCTGCCTGCCTCATGTTTTCCTGCTTTTCTAAAGACCGCATATCAATAATTGGCTCGGTGAATATTTGATTGCAACATTCCCTTCCCTACCTGTAAAGTTGCCACTTGTCAGAGTAAGAATGGAGTACTAAAGCTGTTCTAATAACAAGAGTACAGAGCCATGACGCTTAAATTGGACATATTAATGGCTATAGGGACAACTTGATCTAGTCGTGATATCACACGGACTCAAATGTCCATTTTTTCACTTTTACATTTGGATTTTTTAGATGGAGAATATTAAAGCATCCAGTTTATAAAGAAGTGTGGAGAAGGATGTTTTCTGAAGTCCTATAATATTAAATACTTTCTGTTTCAAACTTGCTGTGGTATAAAGCCTACTTCAGAATTAGCTGTTTTTGAAGCCCAGTGGAATCTAACTTAAAAGAATTTTTAAGATATCTTTGCAAATGTTGGTTGCATGAACAGTATTCAGCTAAGCAGAACACTGTCATTCTTGTCTTTACAGTATTTGACTCAAAAGTGAGCAGATATATATCATACATTTCATGCCAGCCTTTAGTAGCATATTACCGATATAAACTTCTGATCTTCTCCTTCTGGTGACTATTAGGTACTTGAAGATGTAGATCGATGCTGTCAGGCTCTCTCTCAAAGACTGGGAACCCAACCTTATTTCTTTACTCGACAGTAAGTTACATTGTTATGATTACAGGTATATTAGTAGAGAAAAGAGATGGTCTTTTTAGGCCAGTATTCATCTGATTTTTGAGTTTTCTATATTTCCATTTGTTTAGCCACTAATAGGAAGGAATGTTGCTACTGTGTGGTTTCTTTTATCAACATTGCCCAGAAGCAATGTATTTTGCTATTTGAAGTGCAACGTTCTATTTAAGGATGGTTTTGTTATGCACAGTAGCTGCAGGGGAGGCAGACTCCTGTATTCTTTCCTTCACGGAGAGATGAAAAGCAACTGGCAGTGGTCACAAGACATTATCCTACATACATTTGTAAGTGTACTATTTTGGTCTTTAATTTATGTTCATTTGGGAAAAATGTAATTAATCTGTTAATGGCAGATTTTTCGCAAGGCTGATGTACCTGTATAATAAATTACGGTAATAAAAATTAAGATGGTTGCATCTGTGAAACCTATGGAGATTGGCTTAATTTAGTTAGGAAATGCCAACCGTTTATTGGGGAACAGAAGTGGCATGTTAATATCCCTTGCAATGGCCTTTCCTTAACCTCTTTGTGACAGACTATTGCTGCAGGCTTCAATGTTGGCTTCTAAAATAATGGTTAGGTAACCTTTTAATGTTTGTGCTGCAGGCCAACAGAACTGGATGCACTGGTGTTTGGTCATCTGTTCACAATCCTTACAACTCAGTTGACTGATGATGCACTTGGTGAAAAAGTGAAAAATTATGAAAACCTCATAAAGTTTTGTAGGAGAATAGAGCAAGACTACTTTGAAGAGCATGATCGAGAGAGTGCTTTGAGTTCAGCATCCAGGTGCTCAAGAGGTTCTTCCACAAAGTAATTAATGAAGGAGAAAGCAAAAGGAGGAAATTATTGTTGGAAAGACAATAATTAATACTGCATCAAGTTACAAAAAACAAAACTGAAGAGTATTGAAGGAGCTTTTTGCCAAGTTTAGTGTGGTTAACACAATTACAATCCAATCTCCTGTAACATTGTATGTGTAACACTATACATAGATTTGCAGACCCTAATTGTTAGCATGTTGACCCAGTGCTTTGTTTTCCATTTAATACAAATTTAATGAACAATTTATGGAGCTCTATCTACTTAAAGTCCATTAAAGAATAATGTAGAAACTCTAAATGTCCTCTTTGATCTTGGTGCTTTCAAATATGTAGCAAACAGTGACTTCTGATTATCCCCCACAATCACAAAAGGACAAACTATTTGCTTTGCACAATAGAGGATGACCATGTTAGCTGTTATAGCCCTAAACTGGTAATCTGCTCTCTTTGGCTTTTAACAAATATGTATTGAAAGAAGATCTTTGTGTTTACAAGA
This sequence comes from Heterodontus francisci, assembly GCF_036365525.1. Taxonomy (NCBI): domain Eukaryota; kingdom Metazoa; phylum Chordata; class Chondrichthyes; order Heterodontiformes; family Heterodontidae; genus Heterodontus; species Heterodontus francisci. Next base: position 77,752,601 of record NC_090377.1, read on the forward strand.
TGATTAGTCCCTGTTTCATGTTAGCATTTCATGGGATGGCTCCCTCCAGAAATGAGCCAGAAAGAGGGTCAGCTCACTTGGAAGGAGCTTGCCTGTCCAAGTGTGGTCAACAGAGTCCTGCCTGTTAGCCAGTACCTTATATTTGGACAAAATTTCCCTTCATTTATGGCAGGTTTTCTTGGCCTGGATAAAATCTGAATAAGTCCATTATATAATATATCGAAAAATGTTAGTTTCAGTGAGCTGTTTAAAATGTATCCCTTTGCAATTTTCCTTCAGGCAGTTTGACTTATTGTGAGATCAGTTAACCTACAAATGTAATTTAGAAAAGAAGGTCTTGCATTTATATAACGTTTTTCATGACCACTGGACATTTCAATGCTTTACAGCCAATGAAGTATTTTTGGAGTGTAGTCACCGTTGTAATATAGAAAAAGCAGCAGCCAGTTTGCGCACAGGAGGGTCCCACAACAACAATGCGAAAATGATCAGATAATATGTTTTTGTGATGTTGATTGAGGGATAAATATTGGCCAGAACCACTCCCCTGCCACCTGAGAGGACAGTCTTATCCAAAAGACGGCACCTCCGACAGTGCAGCACTCCCTGAGCAAACTCCGCACAGGCAGTACCCAGAACCGCACCCGGGTCGCTGGAGCTGTGAGGCTACAGTGCTAACCACTGCGCCACTATGCCACCCTAAAAATTCCAGATTTATTAATTGAATTCAAATTGCACAATCTTCCCTGGCGGGATTTGAACCCATGTCCCCAGAGCACTAGCCTGGTCCAATGACATTACCACTACACCACCACCTCCCCTAACTGCAGTTGTATGTCATATTGTTCATCAGATTATTCTATGGCTGGCAGATTATTGAGTTCAAATTGTGATACCACTACTGCTTTTTAAATATCTGAACTTGCAGAATATACATTGGAGCAGGAGTATGCCATTTAGCCACTTGAGCCTCTATCACCATTCAGTAAAATCATAGCTGATCTGTGACCTAACTCCATAGACCAACTCTATATCCCTTAATACCTTTGGCTAAGAAAAATCCCCGTTTTAAAATGAACAATTGATCTAGCATCAATTGCATTTTGTGGAAAAGAGTTCCAAACTGCTACGACCCTTCGCATTGAAAAGGTGTGTCCCAATTTCATTCCTGAAAGGTCTGGCTCTAATTTTTTAACTAAGCTTCCTAGTCCTAGACTGACTGACTAACAGAATTAGTTTCTCCCAATCTATCCGATCTGTTTCCCTTACTATCTTGAAAACTTTGATTAAATCACCCCTGAGCCTTCTAAATTCCACAGAATACAACCCTAGTTTATTTTATCTGTCCTCACACCTGGACTCCAAGTCATAAGCTATCATTCTAGTAAATCTGCCCTGTGTTCCCTCCAAGGCCAATGTATTCTCCTCAAAAGAATACGCAGTTTGGGGTGTCAACCAAATATGATGAAAATAGTACGTGAAGAACTCATCCAAGTACGGTACCAGTAACCGCAATCCCAATTCCCCATTCACCAACAGTTTCACGTCTTACCATTTGTCTGTCACTGCCAATCACAGCATCGGCTTGGCCACAACGCAAAAATAAATGCCACCAACCAAATTTATAAATTAAAGCATTCCATATTCTATACAAAAGTCAACTAATCACCCTTGTGTATTCCTTTAGTGCCTGTTTTTTGTGTGCATTTGCCTGCTCTAGTGTTTCCACACAGTGCAACCCCAGTGTCTGCAGCATGGCTGGTGGAAGGCTGTTGATTCAGTGGAGGAGGCTGCAGATGGCCTTGAAGAACAACCATGAGGAGCTCCGGGCCGAGATTGCCCGGCTGCAGGCTGCACCGTCTCTGTATGGGCAGCAGAAGTCTGGGCTGGCTAGCTGGCTGGCAACAGCAAGGGCACTGATTGGAGTGGCAAAGGTGGGAGGACAAATGTCCTCTTCTTGAGAGAGGTTGGCAGGTTTGTGCTCCATGAAGTCACTGCCACTCCCCAGTGTCTCACCATATGCAGATACCACCTCAACACTATACCCTAAATTACACATGGTGCCAGTATCTGAGCTGGAAACTACAAGTGTGAAATAGTGGTGGTGCTTTGTCTTCATCGTCACTGTCTTCTTGCTGTTCCTTCACACTCTGCCCACGGTACATTTCTTGGGTATCTGAAATGAGAAAGACACAACGGTAAGGTTGTGCGTCGAGGGGGCAGAAAGTAAGAGCTGTATGCTTACACCATCTGCAGCTTGTAAATCAGAAGAGAGTGTGGGATGAAGGGTAGGTGAGATATGTGAAGGAGGATTAGGTGTGAGGATATGATCATCTTTGATGGTTTCAGCTCCATTGTTGGCCATGGCCTCAGCAATGACTGTCCCAATAATGGCCAGCACCATCTCTTCCATGGGTGTTAGGACATGCAAACACACCTATATCCCTCTGGTTAACTCCTACAGCCTCCAATCTTGCACCATCTTGTCCTGCATGAGCAAGGGAAGCGTCAGTGAGTGTGGTGCAATCTGTTTGGGTGATGTGGCTGCCATGGTTGAATATCTGGCAATGATTGCAAGCTGCAAGAGTTCGGTCTGAGGCTTCCACCAATGTTAAGTGTGTGATGATGTGATGGAGCATATGAATGTCAGGTTTGAGCAATGATTGATAGAAATTGTTGGTAGGTGAGTGATGGGGATGTGGTGAATTGAACTGTGTCTGAAGCTGGTGTTGCAGTTGGTAGGATACATTTTGAAGATACATTCACTGACCTTGACCACTTGTGAGTTCATTGAAAGTTTTACAGCACTCACGGCTTTACTTCTGGCCTTGACCTCCGTTATCTGCTCTCACTGACTTCTGAACATGTGTCTGGAGGGTCTTCTGTCCCCCTGAGGATACAGGACGTCTAAACTCCTTTGCACTTCCTTCACCAAAGTTTGGAGTGCAGCATCTGAAAACTTCAGAGCCTGCTGTCTCCCATGTCCATTCTTCAATGTTTCCAGGTAGGATTCAGCTCACAAAGACCTGCTCCAGCCACAGTGCAGCTCCCTTTAAGTGGTGCAGTCTATCTCTTATTGGTGCAAGCAGTATTGGCCCCCTGCAATAGCGCCCAGCCAATCATCAACGCAATTGGTGCAGGCTGGATGCTACGATCATTTAAAACAACAGGCAATGTAAAGTTGGCATGCTGCCTGCATTGCAGTCAATGGGCATGGTTTTGGGAGCAATTGAATTTATCCCCAATGAGCTGCTATCTTCACCTCATGTATGTACTTCGAGCTGTGAACCCTAACTAACTTTTACTGAAACCTTCCTTTCTTTAATGTTATATTGCTTTATTGTGTAAAGCAATTGTTATGACCAGGTGAAAAAGGTGTATAGGGGTCCCTCTCAGCGTTCACTTGGTCTTACCGTAACAGGGTTTAATTTTAAACACTGTTTCTAGCTCCCCCTTGGTGAATCCTTGTTCACCGCTTTCCAATTGTAAGGCAAATAAACCAGCAAAAACAGGCTTTCTTAGGTTTAAAGAAGAAAAGTTGAAATTTATTAAACTTAAACTCTCATTCGGTTAATACCTACGGATACACGACGCACCCATGCTAGCATGCATACACAATACACACATGCAAATAGAGACAGGAAAGAGCATCAGAAAAATAAAGTGGAAAAGTTTGAGGCAATATCTGAAGAGTTTTTGTTACGATTCTCCGAGGTCCTGTAGACTCCTTGATTGTAGGTAGATCTTGCTTTTCGTTGGGGCCTAGTATTCTTCTTAAATCTTGTTCGCTGTAGGAGACTTTTCTCTCTTGGGGTTCATGTGCGTTCAGTGGTTACAGAGGCTTGTGAGAAAGGAATGGAAGCAGACAGGGTAAATCTCAGTCCAGGAGCAAAAGGTCTTTGAGTTCAAACTGTTTGTACAATTCAGAAAGCCCCAGCTTGCCAAGCAGGTTAGTCATGTGACTAACTGGTCTGGCCACGTCTTGAATCGTTTCACCTTAGCAGTCTCTGGAATGCTCCTCCTGCACACAATACCTGGTGATCAAGGTCCATTGTGGGTTGAATGTGTCAGGGAATGGTCCTTTGCCCTGCCAATCACAGTCTATTAATATGCAAATGTCATTTCCAGCCACAGCTGATCTGTTTAACAAGTCCTTTCTTCACTCCAGTAACAGTTTAATATCAATGTTCATGACAAAATTAACGTGCCTCATTCTTGGCAGGTGGGGGCCTAGCATGGCAAAATGTTTGTTGCAATGAAAGGCTGAGATTTGTAGCATGCTTTCTGTACATACATTTAAAGGGGTTTATTGCATTATTTGCTTTGTACAATCATAATATTATAGAACAGACATGATTTGAAAACTTAAAGCAATGATGCTGTTTCTTCCCAATTCTAGATACTGGCAAAAAACTGAAAATTTAATCTTATTCATGCTATTTAAAGCCCACCAGTATATCGTAGTCATCAATCTGTCCCAATGACAAATTAATAATCCATCTTTAACCTGTATTTTGGAGACATGCCTATCCATAAAAGTCTGAATGGAGTCATTCCAAAGGTTGGTCAACATAGACTTGTTTCGCTGTATACACCAGCAATTTAGTAGAGTATTCTCAAGCATGAATATTTGCTGATATTTTCGGTAAGTGGAAAAAAATTTAAATATATTTTGTGACCTGTGGAAAAGTGGAACTAGAACAAACAGTGCACTGCTCCTGCCTCGGCCATAACACCTTGAACAGATGATGGCGAGCTGCCTACAACAGAGTGGCTTGCTCAGTCATTTCAGATGGCAGTTAACAGTCAACCACATTGCTGTGGGTCTGGAATTACATGTAAGCCAGACTAGGTAGGATTGGCAGATTTCCTCTCCTGAAGGGCATGAGTGAACCAGATGGGTTTTTACGACATTCTGGTAATTTCATGATCATTATTAGTAAGACTAGCATTTTATTCCAGATTTACTGATTCATTGAATTTAAAACCCCCGGCTGCCGTGGGGGAATTTGAACGTGTGATGCTGGCACATTCATCTGAGCCTCTGGATTGCTAGTCCAGTAACATTACCACTATGCTACTGTTGTTGCATATCATGCCTCAAATGTAAGTAGCAACAATAATAAAGAAACACAATTTAACTGCAAAGACCAAAAGTAAAACTAAGTGTCAAATCCAAGCAAATTATTGTACAATCATAATATTATAGAACAGACATGATTTGAAAACTTAAAGCAATGATGCTGTTTCTTCCCAATTCTAGATACTGGCAAAAAACTGAAAATTTAATCTTATTCATGCTATTTAAAGCCCACCAGTATATCGTAGTCATCAAACAGTCGCTATATCAGTTGTAACAATATAGGGAATGTAAAGGTATTTTAAACTTTTTGAAACATCCAAGCCCTTTGATCCATGACAATTAATTATTCAGGTCATAAAATAGTTATCCTGATAGAAGTTGCATATCAAAGATAGCTGGATTGTAATATCACTGTGCAGCTGTCTGCTGATCAAAGTTCATGACCAACAAGGCATAATTGATGATAGTGGTTATTGTTAGTGCAGCACTTTATTTGTAGAATTTTGAACGTGATTCTGTGAATCTTTTCAATGAGTTTCAGCCGGATATTTTTGACCAAATGATTCAAATATGCAGTTGGGAGAAGTAAAGGGATGTTCAAATGAAGGCTGTTAGTGATGTACCTCTAATGATGCCTCTTAGGATCAGCTGGGCTACTAGTGCGCGCTTCATTTCCTGCAGTTTCTTTTACAAGCGAGACCACAGCTCCCATGGCTCTCACAACAATTATCACCCACTTGTTCTGCAGGTTTTATTTTTTACATTAGTCTGGTTGAGAAATTCACAGTATTAATCATGACTGAAGTTGTTATTTATCACCTGCTGGGTGAGAAATAATAATTTTGACACTAGTGGGGCAGCAGGCCAGAGGTAAGGAATTAAGTAAAACATCGAAACACCAGCAAGGATCATTTCTCTGATTAATGATTCACTATAGAGAAATATTGCTGCTCATTATCTGGTCTTACAAATCCAAACTGGGTTATGCACATGAAGAATTGTATCTGCTGCTACCTTCAGATGGTGACAGTAGCTTTCTATAAAAGTTAGATGATTTTGAAAAGATAAATCCACAAATATAATGTATGGATACTAATAGTCCAGCAGACACATTGTTTTAGTTGGCCAGCAGCAGAAGATTTGTTCAAAAATCTATAAACTGAAATTACAGCAGAATGCCACCTCCTCACTGAATGTCAGAAGCCATCTTGCTGCGAATACTTCACCCACGTTGGAGCGCAGCTCCTGGAACTGATGAGGTGAAGAGTGTTGCACCACAGCTCTGAGCTGGTAATCACAGAACTGAAGAAACACATACATCATCTGCCACATAGGTTGGCGTTTAAAGTGAAAAACCTTCAGATCATGTACAGTCTTGGACAAATGACAGCCCTGTGTACGTTTGTCCCTGTATAGATTGCTCAGCATCCAACTATAGGAAAAAGCTCAGTTCAGCTTTTTTTCTGGCTGTTTATACTGGGGAGGCTGTTTATGTACTGTTAAAACAATGGTGGAAAAGTGACAAATAATTTGCAAATGGGTTGACATTTACAAGACATCATTCACACAATAAGTGTCAATGTGTCATGTTAAGATATTGACAGTGCCACTACAATTTGAAACAATTTGATAAAGCCCTTCAGTTGTTGTAGATTTTACTTACGTCTATGATAGCTTCCCATGCTTTTACCTTGGTAACACAGAGCTGCTTGGAATATGATCAGTTAAGAAAATGTGATGGTGTTCCCACGATTTTTTTTTCTGTGCGAAGACTCAACTTTTCATTAGAGAGATGATAGCTAAAAGTATGTTAATCCTGTACACAGTAGGTCCAGAATAAGAACACACTTTCATTTATAACTTAATTACTGCCTAACCCTTTGTCTTCTTCAGCCTTCTGAAGGCTAAGGTTTGACCTCTATCACAACAGAATCAGGAAGATCTGAACAAAAAAATTGCAACTTCAGAATTACCAAATTTTGTTTGCTGTGATTGTAGGAGGTTTTAATCAGCATCTTTTAATCTCCTTCCCCCCCCCCCCCCCCCCCACCTCCCCCTTTCACTTGCTCAAAGCCTATTACATTTCTACCCTTTGCCAGTTCTGATGAAAAGTCACAGACCTGAAACGTTAACTCTGTTTCTCTCTCCACAGATGCTGCCAGACTAGCTGTGTATTTCCAACACTGTTTTATCTAATCAGCTTAACTATGCACACAAAAACATGAATCACTAAAATATATTTATTGCGTTTTCTTGTGTCTTGTGTACAATATTGATATCAACTTAGTGTGATGAGTCTTATCAATCACTCTGTTGTTCAAAAATCAACTATCCTGGAATATTGAAGGAGTATATAACATGCAAAATAGCTTTATCATAGTTAGTAATGTTTAGCAAGATTTCAGCTGGTTTCTTAATATTGTCAAAGGTGGAATTCAACCTCTGGCTCCTGATCTTTCAGTCATCTTGTTGCCTCAAAAGGTCTGTTAAGATGCCCTGGAAACCTCTGACATTCAAATTTTCTCTAAAGTATCTTACAGTAATACCAAAAATAACTTGTTCTGTAGAACATAAAGCAGATTTATATTCTTACCATTTCATACCTTTTCATTTGGTCCTTAAAAGAGGTAAATTTGAAACTAAATTTCAAACTTGGATCCAATTATGATTCATTTAAATATCCAAGTCTGATTGATTTCTACTTGTCCTTCAGTTTTAGGTTTCAGCCTCAGCTCAGTGACTGCATTCTTTCCTGAGGCAGAAGACTGTGGGTTTAACCACCCCCATCTCCCCCAGAGACCTCAGCACATAATCTACGGTGATACTTCAGAGTAGTACCAATGGAGTGATGCACTGTCAGAGGTGTAGTCATTCAGATAAAACGTTAAACCGAGACCCCGTCAGCCCTCTAAAGCAGATGTAAAAGATTGCATGACATTATTCATAGACAGCAGGGGAGTTCTCAGGTATCCTGGCCGACATTTATACCTCGATCAACGCCTAACACAGATGATCTGAACATCAATTTTGTTGTAATAAAAGCAAAATACTGCAGATGTTGGAAATCTGAAACAAAAACAAAAAGTGGTGGAAATACTCAGCAGGTCTGGCAGCATCGGTGGAGAGAGAAGCAAAGTTAATGTTTCAGATTTGTGACCAGTTCTGATGAAAGGTCACAGACCTGAAACATTAACTTTGCTTCTCTCTCCACAGATGCTGCCAGACCTGCTGATTAATTTTGTTGTAGTTTTTTGGACCTTGCTGTGTTCTAATTGGCTGCTGCATTTCCTACATTCAAATAGTGACCACATTTCAATGTTACTTAATTGCTTGCAAAGCATTTTGGGATGTCCTTAGGTTGTGAAAGATGCTATAAAATGCAAATTCTTTCAGTTTTGATCACATAACTAAAACCAATTCACTGGTCATTTATCTCATTGCTGTTTGTCGGGCCTTACAATAGTGATTACACTTCAAACGTTTTTCATTGGTTGTAAACTAAGTATCCAGCAAATCTATCTGAATTCCACAAAAAATAATAATTGTACAATTATGAGTTGTTTGAAGATTTGCATGGTGAGAGCGGTAATGTTGAGTAAGACAATTTTATGGTTTTACACCATGTGAATTTGCTCTGAAAAGAGCAGTTGTTTCCTTGGAAAAAGGAGTTCTTAGAAGAACTGGCAGGCCTCGACGTTTTGGGCAGCGTACTCTGCCCGTCATCTGGAGGAATTACTGGAACGGCTGTAAATAGTGGGTTAATACATGGTGGAGAAGGGAATGTCTACATCGGAGAAAAAGGTCGCAGTCTACATATTAGATTCAAGGAACACCAAGGCTGCTTCAAACACAGTGAATGGGACAAGTCAGCTATCAATCCAAACTCATCTCATCCATTACGCACTGGCGTACAAGACGTGTCAAGGAGGCTATGGAGATCTATCAACACCACACTGTCCTCCAAGACAGTGGCCTGCTCTGCAGCCAACATACCATGACAAGAACTATAGTATGTATCGACTTAGCACGAGGCACAATTAGCTGACCAATCAGTAGCAAGAACAGTAGCATGTAATGACCTATCAGCAGTAAGATCCTGCCCACATTCCAATTCTTCACCACATATAAAGCAACTGTTCCCACCCGTTCCAGTTACTTCTCCAGACGACGGACATAGTACGCTGTCCAAAATGTTGAGGCCTGCTAGTTCATCTAAGAACTCCTTTTTCAAGGAAACAACTGCTCTGTTCAGAGAAAATTCATGTGGTGTAAAAACCTAAAATCATCTTAATTATATTATGGTTAGCATATGTTATGACTTTAAGAAAATAGTGGATAAGATTCCTCACAGATGCCCAATGTGAAAACCTTTGGGGTATAAAAAGAATGTTGTAAATGGAGTAATAAATTGACTATACAGTAGGAAATAAGTCATTGGTAGTAGTTCTCCTGAAAAGCTGCACTTGGAGTATTCTAGTGATTGGATTTGGTGCTCACTGTAAGCTATAATAGATACATGTCAATAATGGCTTCGGCTAGATGGGATTAATCACCCAGGAGTTCCACTCCTGAGCACTATCCAACAAGGGAGAGGTTCAGGTTCATTTGGACGGTGTATTGTCTTTTATCAGCATCTCTGAGGTAATCACAAGACTGAATTAGCAGTTGGCAATGCTATAGATCTGAATAGCTTCAATTATTTTCACACATTTATAGATAAATTTTGCAGTTGTTAAACTAAAATGGATTCCGAGAATGTGCTGCGGGGCTAGATTTACTACTAAATACAATTGGACATATATTAACAACTGGATGGGTTGCGTGTTTATATATCACAGTATGTGCTGTAGAGGATAAATTTAAACACTCAACATCTGATCACTATGGTCATCTCCAACATTGGGGGAAACTGCTCTTACAGCTACTGGCTGATGAGTGAACTCTACGACCCGGAAGATTACCAAATCTAACTTAATAAAAACCGTTGACACCCGGAAAAAAGTCTAGATACAGAATGATTGATGGAAGTATTCAAATGCAGAGGCAGTCTGCTAGGTGCTGAGGGAGTGTGAATTCAGGTGGTTGAGTCACAGGCCATGGTTCTCGGCTGAGTCCAATGTGGTGTGGGCAATCGGGAGTTGGGGGCAAGTGGTGCCTGGCACAGCCCATAGCTTAAATGTGGAGCAAGGCTGAGCACTCCTGCTCCCCCTGGCTCGACATTCAGGTAAGTAAATAATTTAAAACTTACCTTTTGGGTGGCAGCCTTCAGAGGTTCATTTAAGGACTGGTGGTTTTGCTGCTGTGTACCTAAGAAAACTGACCACAGCATACAGGGCTTACCGATGCATGCTATGGTCAGTGACAATCCAGTTTTACAAATGGGCCAGGAACAGACGCTAACCTGTCAATTTGTACAAGCTATGGGCCTCAGACAATTGCCCTGGACAATAATAGGGCACCCTAGCCAATATGATGTGTGATGCATTTCAAATGCAGACTGAGCATTCACAGTCCATATAGGGTCCTGCAGCACCTGAAAAATGCAATCAAATTTCTGGACCTTTAATTCCTAAACAGGTATACACACAATTTTGATGTATTTGCAGCCGGCCAACAACAAAATTTAGGATTATTGGTTTAGGAAGCCAGGATGGCTCCCAATTTATATCCATGAGCTAAAATGGTGGTTTTCTCCAGACTGTGTAGCAGATGTCTATGTAGCTGATACCAACTAAGCACATCTGCTCTTCTAGTATTTACTAAATGTGTTAAAAACAGTTTTTCTCTAAAAGGTTCACGTTTACACACGAGTTTGGGAAGATAATCTTTTTGAACAGAATGGGGCAAGTGCTTTATACTGAAAGTGTTTCAATCTGAACTAAACTTGTTTTAACAAAAAAACTGACACTAATATAAGTTGACAAACCTTTTATCCCAGAAAAATATTGAATTCTCACATCATGTATTGATGCTGGAAGGTGCATTACAAATCAGCTTGGATGAGGCTCTCTAATTGCAATAGCTGATTACCAGTGACACAGGTAGAGGAAGAGCAGTAAAAAGCTTTCTGCACAACCAGTAAAAGCATTTGAATATATAAAAATGCAGATTATCAGCAAAATCCATATGGTGTACTCATGTAGGAAACAATTACTGATAAGAATAATTTATGCACTTTTAATTGCATATCTTAAAAAGCTTTCTTAATTTATAAAAGCATCTGTATCCGTTTCAGTGTACATTTCAATTCCTGCATCCTGACCAGAGTGATACAAGGTCATCCTTAGGTATGTTTTAGCTAGCAACCCTACTAATTACTTCCATTTTACTACTAAATCTGAACCACACCTCACTGCTGTTGTGGTTGATGTATAATGTTGAGCTTTTACTGACTGAGGTGACAGCAGCCATTTTCTATCCTGCTCTGATCTCAAAGCTACACAAACTGATTTGGAACACATTCCAATTTTAGGCTTTCTGAAGTTGTTTTGGAATTCAATTTAGTGCCATCGGAAAGTTTTTAAGGAAAATCAATTAATATGTTAATTGTCTTCCTTGTGTAATAATGTTGCAAAAGATTAAATTAACAATTTGAAAATGTAGGTAATGTTTGAAGGATTTCTTTTAATTGGTTAATCGATGAACCCAGTCTTTTGGGTGTTTGGAATGTGCCATTTATATATGTGAAAACCATCTTAATTAAAATGGCTGGTGAGATTTTACCTTCGAGTTAGATAATGAAGTTCTGGGGTGGCGGGAGGAAATAGAAAAAAAGTTCTGGAAGACTATTTTAGAGGCTGGGATTAGGCAAGAAGCCTCCCTGGTGTAATTTTTTACTGAAATTTGAGCAGTATATAGGAAGAAAATCTAAGCCTAAAAATCAACAAACTATTGTACTCCTGGAGATATCATGGTCTAGCTTGCTCCTGTCCAGACACAGAGGGAACTCTGGCTGTTTTTCTTCTCCTGAAACCAGGCACTGCGGAAAATTATAGCATCCCTAATTCTGTTGCAGCTTAGATTACCTGACCAAGCACCATACCAGGAAATGAACCTTGGACTTTGCTGATTTGTATAATTTATCTACTTATGGAGCCATTAGGATACCGCTACACTCTTGAAAAGTATATTGCATTGTATTTATAACAGAGAAACAGGCCATTTGTCCCAACAGGTCCATGCTAGTTTTTATGCTCCCTCCACACAAGCCTCCTCCCATCCTTTTTCATCTAACCCCGACAAAATGTTTTTCTCCTTCATATATTTATCTAGCTTCTCCTTAAGTACATCTATACTAGTCACCTCAACTACTCCTTGTGGTAGTGAGTTCCACATTGTGACCATGCTTGGGTAAAAAAAAAGTTTCTTGTGAATTCCCTATTAGATTTATTAATGACTATCATATTTATGGCCTATAGTTCTGGTCTCCCCTGCAAGTGGAAACATCTCTATGTCTACCTTTCATAACCATAAAGAACTCTATCGGGTCACGGCTAAGTCTTCTCTGGAGAAAAAAGCTCCAGTTTGTCCAATCTTTCCTGATAGGTATAACCTCTCAGTTCTGCTATCATTCCAGTAATTTTTTTATTCACCTTCTCCAGTTACCTTCACCACCCCCATTAATAAAATGGGGGCTAGAACTATTCACAATATTCAAAGTGTGGTCTAAACAAGGTTCTATACAAGTTTAACATAACTTCTTTGCTTTTCAATTCTATCCCTCTTGAAATGAATGGCAGTGCTTTGCTTTTTAAATGGCCTTATTAACCTGTGTTGCTACTTCTAGTGTTTTGTGTATCTGTATCTCCAGATCTCTCTACTCCTTTACCCCATTTAGACACTTATTTTCAAAGGAGTATGTGGCCTCCTTATTCGTACTACCAAAATGTATTACGTCACACTTATCTACATTGAGATTCATTTGCCAATTACACACTCATTCTGCCAGTTTATTAATGTTTTTCTGTGACTTGTTGCAGTAGTCCTCTGTATTAACACCCCCAATTTAGTATTGTCTGCAAATTTTGCAACTGGACTTCTGATTCCAGAGTCCAACTCTATGTAAATGGTGAACAATAGTGTTCCAAGCATTGATTCTTTTGCCTGTATGAATACTCTTTGTTTTCTGTTTTGTAGTCAGCTTGTTATCCATTCTACTACTACTCTTATCTCCACATGCTGTGTGACCTTAGTCATGAGTCTGCTAAGTGGAATCTTATCGAAGGTCTTTTGATAATCCAAATATATTCTATGTATTGCATTATCCTTGCCTGCCCTTTCTCTTACTTCAAATAATTCAATAAGCTTGATCAAGCATGATCTTCCCTTTTAAAATCTGAGCTGACTATGCTTTATTGTATTTTCAGCTTCTAGATTATTTTCTGTCATGTCTTTGGGTCAGGATTCCATTATGTTTCATACCACCAATGATCTATAGTTTCCTGGAATTATTCTATCTCCCTTTTTGAACACAGGAATCACATTAGCTGTCCACCAGTACTCTGACATTATTCCCTTTTCTAATGAATTGTTTTTATATATATATATATATATATCTATGTGTGTGTGTATAATGGTGCCTATGCTATCCCTGCTCTAACTTATTTTAATATGTGTGAAAGCAATCCATCTGGACCAGGGTTTTTATCCTCTCTAATTTTGATTTGTTTATCAATTATCTCTTCTTTTCTATCTTTAAATGTCTTTATATCTTTTTTGATATCAATCTGGTATCTCAGAAAATACCTAAATGCTATTGGAAGAGTTGAAACCTACATTAAATTTATTGGAAAATCCAAATAATACTTCTCTATTTAAGTATGTTTTAGTATATGGAAGGTAATTTAAACAATCTTGTTTGATATAGTGCCATTCCAGGGCAGCATTCCACGGTTCCAAAGACCCATAAAATGGAGGTTATGTTTGTGATCTCCAGAACACTGATTTCCCAATCTTGGCTGTATTGCTCAGGAAGCCCTGAGTAGCAACCAGGCATTCTGAAGAGGGATCCTAGACAAGGTTATTACAGGGAACTCCTCAATCACCTCCTTTTCACAGGTTCCAAAGCAGCATTGGGAGGTAATGTAAGTAAGTCTTATCAGGCCTCTCAGCCATGAATAGTGTGGGGTGCAGGGAAGAAAATAACAAAATAAATGTTCTCTCTGATCATTTCCTTGTATCAGTCTCTACCCATATCCCCCTTGCCAATCCCAATCCTACTTCCTTCTGTGTCTGCATGTGGAAACAACACATACAACTGCACTTTCAAAATCCCTGCTTTCATTTTTGAAGCTACTGATTTGCTCAACCACACCCTCATGTCCATCTTTAATGCCATTGTCTCAATTAAAACCATTACTTGCTCTCACCCTTGCTATTGCACCTGTAAGGCTTAACTCTGCTTCCTTAAGCCCAAGGGATGTAGACTTGAATAAATATGGCGGGCAACTGGTTTAGCCATTCGTCACCAGATCTGCTGGACCAGAGATCAGGTCCTGCTCTCATCTACAAAAGCTGCTCATTATTCCTGGATTATCCTGGAATGCAAAGGTTAGCCCTGGCTTTTCTCTACTGCAAACCCTCTTCTTAAACCCCTTTCCCCTGTCTCTTCTACCCTCCCCTCCAACAATGTGCAAGGAACTCATGGACGTGCTGCCTCTAAGATTGAGACCATCTAATCAGCTACCTCGGCCACCTCCTTCCCTTCCCTAGCTAACCGGGCTGAGCTTCCTCTGAAGCTCCCCCCTGCCCTAGCCCTGACCATGTATTTCTCTAGTTTCTCTCCTATCTCCATCATGCCTTCTCCAAGCTCATCTTGTCCATGCTCTGCCCATCTCCTGCTCTCTCAACTCTATTCCCACTAAACTGCTGACCACTCAACTTCCCTTCCTGATCCCTATTTTAGCAGATATTGTTAACAGTTCTTTCTCTCCAGGTACTTTCCCTCCCTCAAATTTGTTGTCATCACCCCATTACTCAAAGAAAGCAACCCTTGACCCCACCGTTCTTGCAAACTACCGTCCACCCCTTCTCGAAAGTCCTTGAACATGTTGTTGCCTCCCAAATCTGTGCTCATCTTTCTTGGAACTCCACATTTGAATCCCTCCAATCAGGTCTCTACCCCTGCAACAGTACCAGAATGTCCCCTATCAAAGTCACAAATGACACCATATTAACTCAGCGCATTCTCACTTGGTTTCACTCTCACCCACCCATTCATAAACAGCCTTTCAGCAATGGCTTCTTTTCCCACTCATTGTTACCTCTGGACACCCACAAGGATCTCAGACCCTTCCTCTTCCTCATGTACATGCTGATTCTTGGCAACACCGTCAAAGACACAGGATCAATTGCCACATGAACACTGATAACACCCAGGTCTATCCTTGCACTACCACACTCAATCCCTCTACTGCTTGTCCAACTTCCAGTCTTGGATGAGCCAAATTTTCATCGTTAAACATTAGAAAAACTAAAGTCCTCATCCTTGGCCCCCATCATAAATTCCATACCCTCCTCACCAATTTCATCCCCTTCCTGGCCTATATTTCAGGTTGAAACAGACTGTGTGCAACCTTGGTGTTCTTTTCGATTCTAATCCCATATCATCTCCATCATAAAAACCACCTATTTCCATCTATGTAACATTGCCACCTCCATCCCTACCTCAGTCCATCTGCTGCTGCAACCCTCACATGTCTTTTTCACCTCCATATTCGACTATACCAATGCTCTCCTCGCTGGCCTTCAATAAACATCAGCTCATTCAAAGCTCTGTTGCTGTAATCTGTCCTGCATCAAGTGCAACTCAACCATCCCTCTTCTCCTTACTGACCTACATTGGCTCGTGGTCACCCAATGTCTCCAATTTAATATTCTCATCCTTATATTTAAATCATTCATGGCCTTGCACCTCCCTATTTCCTCTAGCCCTATAACCCCCACCACCCCCACCAGAAATCTGTTCCTCCAACTCTGGTTTCTTATACTTCCCCTCCTTTTGCTCCACCTTGGGTGGTTATCCAGGCCCCATGCACTGGAATTGCCTCTCTAAATCTGTCTGCCTCGCCACCTCTCCTGCTTTAAGACCCTCTTTAAAGCTCACCTCTGATCAAGCTTTTAGCCACTCCTCCTATAATCATCTTCTTTGGCTTGGTATTCATTTTTGTCTTTTTACATCTCTGAAGTGCCCTGAGATGTTTTTCTGAACTAAAGGTGCTATATAAATGTTGTCGACTTGCATATGAAAGAAGTAGCATTTGCAACCAAAACAGTTCGGTGGATTTAAAATTCCATCCAAAAAAAGGAAATTTGCTGATATCAAAAATTCATTGAATTTTATAGCACAGAAGGAGGCAATTTGGCTCACCGTGCATGTTCTATTACCTTTGAAACAGTCATCCACTTATTCCCGTTCTCTTGGCCTAACTCCATAACTGTTTTACATTTTTCTATTTCAAATATTCATTCACTCCGCATTTAAAAGCTATTATGGATTTTGTGTCCACCTCTATTGCATGTCCAGGACAGCAACTCAGAGATCCAATTAAATGTAAAGCATATAAACAAAAAAGTAAAACATAGTGACTAGGAAATTCCTCAGATCTCTTATTTTGCTGGCAACACTTGGCTGGAATTGCGGCAGCATCCCCATTTATCCATTTATGCTCATGTTTCTGTCGTACTTCTGGTGAAGTAATGCTGGTGAAGGGGGAGCAGGTCAGAGGAATTTTCCATCCAGGAATGCTAATGATCTGATTGGACTTTGTGTTAAAATCCAAATGTTTAAAGAAGCAGAACTAAAACAACTCTTATGACAAGACTGCTGAGGTGTCCTGGGTTACCAGTTACATCTACACTAACTTTAATTATATAAAATTACTGTTTCTTAGAAGATGGGGATATGCATGAGTGCTCAGAAAAAAAGTGTGGCAACCTCTACTTCTATATCCACAAATACATAAAAGCAATTCTTTCTGAACAGTGTATTAATAATTACAATCCTACAAATGTAAAGACCAATACAAATTTGAAAAATAAAAATTCTACATAGCTTTACTAGTTGAGCCTCCAAAATGTTGAACTGTTACCATTCAGTTTACTGTGTGAATATGTCAGATGTTCATTGTACTGAGTTAGGAAACAAAAGAATGACAGGAAACAAGGGAATGAACTAAAATGGTGCCAGTCTATGAGGAGCTGCATAGACAGGAACTTAACCAATTGCCTATGGTCCATAAGCCTCTGTTTCCTTTCATTGCCTTTCCAACAGCTGTCTTTAACTGAAATATTCTTTGTTTAGAGTCTGAACTCATCTGATGCTTGTGTACTGCAACTGAATGACAGATTCTCAGAGGAAAACTGGTTATGTCCAAAGGGATGTCAGCATTGTCCTAATTTAAAGAAAGGCTCATACCATCGAGTCACAGGTCACCTGTACCTGTGACAATGGGGCACAGAGTTCAAAATAGCAGTTAAGAAAAATGGATTTCTGTGAGTGATTAAATGATGTCTAGATTAATAGGCTGGAAATGAGCAGTTATCACAGACTCAAAGCTGTATTGCTTTTTAATGGTCTTGGTGTTCTTAGTGCATTTTCCTTGAACTTGGAAATCAAACGGGTGCTTTTGTAGCTGCACATTAATGCAGTTGTAAAAGGCAGGATTACGCCCCTTAGTGACACCTCAATATTAATAACCACTGTAGTCCCAGAGTCATAAAATCTGTAACATAAATCAATTCTATATTTGTTCCACTTACAAACTATTGGTGTTCCTTGGAAAATTATGTGGAATTTTTTTGCAGTGTGAAAAGAAAATCAGAAATGAACAAACCACATTTGTTAGAGGCATATGCAAAGCAGAATACAATGTAGTGAAACATTTTTTGAGTTAGCTGGGCTAATAGCGTGTATAGAAATGTGCAACCAAGACCACACAGGAAAACTGAGTGATGTTGACCCCAATGATGCAGCTAAGGCATTAATGTCTTTAATTAAATACAGGTCAATAATGTTTTTAGAAAGCACATTATGAAATGTGCTTATGCAATTAAAAAAATTGAAGCAATTTCTTTTGATGATTATTGCCCAGTAGTTGCTTTATAGCAATCAAATCAAAGGAACAATTTAATATTCACTGGGAGAACGCACTCCAGATATGTTGTAGGTACAGCTGATTTCAATTTCACGGGTTTGTCTGATTGCGTGCATCCTTCTTTACATTGTTGAAATAATTAATTATATTAGAGCAACAAATTACATTGTTTAATTATATATTCTCTTTTCATTTCTTGAAACCTCATATTCTTCCAAGTAAACTTGTTTTTAAATGTGCCCACTCGGCAAGATTTGAAATAAAATCAGTCTCCTTCCTCTTCAACTGCAGTGTTGTTAAAGTAGCCTCAAACTGGTACACAACTTCCCAATCATTTTTACCCCATGAGTGTCCAATGGATTCCTTGACTTACTGCACACACTTCTACACTTGCAAGAGCTTAACTTTTCAATGGATAGGATCCCTAACTTCTGATAAGGAATGCTTTCATCAGGAGAAATTTTGTACGCTTGACCAGATTTGATATGAAATCTCCCTACTGGTCTTCAATGCTTTAAAAAATATAATTCATATGGATAATCACAGTTATCTAAGTGTATAGAAACTAAAATGTTGATAAAAAGACCACAATGTAGAACTATGGAGTAAACTACTGAGTAAATTTAATATTAGACCAAGTCCAAAAGGGATATCTTAAGTTTTTTTTCTCCCCAATGTTAAATTCGTTGACCTGGAGGCGAGTTCCATATGAGGGGCCTGCTGTGTGGTTGAGAAACCCAGAAGAACAGGGTTCTTCAATCTCTTGCAGTTTTCAACTGCAGAGCCCCTTTAAATATTTCTCTTTCATGTTTCCATCCACATGAAGCCTGAGTGATAGGCTGGAAGCCTACTGGGGTGGGAGGGGGATGGACGCCTGCATCAAAGGGCTGAAACCTATGAGAACAGGCAGGTGTACTGGGGGAGTGAGAGAGATTGGAACCCCCTCCCCCCCCCCCCCCCCTCCTTTCAATCTTAACCCTCCAATCAGAGAAAGAGGGTTTGAATCATGGGTGGTTGGACCCAATTGTGGAGGGTTGGTCCAGTGGTGGTATGGGTGGCCCCAATTGTGGGATGCTTGGGTGGTGCTCAATGGTGGTTGGGGGAGAGCAGATGGTGGTCAGAGGAGCAAATGGTGTTCGAGCAGTTCTGACAATGGTTGGGAGGAGCAGACCGATCACGAGGGGCTGGATACTCACTGGGTAGCTTGTTGGGCCTGGAGGAAACATTCCTGCTCCTTGTGGCCCACAAGCAGTGCCGTAAAGGCACTTACCTTATGGATTCAGCCTTTCTTGCCTCCTTGCTGCTGACAGACATCCTGGAGCCTGGTAAATCCAGCTGAAATTGAGAATAGAATGACTGTTAAAATGAGGGCAGGCTGTCTCATTATAATATTTAAATGTCCAACCCACTTCACACGAGTATATTGGTCACCTGCCCCTTGTCCCACCTCTATTCAAGCCAGAAATGGGCGAAGTTGAATCACATTGGGTTCCTGTTTCAGGATTTTTGCATTTTAACTTCTGACAGACCCCCAACCCATCCATTTTTGGAGTTAATATTCATCCTTTTATCTTCCCTCCCTCCTCTCCACACATTACTTTTTTAACTTCTCCGAGGCCTCAGTGAGTGGATTTCAGCAGGTGCCCAGCAGATATGCACAGGTTGACCCTTCAGATAACTCAGTTGACAGCAGGAATTCACCATTTGAAGAACCATGTATATGAGCCTATGTTGTAACAATCATGGTGCACCACACCAGTGGTCCAGTACATCGCATTTGGATTCACTGAAATAAAACTTGAGGATTTACGCTTTTAAAGATCAGATGAAACAAAATGGGTTGGGTGTGGTTTGTTATTCTGTGGGTTTTGTTCAGTGACTTGAATCTCAATATTTCTGAAAGAGGAAATGCATCAGTCTCTCTTGTGAATATAATCAGACAATCACCGAGCCTATTTCTATTCCCTGTGCTATAACCTTAGTCAGTAGCAGGGCAGGAAAAAACATTATATTTTCACATACCATCAATATGCAAAAGACCAGGGACTGTAGAGCTAATGTGGTTAACTTATGCCCAAATTAAATATTTTACAATTTCAGATAACTAACCATGATATGTTAGAAAAACACCTATCATATTTACCTTTCTGAATACTGCATAGAACAGTGGGCCGCATTTTGTTTAGAAGACATCTATTCCATCATCAGGGACCGGAAGTGGGTGAACGTTACGATGGGACCAGGAGCGGCCGGTCACACAAAATCCAGCGGTGGCTGACCAATTAAAGGCAATGCAGCGCATGGGCCGACCAATTATGTAGTCGGTGGAGGGGCGGAGACGCTGGCGTCAACTGATGCTGCGGCGGGTGCTGGAGCCATTTTTAAAGGGCTGCCAGTCGTGCATTCAATCTTGCTGTGTGCACTGAGAGGATTTGCAGAATGCTGAAAGGCTGCAGAGTAATGGCTGACAGTAGACCCCCGGGTGGCCCCACGCTTTAGTGATGCCTCCGTCCATGTGCTCTTACAAGCTGCCGGGGGCAGGCGGGAGATTCTCTTCCCTAGGAAATGGAGGAGGAGCTGGGAATCTGACCAAGCAAGCCTGGTTGCAGATAGCGGAGGAGGTCAGCAACCATGGACTCGCCCAAAGGAACTAGATTGTGCTGCAAGTGGCTTAATGACCTAATCCGGGCAGCAAAAGTGAGTACCTCTTAAAGCTTTCAGCTCTTGTGCAATGCATCTGGGAAAGCAGGAGGGAGCATTGAATGGAGAGGGGGTGCCCACCCAGACGTGGGCAAAGGTCAAGGGATGCAGACAAACTGCCTGAGGCATAACGAAATGGCCCTGAAAGGAGGCTGTTTGTCGTTGCAGACCCTCAAGATCCCTGGAAAAGGGCCAGAAACAGGAGGCATATGTGTGCCCCCATCCAACACCGATGGATAAACAGCAGTGTATGTCTTGGGATTGTCCCCACTGGGAGACCAACAACATTCATCCTTGTGTCTGCAGGAGAAGATTGCACACAATTGCAGAGAGTCAGCCAAGATCGGTGGTGGACTGCTGATTCTCCACATCCTGACCCCGATGGAGGAGGAGGCCATGCAGCTGGCTGGACCCCAGGATAGAAAAAGTGTTGCGGACGGAGAGACGGGCACCTTCCCAAGGCAGTGAGTAAGGTCATCATGGGGCACAAGGGTGCATCTACAGTGATGCAGCCATTCTGCTCATCACGCATCTGGTGCCTAAAGGGATATCCAATGTAGAGGTGTGTGCTATGCAGGGAGGGGAGGCCCTCAATCTTTCAATGTCTCTGTTCTCTCATACAGGCCACACAGGACAGACTTGAACCACCTTTGAGAATGTAGGGGAGCCAGCCACATCTGAGGGGGAAACCAGAATCTCGGACGGTGCATCGTTACCTCACACCCCTGCACCCTCCAGCACCGCAGATGCTCTCACATCCGTGGGTATGCGCTCGCGGTTCAATTCGGGCGTGCAACCTGGTGAGCACAGCACGCACTTGCCTGAACAGCTGACGGAAGTTGTGACATCCCAGGTCTCTGACAGTTAGAAGACTGGGAGGCCAGGCCCAAGCTAAGCCCCAGGCTCATGACGTGCCTCTGGTGTTGCCCACTTCACAGGAAATGCTGCAGCTGCAGTGAGAGATCAGACAACATCTGGCAGAGATGTCGGAGGCAAAGTGTGCCCAAGTACAGATGATGGAGGAATCCATCCAGGCCTTGAGTGCTGCATTGTCTCTGACTGGTGTACGAGTGGCATTCTCCATTGAGAGATTTGTGGCGCTCTTGGAAAGTCAAATCCAGCAGAGGACTCAGTGTCTGCAGGACATGCATGCAGATCTGCATATCCTCGACCATCCACTCAAGGTAACAGTGGTGAGGCGAGAGAGGGACAGGGGACCTGGAGTCACCAGCAGGTCCTCTACCCTCTCAGGTCAGCAGGGAGGCACAGGTTTGCCTGTAAGGGAAGAGGAGCAGCTGCTCACAACTGCTGGGGGTTCCTCTCAGGGTGCTCCTGGTGCAGCCAGCAGTTCCTCTGCTCTCTACCAGTGATACCAGGGCCTCCATCATCCCTGACAACAGAGGGTGCTACTGCTTCTATGCAGGAGGACACCCAACATGCCGGGGCCTCCAGGCCACATACATCCAGAGGATGACCACCGTCATCCCTAGCAAGGGACAGCAAGGTCAGCAGCCTGCCTTCACTTCAGCTGACAGGGGGAGCACCATGTAAGAGTGCATGCAAAAGAATGAAGTAGAGCACCTAGAAGCATGGGATGTTCACGGGTGAAGGTGTATTGTCGATGGAAAGGGTGTCATTTGCTGTCACGGTCAGTAAAAAATTTTTTCCAATGAACAAGATCTCCTTCCTATTCTGTAAGGCCTTTGGTGCTTCATTTCAACCCAGCCTCTCTGAAGAGGCTCGAGCTGAGGGATCTAGTCTGGAGCCTTGCCAGCTCAGCACTGTGCAACTTATCAATGAGCATTTGTTCCCTGAAGGAAAGTAGGTGACAACAGGGCTGCATAAAGGTAAGTCTTTATTGGTCAATGTACAACTGGCAGTAAGGATCAAAGGAAATGAGAATGTATAAGGGCATCGAGAGCCTCCCTTGCACATATCTCATGGCGTCCCTCCTGTTGTCCCTGGGATCCTTCATCGGGCAATGCTTGGTCAGCTTCCTCCTGCACATTCTCATTGTCCAAGGTGGCATTGTGCCCTCTCATTCCTCATTCTTCAATGCCTCCCCCCTCTGTAGCACCAGATTGTACAGTGTACAGCAGACCATCATGATACATGAAACCCTCACCGGGGCATAATGAAGGGTTCCACCGTATTGATCTGGGCACCTGAATCTCATCTTCAGTAGACAAATGGCCTGCTCTATAGTTACACACATTGTCCCGTGGCAGACACTGTACCTCTCCTCTGTATCTGTGTGGATTCCTCACAGGTGCCAGTAGCCATGTCTTCAGTGGGTAGCCCTTATCTCCAAGGATCCATCTCTAAAGGCATGCAGGAGGCGGAAAAAGTTCTGGCAACATGGACTGGCTCAAAATATAGGCATCCTCACAAATTCCCGGGAAGCATGCACAGAACTGCAGGATCCAAATGGTTGCAGACCAGCTGTACGTTGAGGGAGTGGAAGCCCTTCTGGTTGATGGTGTTCAGGAGCCTTGATGGCAACATACGTGCAGTCGATGACCCCCTGCACCTGGGGGAATCCAGCGATTGCCCCGAAACCGATGGACCACTCAGCTTGAGAGTTGGGGTCCATGCGGAAGTGCACATAATCACCGGCCCTCCTGAGGAAAGGGGATTAGGAACCTCCTTGATGCACCGATGAGCCGAAGATTGTGAGATCCCACACATGTCCCCAGTAGATCCCTAGAATGATCCAGGGTGTACGAGCTCCGTGCCATGGTGACCTTCAGCGCCACTGGCATTGGATTTCCACCAAGTCCCCTGGGCTCAGCTCATGCTGCATCATAGCACATAGATAGGTGACGGCCTCCCAGGAGAGGCGGAATCTTTGTTAGCACTGCCTCTCTGACATCTGCAGGTAGTGTAGCCTCAACTGGAGACCCTCTCTGGAGGGTGCCTCCTTCTGCATGGGAGAGCCACCCGTCTTTCCCCTCTGCACCCTTCGCCACTGTCTGAAGGCTGTGGCCTTACAGCTCATTGTGGTGCTTCTGCAGGTGCCTGGACTTCCCTCCCGCTGTTGCACCTCCTCTTCAACGGAGTCCCCAAAGCCTGGATGAATGACGCCCATGATAGATGGCCTCTCCCTAAGTACAAGGCCTTCACTGCCAGCAGACCCCTCCTTCCCCTACTTGTCACCCCTGACAAGGTGACACTTGCCTGTTGTCCTCCTTGGAATGGCACCCCTGCCATTCTGGGACCTTTGCCCCCACTCCTCCAACGATGCCTGATGCCCTCCATTCTCCACCCTGACTGGCAGTCAATGCTGCCTCTTGCGAAGGCCGCGCCTTGCAGCCAGCATTGTGCTCCCGCCTCCATATCACCTCCTTCAACCAGGCAAGTGTCTGAAGCCCTGTTAATCCCATGTGCTTTTAATAACATTTAAAACCACAAGTAAAATTGCTGTCAATAGGTCTCTTATGTACTTTAATTGCTTGCTTGCTGCATCGATGTCTGATCTTCGATGTCCGCCCCACTGTCTCAGTTCATGTTGCCAAGGTCCGCACAAAATTCAGCCCAGCATATTTTTACACAGTGTTAAAATTCCACCCATTGTTTCCATAACAACTATTAACAGTCCAGCACTGGGTTGTGAACACTGAGCTTTTCCATGGCTGTTTAATTCAGCCATACCATTGTAAACCGTGGCACGGAGTCAACTCTCCCTTGGCCCCTTTATTCCCTTCACCCACTTGATCCTGGCCATCATGTGGGACTATGTTCTCTTAATTCAGGCTCAGGCTAGGTGTTTGGGATATCGGGGTTACAGGAGAGCCACCCTCCACCTAATCCACCAGCTACAGTTAATGGCTTAGTACAAAAGGAGGAAACTCAATCCTTTCTTTAACTGACAATTTACTTTATTCACGTTGTTGTACAATGTAAGAATAAGGCTTATACACTTGGTTAAACAAAAGCATGCAACTCAAACTGGGTTATACAGTTAATAACAAAGCTAACTAGAATCGATAAGCACACCCACTAGGTTCCTCTGACCTTTCCCTGACCTAGTCACAGAAAACAAAGGATAATACCCGAAAAAGGGGAGAGCTGACGCTGGCCAGGCGTTCCGTTCTCTTTCTCTTTTACATCGTCGCTGCGTTGCTCACGCAGGGTCTTCCACTTCCTCGATGGTTGGTCTCTGGAGTTTCTCGCTGGCTCTATGCCCGAGATTCTCTATACTTATTCTCTTTCTTATCTCTTCAAACTGTGCTGTTTCTTTCTGGTTGGTTTAGGCCTACTCACCTCGTTCATATCTTCTCCTTATTGGCCCAGACCCAAAGACCCCGGTATCACACCGTGTCCAAATAAGGCTCTATTCCTGTGATCTCTCCCTTGTCTTGTCACATAAATTAATTAGTTCAAACTGGTTTTTACCAGCACAGGCCAGTGTCTGAGCTCAAGTTACTATAGTTCACAAACAATCCAGCAGTTTGTAACAGATTCTGTACTTCTTGCAGCCCCTGGCCATCACCATTAATATCCCATCTCCAGGTTTCCCAACCAATCACAGAATGCAGGCTTGATGATGACCCGCACCTGTCAATGGAAGGATCTCTATGTATTGGACACTTTTAGGGGTCAGAAAGGTTGCATCCTGCATTACATCTCGACAGTTCTGGGAACAAAGCAAAGAAAACATGACATGGGAAGCTTGCTCCATGGTTCTCTGACTCTTCCCTGGAGGTGATGCTGGAGGTGGTGAGGGCCCGAAGAGACGTATTGTTTCCTGTGGACGGGAGGAAGAGGCCAGCCACGTAAACCAATGGGTGTGGCTGTAAGTCTCTGAGGCAGTCAGCAGCAGGAGTGTAATAAAAGCAGAAAATGCTGGGAATACTCAACAGGTCTGGCAGCATCTGTGGAGAGAGAGAAGCAGAGATAATGTTTCGGGTAAGTGACCTTTCATCAGAACAGCAGGAGTGCGTTCCTTTGCATATGGATACAGTACCACAAGAGGGTCAATGACCTCATATGGGCAGGAAAGGTGAGTGGCATACCACTTTCAGATGCCAACACCCACACTCTGACTTCCCCAGCATTCTGCTGCATAGCACTCCTCAAAATAACACACCTTGCAACTCCACTCATTCCTCTCTCATGGCACCTCCTCAGATCCTCATCTGAACAGCCAATGCTGACACTCACCCTCATCTTAATGCCATCTCGTACCCATCCCTCACAGTCACCCTCCACAAATTTTCTCATTCCATCCTCTCCACTCATTTCACTTCTTACTTTCATAACTCTCTTCTTCCTCTCATTGCAGGAGAAGACGGTACATAACTCCAGGGAGAGGCAAAGAATTGGGGGTTGCCCTGCAGTGATGGCCACCCTGACCACTGCAGTAGAGTAGGTGTTAGAGATTGGCAAGTTGGCACACTCCATGGGCATAGGCGATGGAGAAATGGAAGTCTCCCACATACCTTTAGACAGAATTAGGTATCTCACTGCCACTTGGCACTTAGTTATTCATGTTGAAATGCTGTCACCACGAACTGAAATGTCAAGATCTGCACAATGTAGACTTTGAACTCTTTCCAAATGTCAGTTATAATTTATGTTTTTCATCTCCCACAGTTCCTTCAAGGGTGATGGATGGGCTGCAGTGGGAAGAAGCAAAGGAGTCCTCAGAGGAGGGTGTGCACCCTGAGGGAGCACCATCACATGATTCATGTGCAGCTTTCACCAGCACAGAAACACACACCATGGTGGGCACTCCAATAGAGATAGCCAAGTTGTCACGTGGTGAGGCACACATCACATGTGCGCAGGAACAGCAATGGAGAGTTCTTGTGGCGCTGGACCCTCTAAGCTCTGCTCAGCTGAATGCAGATACTGAGTGTCGGGGATCATCTATGAAGAGGACACTTATGGAGCAGCAACGGGAAATGTGTGTGGTTCTGTCAGCATTCCCAGAGGCAATACACATCATTGGAGAGAGATTGGAGGAGCTTGTTGCAAAGATAGATAGGAATGTAAGTTGTGAAGAGGACATAAGGAGGCTACAAAGGGATATAGATAGGTTAAGTGAGTGGGCAAAGATTTGGTAAATGGAGTATAATGGAGGAAAATGTGAAATTGTCTATTTTGGCAGGAAGAATAAAAAAGCATATTATCTAAATGGTGAGCGATTGCAGAGCTCTGAGATGCAGAGAGATCTGGGTGTCCTAGTGCATGAATCGCAACAGGTTAGTATGCAGGTGCAGCAAGTAATTAGGAAAGCTAAAAGAATGTTATAGTTTATTGCAAGGGGAATTGAATACAAAGGTAGTGTGGTTTTGCTTCAGTTATACAGGGCAGTGGCGAGACCACATCTGGAGTACTGTGTATAGTATTGGTCTCCTTATTTAAGGAAGGATGTAAATGCGTTGGAAGCAGTTCAGAGAAGGTTTACTAGACTAATACCTGGAATGGGCAGGTTGTCTATTGAGGAAAGGTTGGACAGGCTAGGCTTGTATCCATTAGAGTTTAGAAGAGTAAGAGGCAACTTGAATGAAACATGTATGATCCTGAAGGATCTTGACAGGGTGAATGTGGAAAGGATGTTTCCCCTTGTGGGAGAATCTAGAACTCGGGATCACTATTTAAAAATAAGGGGTCGCCCATATAAGACAGAGATGAGGCGAAACGTTTTCTCTCAGAAGGTCGTGAGTCTTCGGAATTCTCTTCTTCAAAAGGGAGTGGAAGCAGAGTCTTTGAATATTTTTAAGCCAGAGGTAGATAGATTCTTGATAAGCAAGGGGGCGAAAGGTTATCGGGGGTAGGTGGGAATGTGGAGTCGAGGTTGCAATCAGATTAGCCACGATCGTATTGAATGGCGGAGCAGGTTTCAAGGGCCAAGTGGCCTTCTCCTATTCCTAATTCATATGTTCATATGTCATGTGTGCCATGATGTCTCAGGCATTTGTGCTGATGTCCACCTCCAGGAAAGGATCTGCATGGAGAATCAGACATGGCAGACAACTGAGTGCATGCTGGCCCTCACCGATGGCCTGCACACTCAGTCTGCCACTTTAAATAGGATGGAGGAAAGCCTCACTTTGGCCATTTAATGCCTCACGAAAGTGTTCTTCCGCTCTTGGCTAGCAGGGAAGCGCAGGTCAGCCATGAAAGAGAAGATGGAGAAAGGGCAAATGGAAGTGGGGACTCTCCCCAAGGTCCTCCTTCTCATCCATTGCTCCCAACCCCAGACAGAGCCTCACATGCTGCCTGTTGCCCCAGTGACTGAATCTTCCCCTGAACAGTTGCAAGTGGGACAGTCTTTGGAGGGGCCCTCAAGGGCTCCAAAATCCAGAGGTCATCCACTGTGGGCATCTCAGCTGTTAGAGCAAGGGAACGAACAGCCTGCCCCAAGCAACATTGAAGCCACAGGGATAGCACCACATAAGAATACTAGAAAGTGGGAGAAGACTTCTTAGTTGCACAAGGGGATTCATTTGGGTGATTATAACAATGTCAATGTCATTATATCTGTGGAAATTTAATTGAATAATGCACTTTATTTGAACTCATTGTCTTGCCATCTCCATGCTGCATCTGTAAGTTAAACGGAACAATCGAACATAAGAAATAAGAGTAGGAGTAGATCATACAGCCACTTGAGCCTGCTCCACCATTCAACACAATCATGGCTGATCGTCTGCCTCAACTCCACTTTCGCGCCTGCTCCCCATATCCCTCGATTCCCTGAGACATCAATAATCTGTCTATCCTAGCCCAACTCTCTGGTGCAAAGAATTCTGAAGATTCACAACCCTCTGAGTGAAGAAATTTCTCCTCATCTCAGTTATGAATGATTGAACCCTTATCCTGAGGCTGTGCCCCATGTTCTCGATTCCCCAGCCAGGAAAAAGACCTCTCAGTGACTGTTCTGTTAAGCTGCTTCTTTAATGTTTCAATCAGATCACCTCATTCTTCTAAACTCCAGGGAGCATAGACCCAATTTACTTAGCCTCCCAGGTTAGGGCAATCCTCTCATTCCAGGAACCAACTTAGTGAACCTTCGCTGTTCCTCCTCCAAGTCAAGTATACCCTTCCTTAAATATACAGACCAAAACTGTATTCCAGTCATGATCTTACCAAAGCCCTATACAACTGTACAATGGACATTAGCCTTCAGGAGAATGATATGCCAAGAGTGGAGGATGAGCAAAAGTTGTGAATGGGATGGATGGATTTATGACTGTGGGAATGATTTGTGTTAGTGGAGGCAGGTACATAGGATTTAGCATTGGAATGCCACGCGGCTTCATGCACTCAAGAAACATTTGCCATTCTGGTGCTATTCCTCCAAGTAATAGCTAATTATTATTCATGAATAATATTCCAGCAATAGTACTGAAGACCTGTGCTCCCAAACTTGTCGCGCCCTGAGCCAAGCAGTTCCAGTACAGCTACAACACTGGCATCTACCCTGCAATGTGGAAAATTGCCCAGGTATGTCCTGTACACAAAAAGCATGACAAGTCCAACCCGGCCAATTACCGCCCCATCAGTCTACTCTCAATCATCAGTAATGTGATGAAAGGTGTCATCAACAGTGCCATCAAGCAGCACCTGCTTAGCAATAACCTGCTCAGTGACGCTCAGTTTGGGTTCCGCCAGGGTCACTCCGCTCCTGACCTCATTACAGCCTTGCTTCAAACATAGACAAAAGAGCTGAACTCAAGAGGTGAGGTGAGAGTGACTGCCCTTGACATCAAGGCAGCATTTGACTGAGTATAGCATCAAGGAGCCCTAGCAAAACTGAAGTCAATGGGAATCAGGGGGAAAACTCTCCACTGGTTGGAGTCATATCTAGCGCAAAGGAAGATGGTTGTGGTTGTTGGAGGTCAATCATCTCAGTTCCAGGATATCACTGCAGGAGTTTCTCAGGGTAGTGTCCTAGGCCCAACCATCTTCAGCTGCTTCATCAATGACTTTCCTTCAATCATAAGGTCAGAAGCACCAATCGCGACTCCTCAGATACTGGAGGAGTCCGTGTAGAAATGCAGCAAGATCTGAAAAATATCCAGGCTTGGGCTGATAAGTGGCAAGTAACATTCGCGTCACACAAGTGCCAGGCAATGACCATCTCCAACAAGAGAGAATCTAACCATCTCCCCTTGACATTCAATGACATTACCATTGCTGAAACCCCCACTACCAACATCCTAGACCAGAAACTGAACTGGAGTAGCCATTAAAATACCATGGCTACAAGAGCAGGTCAGAGGCTAGGAACTGCGGCGAGTAACTCACCTCTTGTCTCCCCAAAGCCTGTCCACCATCTACAAGGCACAAATCAGGAGTGTAATGGAATACTCTCCACTTGCCTGGATGGATGTAGCTCCAACAATGCTCAAGAATCTCGACATCATCCAGGATAAAGCAGCCCACTTGATTGGCAACCCATCCGCCAACATTCACTCCCTCCACCACCAACGCACAGTGGCAGCAGTGTGTACCATCTATAAGATGCACTGCAGCAATGCACCAAGGCTCTTTAGGCAGCACCTTCGAAACCCGCAACCTCTACCAACTAGAAGGACAAGGGCAGCAAATGCATGGGAACACCACCACCTGCAAGTTCCCCTCCAAGTCACACACCATCCTGACTTGGAACTATATCGTCATTCCTTCACTGTCACTGGGTCAAAATCCTGGAACTCCCTTCCTAACTGCACTGTGGGTGTACCCATCTCCCATGGACTGCAGCAGTTCAAGAAGGCAGCTCACCACCATCTCTTCAAGGGCAATTAGGGTTGGGCAATAAATGCTGGCCTAGCCAGCGATGCCCACATCCCATGAATGAATGATGAAAAAAAAGAATAATCTTTTGGAAAAGCACACCATTCTGGATAACATGCAGCCCACTGTTCCTGAGCTGGACTGAGTTGAATTGGAGAATTTGATCCTGAGCGGATTTTAAGTAGCACCTCCTATGGTACCTGGGAACTCCAGTATAACTGCTTCAATAACAACAACTTATATTTATATAGCGCCTTTAATGTAATAAAACATCCCAAGGTGCTTCACAGGAGTATGACACTGAGCCACAGAGGGAGAAATTAGGTCAGATGACCAAAAGTTTAGCCAAAGAGGTAGGTTTTAAGCAGTGTCTTAAATGAGGAAAGCGAGGAAGAGAGGTGTAGGGAGGGTGATCCAGAGCTTAGGATCTGGGCAACTGAAGATGTGGCCACCAATGGTGGAGTGATTCAAATCAACGCTGTTCAAGAGGCCAGAATTAGAGGAGCACAGATATCTCAGAGGGTTGTGGGCTGGAGGAAATTACAGAGATGGAGAGGGGTGAGGCCAAGGACAAGAATTTTAAAATCAAGATGTTGTTTGACCAGGAGCCAATGTCGGTCAGTGAGCACAGGGGTGATAGGTTAACAGGACTTGGTGCGAGTTAAGACACGGGCAACTAGGTGGGAATATGTGTTGTGAGGAAGATGCAAAGCAGCTTCAAGGGGATTTGGATAGACTTAGTGAATGGGCAAGAACATGGCACATGGAATATAATGTGGAAAAATGTGAGGTTCTCCACTTTAGTAGGATGAATAGATGTGCAGAGTATTTCTTAAATGGTAAAACATTAGAAAGTGTAGATATATAAAGGGACCTGGGTGGCCTTGTCAATAAGTCACTGAAAGCTAACATGCAGATGCAGCAAGCAATTAGGAAGGCTAATGGTATGTTAGCCTTTATCGCAAGAGGATTTGAGTACAGGGGTAGTGAAGTCTAGCTTCAATTGTACAGAACCTTGGTTAGACCACACTTGGAGTACTGTGTGCAGTTTTGGTCCCCTTACTATTGCCATAGAGGGAGTGCAATGAAGGTTCACCAGACTTGTTCCCGGGATGGTGGGACTGTCCTGTGAAGAGAGATTGGGGAAACTGGGCCTGTATTCGCTAGAATTTCGAAGAATGAGAGGTGATTTCATTGAAACCTACTAAATACTTAAAGGGATAGACAGGGTAGATGCAAGTAAGATGTTTCTCCTGGATGGGAACTCTAGAACCACTTAGGATTTAGATGAGGAAACATTTCTTTACTGAGAGGGTTGTGAATCTTTGGAATTCTCTACCCCAGAGGGCTGTGGAAGCTCAGTCATTGATTATGTTTAAAGCAGAGGTTGACAGATTTCTAAATGCAAATGACATCAGGGGATATGAGGATAGTGTGGGAGAAAGGCATTGAAGTGGATGATCGTATTGAATGGCAGAGCAGGCTCGATGGGCTGAATGGCTACTCCTACTCCTCTGTTCATATGTTCCTAAAAAGAGTATTGAATAACCTCAAGTTTACAGAGGGTAGAATACGGGAGACCAGTCAGGAGTGCATTGGAAAAGTCAAGTCACAAAGTCATGAATGATGGTTTCAGCAGCAGATGAGCTGAGACAGGGGCAAAGTCAAGCAATGTTACTCTTCATTGGGAAACAAACAGAATAAGACAAATCACCCACACTGATCTTGCCTATTGTACATCTTGTGGTAGGCGGTTAGATCAGAACATCAGAACTACTATTTTAATTTTGTCTTTTTCCTCTCTAGAGCTTTGCTGTTATTACCTGCAGTACAAGTCAGCTTAATGTACATGTTCTCACAATTCTGCCACTATTTCTCTGTTCTTAAATACAGCAGCATTCTTAACATGGAGTAAACTGTAAGAGCGATGTATTCCTCCATGACTATCCCCAGGTACCTAGCTAAGAATGAATCACAAGTTTAACAGTATAATTGGCCCCACAGTTGATGAAGTATTCTTCTTAATCTCTATTTTGCCAAATTATTTGTTTCTTGATTGATTTCTCCAACTAGCATTTCTTATTTGTTGTGAGATGTGGATGATGCAGACAAGTCTACATTTTTTGTCCATTCCTAATTGGCCTGAGAACATGTTGGTGGGCTGCTTGGGGTGATGAAGCTGCCACAATGGTATTAGGTATGCTAATTGTTCACACAAATTGCTGATTGTACTTCATTCCAAGAATATGTATATAATGTCTAAAGAAGAAGCACAAATACTTCTTAAAAAATGATCAGTGTTCCTTCAACCGTTATAGTTAGTTAGAGATACAGCACTGAAACAGGCCCTTCGGCCCACCGTGTCTGTGCCAACCATCAACCACCCATTTGTACTAATCCTACACTAATCCCATATTCCTACCACATCCCCACCTGTCCCTATATTTCCCTATCACCTACCTATACTAGGGGCAATTAATAATGGCCAATTTACCTTTCAACCTGCAAGTCTTTTGGCATGTGGGAGGAAACCGGAGCACCCGGAGGAAACCCACGCAGACACAGGGAGAACTTGCAAACTCCACACAGGCAGTACCCAGAATTGAACCCAGGTCGCTGGAGCTGTGAGGCTGCAGTGCTAACCACTGCACCACTGTGCCGCCCATATGACTAGCTGAGGCAATTGACCAGGAAGATTCCAGATGTAACCCCCAAATTTTGCTGAGTTAGCTAATCTCAGCTGGGGTAATAATTGGGATGCAATAATTAGCCTCTGACCCCTTTGGTAGGGAGGGAAAAATTGGCCAGGGCCTCAGTCCTGATCACTATATACGAACAGCTGCCGGAAGTGCACTTATGTGGATAGCAGGTGAAGGTTCCACAGCAGATAGGCTAACAATCTTCACTCTCAAGGCTCACATGTGAATAATCGTCACTTGGGTGAGATATCAAAGGGAGCCCAGTATCTGAGGAACCACATTCTGGTAAGCAGTCAATGCTGTCAGAGAGAAAGGGAGCAGAAAAATTAGTTGTCTGCTTTTAATTTCTGTGCAGCCTAACTTTTCATAACCTGACACAAACAAACTGATCACAATGGTACACAATCCTTCACTGTACCTCATTTTAACATTTAAAAAGTTATAACGCCTTATTTTATATATCTGCACACACAGTAGTCTGTTCAGTTTGAGGAATGGCATCCAGTTTAAGAATCCAGCAGGGAATAATAGTTATTTATGATCAAGTAACAGTACTGGTAAACAATTTTAATGATCCAAATAACACAATAGTGAATATTAAATGTAAGCAAATGATAAGAAACGAATATGAAGAAAATCTCGACTGGGTAATTATTGCTGAGAAATCAGTTAATTCATCAGAGAAACAAAGTTGCGTTGCTTGTGACAAAGGAAAATATTAGCAGCAGCCAGAAGATCATGTGACTGTGCCCTTCCACACTTCCTCTGGGTAAAGGGTGAGCCACGCTAATGTTTCCAGTGTCTTGTCCCAGTGGGAGGCAAGAATGATTTCCCAATTTGACAGAGACACGGATGAAATTTTGTCAGCCCTATGGAGACAGGCTGGGAGATGGGTGGGCTGGTAAAATGGCTCTGGGAGGGAAGCCCGACATGTTTCTGCACCAGGGAATATTCCCAGTGGTGGGAAAGGTAGTGGCATGGTTGATCACCGACCAGAGGCAGGTGGCATGTTAAGGCAATTATTTGACCTATTGACCATTTTACCAGGCCGCTGGGATTTTATGAGTGTTGGAACAGCCCCCTACATGGTGAGCCCAGCAGCTACATCGAGGAAGCCTCCCAGTGGCTTCCTGGGGGGAGCAGGCCTTCCTTTTCAGATGCTCCATGGCCTGTGGAGGGGTCCACCAACAGCAATGGTCGCCCTTCGCAGCTCCGACACTGCTGCTGGAGGGTTCACCCCTTCGATCACCGGGGCCTGCCTGCCTGGCTCTGGCACATCACTTAGTCTCTTACCAGCCCTTCGAGGGCACCTCAACATGGAAACCCCTCTTTTCCTTGTAGCCTCAGCAATGGCCACCTCTATTGGTGGCACTGCCGAGGCTGCAGAGCTGCCAGCTGTCTGATTGGGCTGGCAGCTCAGAGAAGTAGGCTGCTGTCCTTTATTGGATGGTGGTCCCGATGGTGGCGGCCTCTTAATTGGCTGCGGTCAGTAAAATTGCTGCCGGGGTCCCGCGTGGGGTCAGGACCGGCATTTGTCCCGATGTCGGGACCCAAGCGTGCCAGTAAAATTCCAGCTACAGAATCACATTTACAGCCATTAACAACCTCAAACTAAGCAATGTTTTAGTAGGTCGCAAATATAGGATAACTACCAGAAGATTGGCACTTTGTGGAAACCCATAGTCTGGTATTCAAAAAGATACTTGACTAAATAAATATCAGTCTCCAGAATCCTCTCTTGTAAGTATTATTTGAGGGTGTTTAGGGTGTTAAATTAAATTAAACAAAAATAATCAAATCACTATGAATTGTTCCTGGTGGATGCACAGCTAAGCTTCTTGTTCTGGTCACTCAGTCCTGAACTCAGGTGTGGATTAAAGCTTAGGCTTATGGGGCCTGTGCCCAGGGGTCCCAGCAAAATATGGGGTCCTTGGTAAAACTCACCATATGCAGAAAAACTGCAGACAACCATAAGATCAGTTCCATTAAAGCATAGTATATTGATTTGCTTTATTATTAATGGTGTGTGTAAACATTCTATGAGATTATTTCTTCATGTATTTTACTACATGTTTGCATATTAATGGATTGGGGCTCAGTGCCAGAGATGTGTCGGGACCCCAAATATTCTTGATGCCCAGGGCTTCATGAATTCTTAATTTGGCTGTGCTTGAACTATGATATTTTGAATCCAAATCTTGGAAATTTTCTTAAATACTGTATTTGTAATTTAAACAAGGCATTTTTCTGAGATGTGAGAGTGCAAGAATGTACTTTAAGTCAAATGGGTTTCTGAAATCTAAAGCAATCAGGACTTGATATAAATAAAAGTTATAATGCTTTGACAAGGTATCTGTTCTGTTATAATTTATAACAACTGGTTATTTTATCAAATATCAATAGGCTGATCATTAACTTGTTTCCAATGACATCCATTAGGGAAAGCTAAAATCCCAGTAATTCTGTGGTGGTGAAAAAAAGCTTTATTTACTTTCAAGCAATAAATACTTCTTACCACTGTACTGACTTGGCAATTACTCATGCAGAGGAAGAGCCTTTCCTGGCTGGACTAATGGTGTTTCAGAACAAAGCGTTTCCATCTCCTGTGTACCAAGGGACAGACTGTACTGGTTCAGTGCTGAATAGCCAGTTTCACCCAGTATTTATCATGCTCCAGTAGTGTCTGTGAGCTATCATGATTCACAAAGGAAAAAGGCTTTTTCTTCTTTACTGTCTCTTCAAAGGAATGACTTGTAACTATCGTTATTAAAGGTGTTCAAACTGTTAAGCATATTATTGACCAAAACGTAGAAATTAAATGCATTTTTTATTCGGAATGAGTCATCATAATTGTTTTTTTTATACAACAGTAAAGTTGCAAGAGGTTATATAGTTGAATAACTTATTCTGAAAGGTTTCTTTTGTTTAAAGTAAACTTGTCTCATTATATGATAAAAACAATTCTAAGATTCCACTTCCTTTTAAAAAACTGCCTTTTTTTTTAGAAGTAATGGGTTAAAGTGTGGAACTCTCTCCCACAAAAAGCAATAGATGCTAGGTCAATTCATAAATTTATATCTGACATTGATAGATTTTTGCTAGCTAAGGGTATTGAGGGATATGGAACCAAGGTGGGTGGATAGCATTAGAATACAAATCAGTCATGATCTCATTGAATGGCAGAATAGACTTGAGGTGCTGAATGGCCTACTCTTGTTCCTATGTTCTGACTATTGACCATGAATAATTGAAAAATATGGCCAATATATCTTTCTATGAAGCTCATGCTGAAAGGATTTGAAACTATTGGCTTTCAAGCATCTGTCACTCATATCTTGGTCTCAGAATCTTCAAGGTATTTGAATTTCTTAACTGCTACAAACATGCATAGCATTGAACAAAGTCTCTATAGGAAGGCATAAGCATAATACTGGATTGTAAAGGCTAATTTCTGTTCTATAAACATCATGTCTTAACTTTTGCCAAAGGGCTCTGTCTTACTACAGTATAAACTACAAGCTTCTCTTCATCTTTTATCCCTTTTCACTTACATTGGCTTCAGCGTCAAAATGCTCCTGTTTATCCTTTGTAAAGTAAAACTACTCTATTGCCAACTTGATTCCTTTTGAGGATGACTGTTAAAAATGTTCTTTTGTGCACCTAACTCAGAATATTAAAACATAGTTTTAAGCAAAGGGAATGGAATATATAGAGTGTTTTGCACAAGTGTCATGCTACTAAATGATTCCAGCTGAATTTACAACATGGGCATATAGGCTTTAAACATACCTAGGGACCTTACAGTAAGGAAAAAGCCATTAAAAAAAAAGAAATCTTAACTCTCCAAAAGAAATGTTAGAGTGGCATTAGCAAATCTGGTTGCAAAACTCTAATGTTGCACTGGAATTCATTACTAGTTATTCCACTGAGGTATAGCGCAACACAAAACCTAAATTTTAATTGGATAACTCTGTTACCTGTGCTGTTCTGTCGTCTGCATTTCAGACCTGGTTAAAATGGTCATAGTGGGTGCTGGCAAGTACAAAGGGCATTGCCCTACTTCCTCTCCAATTTATTATTTGAAAAACATATTCAAAAGGTGAATTATTCCCAAATGGTAAATGCATCAAGTAACTGAGCTATGTAGACCAAAGAGCCTTAACTTTGATTTCTGGGCTGTGCTGAGCCAGCTCATCTCAGTTGCAATACAGTAGGGATGCTACAGTTGGCATCAGCATCCTTGGACAAAAGAGGCAAAATTCATGAATGGTTCCTGTTCCTGATCCTTATCCAGTGACTCCTCTTGGAAAGTACTTAATTTTGGATGTTGCATGAAGATGGAATAGAGTTTGTTTGTGATACCTTACAGTCAAATCTCCATGGTGATATCAGCCACTAATTATACCTCTTGAGAGAGTAACTGAGAGTGACTGATTTCAATGGAACTGTACCACTGAAATGATCAATGCTTCTCGGAGAATAGGATGGGAGAAAATTTGCCCAAAAAAAGCTGTAATTTGCACCACAAGAATGAATGGAAAGATGAAATAATAAAAAAGACAAGCATTTATATTGTACCTAAACTCTTTGGGGTGAATTTTCTCACCATTTTCAACACTTTGGTGGTGTATAAACAGCACAGTTTTGGCTGGAAGATCAGGTGGAAGCTGTTTCTTCCCAATTTTCACCATTAAACTGCTTCTCCCAAGTTGCCTGATATGACCGTTGACCGTGATTGACCTCATATGCATATGTCACGGTGAAAGGAAGTAGCACTGCTGCACCCATCTTCCTGGTTTATACTTCTAATGCACGTTAAGTAACTTAGACTGAGGTCTAAAAGGCACAGCAGTTACCAGGTTCATCTGATTGAGGCTAAGGTAAGGAATTCCTAACACAGAAAGCCTGGATGATGGTGATGGTGATGATGATGATGAGTGGGCAATCTTCCACTCAGGGTTATTTCTAATACCCAGAGCTCGCCCACAATATCTAATGAGGCTGACCTTGAAAAGTATCGTGGACCATTCTATACTTCTGCAAGGTTAAACACTCCATGCCTATCATTCAAAACATATGTAACACTGGATAGGGGAAACATACATTTTGCAAAATGCCCTGAGATCCTGTAAAAGCAAACTAAAAACTAGTGAGTTTTACATTTCTTATTATATTCTCTACCTTGGTGTCATTGGCTAACTGAGAGATGGCATTGTTTGTTTATGTTTGTGTATCCAGGATGAGAAAAGGCCACAAAGCCCAGAAGGAACAGAGAGACCTGGGAGTGCGTGGATAAACATCTATGTAGGTGGCAGCACAAGCTCAGAGGCTGCTAAAGAAAACAAATGGGATCTTTGGCTTTATCACAGAATTGTATGGTTACAATGCAGAGGAGGCCATTCGGCCCATCGTGTCCACACAAGCTCTCTGAAAAAGCAATTCCCTCAGTTCCATTCCCCGCCTTCTCCCCATAACCCTGTACATTCTTCCTTTTCATATAACTGTCTAACTCTTTTTTGAATGCTTCAGTTGAACCTGTCTCCACCACGTTCTCAGGCAGTGCATTCCAGACCTTAACCACTTGCTGCGTGATAAAGTTTTTCCTCATGTCACTTTTGCTTCTCTTACTAAATACTTTAAATCTATGTCCTCACATTCTTGATCCTTTCATGAGTGGGAGCAGTTTCTATCTTCTCTGTCCAGACCCATCATGATTTTGAATACCTCTGTCAAATCACCTCTCAGCCTTCTCTTCTCCAAGGAAAACAGTCCTAACATCTCCAGTCTATCTTCATAACTGAAGTTCCTCATCCCTGGAACCATTCTCGTGAATCTTTTCTGTACTCTCTCCATTGCCCTCACATCTTTCCTAAAGTGCGGTGCCCAGAAGTGCATGCAGTACTCCAGCTGAGGCCAAACTGGTATCCTATACAAGTTCAACATAACATTTCCTTGCTCTTGTACTCTATGCCCCTATTAATAAAGTCCACGATACTGTATGCTTTATTAACCATTCTCTCAACCTGTCCTGCCACCTTCAATGACTTATGCATGTATACACCGAGGTCCCTCAGCTCCTGCACCCCCTTTAGAATTGTACCCTTTATTGTATATTGTCTCTCCATGTTCTTCCTACCAAAATGAATCACTTCACATTTCTCTGCATTGAACTTCATCTGTCACCTGTCTGCCCATTCCACCAGCTTGTCTATGTGCTTTTGAAGTTCTGCACTATCCTCCTCACAGTTCACAATGATTCCAACTTTCGTATCATCTGCAGACTTTGAAATTGTGCGCTTTACACCAAGGTCTAGATCAGTAATATATATCAGGAAAAGCAAGGGTCCCAACACTGATCCCTGGAGAACTCCACTACAAACCTTCCTCCAGCCCGAAAAACATCAATTAACCACTACTCTTTGTTGCCTGTCACTCAGCCAATTTTGTATCCATGTTGCTACTGTCTCTTTTATTCCATGAGCTACAAGTTTGCTCAGACGTCTGTTGTGTGGCACTGTATGAAACACCTTTTGAAAGTCCATGTACACCACATCAACTGCATTGCCCTCATCAACCCTCTCTGTTACCTCCTTAAAAAAACTCCAGCAAGTTAGTTAAACATGATTTTCCCTTAAGAAATTCATGCTGGCTTTCCTTAATTAACTCGCATTTGCCCATGTGACTATTGATTTTGTCCCGACTTATTTTTCTAGAAGTTTTCCCACCACCAAAGTAAAACTGACTGGCCCATAGTTGCTGGGCTTATCTTTACACCCTTTTTTGAACAAGGGTGTAATGTTTGCAATTCTCCAGTCCTCTGGCACCATCCCCAAGTTTAAGGAAGACTGAAAAATTATGGCCAGTGCCTCCGTGATTTCCACCCTCACTTCCCTCAGTATCCTTGGATGCATCTCATCTGGTCCTGGTGCTT
The DNA here is from genome assembly GCF_036365525.1 of Heterodontus francisci. Taxonomy (NCBI): domain Eukaryota; kingdom Metazoa; phylum Chordata; class Chondrichthyes; order Heterodontiformes; family Heterodontidae; genus Heterodontus; species Heterodontus francisci. The sequence goes on from NC_090377.1 coordinate 77,792,855, forward strand.
TATCCACTTTAAGTACAGACAGCCTATCTAATGCTTCCTCTTTATCAATATTAAACCACTCTAGTGTCTGACTTACCTCCTCTTTCAACATTGCCTGGGTTGCATCTTCTTCCTTGGTAAAGACAGATGCAAAGTATTCATTTGATACCTCAGCTATGCCCTCTGCCTCCATGTGCAAATCCCCTTTTTGGTCCCTAATTGGCCCCACTGCTCCTTTTACAAGCCTGTTTCTATTTTTATGCCTGTCGAAAACTTAGAGATTGCCTTTAATGCTAGCTGCCAGTCTCTTTTCATGCTCTCTCTTTGCTTCTCTTATTTGTTTTTTCATTTCCTCTCTGGACCTTCTATATTCAGCTTGGTTCTCAATAGTATTTTCTATCTGGCATATGTCATAAGCACAATTTTTCTTCTTTATCTTAATCTCTGCCTCTTTTGTCATCCAGAGAGCTCTGGATTTGTTTGCCCTACTTTTCCCCTTCAAGGGAACATATCTTGACTGTGCCCAAACTATCTCTTCTTTGAAGGTAGCCTATTGTTTATCTACTGATTATCCTGCCAGCTTTTGACTCCAATTTATTCGCTCCAGCTCCATTCTTGCACCATTGAAGTTGGCTTTCTCTCAGTTAATTATTCTTATATAATATATAAAAGCAAAATACTGCGGATGCTGGAAATCTGAAATAAAAACAAGAAATGCTGGAACCACTCAGCAGGTCTGGCAGCATCTGTGGAAAGAGAAGCAGAGTTAACGTTTCGGGTCAGTGACGCTTCTTATCCTGGATTGCTCTTTGTCCTTTTCCATAGTCAGCCTAAACCTTATGATACAATGATCACTACCCCCTAAATGCTCTCCTACTGATACTTGAACCACTTGGCCCACCTCATTCCCAAGAATCAGGTCTAACAGTGCCTCCTTTCTCATTGGACTAGCAACATACTGTTGTAGAAAATTTTCCTGAACACACTCTAGGAACTCTTGCCCCTCACTAACCTTTACACTACTATTATCCCAGTCTATGTAGATAATTAAAGTCACCCATTATAACTACCCTATAATTTTTGCATCTCTCTGTAATTTCCTTGCAAACTTGTTCCTCCACGTCCTTCCCACTAGTTTCTGGCCTGCAGACAACACCGAGCAATGTAACTGCACCTTTTCTGTTCCTTAGCTCTAGCCAAATTGATTCTGTCCTCAACCCCTCTGGGACATCCTTTCTCTCCAGCACTGCAATGCTCTCCTTAATCAATACTGACACTCCTCCCCCTTTTTTCCTTTCCTATCTTTCCTGAACACTACATTTCTTGGTACTGTAGATGAACAGAGAGAGCTTGGTGTCCAGGTACATAAATCCCTGAAAGTTGCTACCCAGGTTAATAGGGCTGTTAAGAAGGCATATGGTGTGTTAGCTTTTATTAGTAGGGGGATCAAGTTTCGGAGCCATGAGGTCATGCTGCAGCTGTACAAAACTCTGGTGAGACCGCACCTGGAGTATTGCGTGCAGTTCTGGTCACCACATTATAGGAAGGATGTGGAAGCTTTGGAAAGGGTGCAGAGGAGACTTACTAGGATGTTGCCTGGTATGGAGGGAAGGTCTTATGAGGAAAGGCTGAGGTTGTTTTCGTTGGAGAGAAGGAGGAGGAGAGGTGACTTAATAGAGACATATAAGATAATCAGAGGGTTAGATAGGGTGGATAGTGAGAGTCTTTTTCCTCGGATGGTGATGGCAAACACGAGGGGACATAGCTTTAAGTTGATGGGTGATAGATATAGGACAGATGTTAGAGGTAGTTTCTTTACTCAGAGAGTAGTAGGGGCGTGGAACGCCCTGCCTGCAACAGTAGTAGACTCACCAACTTTAAGGGCATTTAAGTGGTCATTGGATAGACATATGGATGAAAATGGAATAGTGTAGGTCAGATGGTTTCACAGGTCGGCGCAACATCAAGGGCCGAAGGGCCTGTACTGCGCTGTAATGTTCTAATTCTAAAAAAAAACCTTGTATCCAGGAATATTTAATATCCAGTCCTGTCCGTCTTTGAGCCAGGTCTCTGTTATAGCCACAACATCATATTTCATATTAATAGAGGAATGGAATATAAAAGCAAGGAAGTTGTGCTCAACCTGTATAAAACTCTGGTTGGGCCACAGCTGGATTATTGTGCCCAATTCTGAGCAACACACTTTAGGAAGGATATCAATACCTTAGGATGTAGAAGAGATTTACTAGAATGGTACCAGGGATGACATACTTCAGTTATGTGGATAGATTGGAAAAGTGGGAATTGTTCTCCTTGAGCAGAAAAGGTTAAGAGGAGATTGCATAGAGGTGTTCAAAATCATGAATGATTTTGATGGAATAAATAAGGAGAAACTGTTTACAGTGACAGAAAATTCAGTAACCAGAGGACAGATTTAAGGTGATTAGCAAAAGAACCAGAGGCGACATGAGGAAACATTTTTTTTACTGTGAGTTGTTATGATCTGGAATGCACTGCCTGAAAGGGTGGTTGAAGCAAATTTAATAGTAACATTCAAAAAAGAATTGGATAAATACTTGAAGGGAAAATATTACAGAGCTATGGGGAAAGAGTAGGGAAGTGGAATTAATTAGATAGCTCTACTAATGAGCCGGCACCAGCATGATGGACCAAATGGCCTCTTCTGTGCTGCATCATTCCATGGTTCTATGTGCTCACCCTATCCTATGATTGATTCCATTCCCATATACCAACACGCCCTTCCTCTCTTCCCACATTCTCTTAGGAGAGGCAAAAAAATAAGGCTGGTAGCTAATTCAGGTGTCCTCTGTCAAAAATACTTACCGAACCCTTCACAGGTGCTTCGGCAAGGCCCAGGAGTCTGAAATCCATTAATTATTGTGAAAGTCTCTCAATAGAGTAAGACAGCAGTAGTGTTTACCCTGTTTTTCTTGCCTATTTCTTACCCAAGCTTGCTAACACAAAATTCAATGGTCACTGACTTACTTGGTTCTGCGTCTATCTCAATGTCAGAAATTGAGCAATAAATCAGAGGACTCTTTCTTAGTCCAGTGATACTAAGAATCTGTTTTTGCTTCTCTTGCTCATTGACCTTTCATTATGTTCATTTTCCCAGAGCTCTAACATTATACTATCCTGTGCTGTTAGAATGTAATACTGCACTGCAGAAAACAATTCATTCTTCCAACGATGTACACAACCTCCATTCTGTTAAGTAATTCTGTTTAAATAAGTTAATATATATGGTAATTTCCAAAAACTACACTCTGTCCTCTCTGTCAATTTTTCGCTCTAGTGTTTGGTTCCTTCCTAATTTTCTGATTATGTCACATTATGAAACCTACACTTAAGTCAGAAGAACAACAAGCAAGATCAATGAATTATTTGAACACAATCTTGTTGACACAGAAAATCTTTAGAGGAGACATATATTTGATTTAACATTTAATAAAGTGACGCAGCTGATAGATGACCTGGCAGTGGGGGAACACATAGCAAATGTGGACCAATCCAATTGTAGCAAGTTTATGATTTTTTTTTCCAAAAAGGCTCAAGTTTCAGAAATGATGAGGCTTAGCAGTGGTTATGTTAGACAGGGTGCTTATGAAATGGAAAAGAATATGATGAGGGGAAGCAGCAATCGTTAAATAAGAGGCTTAGTTGGCAACTTTCACTCAAGAAGCAGCATTTCATAAAAGTACATAATGAAGTTAACATCAACAAGGAAAGGTACGAGAAAAGCTGAAATGAGTCTAGAGAGGACAATAGCAGAAAGTAGTCAGGAAAATGGCAACGTTTTTTTGCTTATGTTAGCAGACAACTGTCAGCTGGGGAACAAATAGAACCATTACAGAATGACTTGGGAATGATTATAAATGATGATAAAGGCATGGCTGGTATTTTGTTTTTGACTGTGAGACTTTGGATCTGCCCCTGGCTAATAGATAAGACTAAAGCCCAGAAGAGCTGAAAGAGACTGGTGTGATTAAATTAAAAGGGCTCAAGTTGGGAAAAAAGGGCCTATTTTATTCCAGAGTGAAAGAAATGGTGATTGTCTTGTGCACACAGGCATATATTGGAACAGAGGAACAGGAGTAGGCCCTTTAGCCCCTCAAGCCTGTTCTACCATTCAATGTAATCATGGTTGATCTAGGACCTAACTCCACATGATTAGACAGATACCTTTAATTGATCTCTTGCAATTGCAGGGAAGCACATGTATTCCCCTTATTCAAAATGGAATTAAAGTCAATCCTGGGAACTATATAATGAGTTCTGTGCTCTGAGGTGGGGAAGTTAATGGCAACTATCATAAAGGATGCTATAAATGAGCATTTAGAATGCTCAGGGTAGATGGTTTTGGAAAGCAGAGGTTATATTTAACAAGTAAAAACACGAAATGCTGGAACCACTCAGCAGGTCTGGCAGCATCTGTGGAAAGAGAAGCAGAGTTAACGTTTCGGGTCAGTGACCCTTCTTCGGAACTGACAAATATTAGAAATGTCACAGGTTATAAGCAAGTGAGGTGGGGGTGGGGCAAGAGATAACAAAGGAGAAGGTGTAGATTGGACAAGGCCACATAGCTGACCTAAAGGTCATGGAGCAAAGGCAAACAATATGTTAATGGTGTGTTGAAAGACAAAGCATTAGTACAGATCGGGTGTTAATGGACTGAATATTGAACAGCAGCAAGTGCAAGCATGAAAAAAACAATGGGTAAGCAAACTGACCAAACTAAGATGAAATGAAATAAATGCAAAAAAAAAGATTGTAAAAAATGTAAAAAAGAAAAAAAGAAAAAATAACTAAAAATGAAAGTAAAATGGGGGGCTGTCATGCTCTGAAATTATTGAACTTAATGTTCAGTCCGGCAGGCTGTAGTGTGCCTAATCGGTAGATGAGATGCTGTTCCTCGAGCTTGCGTTGATGTTCACTGGAATACTGCAGCAAGCCCAGGACAGAGATGTGAGCATGTGAGCTTTTGGTCAGCTATGTGGCCTTGTCCAATCTACACCTTCCCCTTTGTTATCTCTTGCCCCACCCCCACCTCACTAGCCATGAATCTAGGAGAGAAAATAGATTGCAAATGAATATGGATAGATTGGGGATTGGGAAAGTGGATCCAAGATGGGCAAATGCTTTTCAATGTAGACAAGTTTGCAGTTATGCACTTAGCTGCACTTAACAATGACATTAAACATGAGTGGGTGTCAGTTAAAGGGAAATGAAAGAGGAAGCGACCTGGGAGTGTTCACTGACCACTCCCTTCATGTTCATTGTTAGGACGCTGCAGCCAAAGCAAGCAGTATTTATTACAAATCTATGACCACTGTAATAGAGTTCTATAAAACTTTGATAAGAACTTATTTAAAGAATTGTCTATAGTTTTTGTTCCCGCCACCTCATAAAGGACTTTGTGACTGAAAAAGATACAGAGAAGGGAAACAAGGACAATTCTGATGATTTTGGTCTGAGATAATTGAGCTATGCAAATAGACTTAATTCTTTGTGTTTTTATTCACTGGAGAAATGAAAGAAAGAAAACAAAAGAAACCCGAATACTTAGAAAGATCCTGCTCCTGTTATTTAAGATTAAAGGCATAGACATTGTAATAGTATGTATGAAATGATGGGGTCAGGCAAAAGTAGGGGGTCACACATACAAACTGAGGAATAAGGTGTGAGGCTGTATTTCCAGAAACTGGAGGGAAAACTGAATTCTAAAGGAGATAGTGGAGATTGATTCAGTCAAGGAGTCATTACCTGATTTCAGGAAAATAAAGTGATAGTGGCATATGAAAAAATATGTCAATCTGAGACTTCCTGGGCCTTGCATTAGAACCCATGTGCTTTTGAATATGAATTTTGAATTGAGCTCCTGAATTGGCTATCGATTTTTATTTTGCTGACTCTCAGGAGTAGGAGTAAAAGATGGTTGGTGCACAGGTATGAAATTAGGCAAAGGATGGGGTGGGGTGGGGGTGTGTGGCGGTGAGCATATACGTGCATGATGGTGCTTTCTTGATCTGGATGTACAATCATAAATGTCTAATCCCGACATTGTGATCAAACCTGCTGACAAGGATGGTGCTGTTGTTGTCTGCCACACCGAGCTTTACCTTGCAGAGGCTGAGCGCCAACTCTCAGACACTTCTTCCTACCTTGCCAGGACCATGACCCCACCACAGAACATCAAGCCACTGTCTCTAGGGCTGTCACTGACCTCATCTCCTCTGGAGATCTTCCCTCTACAGCTTCCCACCTCATAGTTCTGTAACCTCGAACAGCCCGCTTATTAAGTTTCTAACCTTTGCCAGTTCTGATGAAAAGTCACAGACCTGAAACGCTAACTCTGTTTCTCTCTCCACAGAAGCTGCCAGACATGCTGTGTATTTCCAGCACTCTCTGTTCTTATTACATAAATGGATACTGTTGTGCATTGTTGAGGTACCAGCTTTCAGTTGAGACATTAAACCAAGATCCTGTCTGCTCTCTCAGTTGGGCATAAACGATACAATGGCACTGTTTTGAAGAGGAACAGGGGTGTTAATTTATCCCTCTATCAACATCACTGGAAAAACAGATTTTCTGGTTATCACGTTGCTGTTTGTGGGACTTTGCTGTGTGCAAATTGGTTGCTGCATTTCCTACATTAGAACAGTGACTACAGTTCAAAAAGTAGTTCATTGGTTGTGAAACTTTGGGACATCCTGAGGTCATGAAAGGTGTTATAGAAATGCAAGTCTTTCTTTGTTTATTCTCATACCAATTCTTTTTGGCAGAACTCTCACCAGTAATGTAGTGTATGAATATATAAGTTGACCCACACATTAGCTGCCAAAGCGTCTCCATGAAGTTAGGATTTGCAAGATAATGTAATTCTTTATCTGTATTATCCTAACCCCAATAATTCAAATGGAATGAATCCATCTCCAGCTGCACATCCAAAGTATTCTGGTACTTGAACCCTATGTCATGTTTTCCCAAACTTTAGACGTCACAGTTATGCTTTCTATTCTTCATTGTTTGCTTAGGATCTGTATCCTTTCACTCAAATAAATCCTTTGGTCTTTTAAAAGAAAACTGTTAGTAAAAATATTAGATTATATCACATTAAAGTGTCCTGTACTCAAATTCAGGGAGTAACAGGCATGATCAACAAACCGATTGACATATAGTCATCTGGACCATACATGATTAATGTTTAGCTATTAACTGGTTCATTTTTTCTACATAATCTGTAAAGTATATCTCTTATATCCCCTGTTTTTATCAAACTGTTTTTATTGGTTGCCAGGTGCTTGCATTTATAATGAGAATGTATCAGGCTTCGCTCCACTACCGTCATCAATTATATTATAAGCATTTACGGGTAAAAACTATACTGTGCAGAGAGCATGTTATTATTATCGTGGGCTATTTATTGTCAAGAACTATGTTTTAATACCATTTTTATTTGAATATGGTTGTCTATACACTGAAACAAATATCTAGACAGAGGGATCTTTTGAAATATTCTATTATAAATCATTTAGTTAAAGAACTAGTTTGGATTAAAGTTTTAAACCATAACAATTTTCCATATTAAGCACGGGCTGTATACTAGTTACAGAACTGTGTCCTTTCCCATTCGCTCAATACGGTCGGTGTGAGAAACATTTACTCAATCCGCCTAGTCTCTTCTGTAAAATAATGTCCTGTTTGATATCAATGTACCAAAACCCCAGCTGTTGGAAGATCTATCCCTTATATTTTCCGACAAAGCTACTGTACAGTACAAGAATACTGTACAAGCCTACTCCTGCTCCTATTTCTTATGGAATACTATAGTAGTGGCTTGGCAGGTGCTGTCATGTTGCTCCTGAAATAGAGGCGATGTTTATAAAAGAGCTGTGCTGTAATTTACAGCAATTCCAGCCAACCGCACACAAGCCAGCATTATGTTAACATTAGCAGTCAATAAACTGCACCCAGTAAGACATAATGTTGCGACAGTAGTGTATATTTAAGCAGCGATGCATCCTATTGGAATATATCTTACACTATTTTACTTTGCTTTGGCTTAACATCCTTTTTGATGTTACTTACTCTAATGTTGGACTAGTGGAAATACTGAATCTTCGTGAAAGGATCTGGGGTCGACAGACGTGACTTATTTATTTAGTTTGCTTCAAAAAAAAAATGATTCGGGTTTTCTACGGAAATTAGTGAAAAATGAAGAGTGTCTGTGGTGCAACGCCCGGACTTGGTTTAATTCGCTGTCCTCTCTAAAGACACGGTGGGGGGATTTTGAACGAATGTATAAAACTTCTAACAATCTGACTTAAATACAAGGTGGGCAATTGGGGTTTTAGGTCAGTGGCTGGGATGAAAGGTAAAGTGCTGAGACAGTCTGAGCCTTGCTTATCGGCAAGCAGTCGTGATCAGATTCAAATGTGACCTATTGTAATCCTTCAATGCCAATTATCTTTCTTAACAGTGTGCGCAAAATAAAACTCAAGAAACTTCACAGTGGAAAAAATAGGGGAACAGATAACAAAACAAGGATGGGGGAGTTTGGGATGGATATAGGACATTAGGAACAGGAGTGGACCATACAGCCCCTAGGGCCTATTCCACCATTCGGTTAGATCACGGCTGATCTCCAGCTCCACTCTATTTTCCTGTCTTTGTTCCACTCCTTACCGAAAACAAATATATGCATATAACTTGAAAGCTCCAATTATCCCAGAATCCATAACCTTTGGGGGGTGATAGTTCTAGATAGCTACTAACCTTTGTGTGAAAAAGCGTTTCCTGATTTCATTCCTGAATGGGCTAGCTCTAACTTTTATGATGATTTTCTCTTCTTCTTGATTCCCCCCACAGAAGAACTAGTTTCTTTTTATCTATCAAAATCTTTTAACATTGTAAACACATAAATCAGATCACAGTTCAATCTCCTATACTCAAGGGAATACAAACCAAGTTTATGCAACCTGTCCTCATAATTTAATCCTCTAAAATGATGAACCTATGCTGCACCCCCTTCTCTACAGTGGCTAGATTCCAACCATTTAGAAAATATCCTAATTTATCTTTTTCAGGTTCAAAGTGGATGACCTCACACTTGCCCACATTAAAGTCCATTTGCCTACTGACTCAATCTGTTTATATGGTTTTGCAACTTCCTGCGCCCATGTACATTACATACAATCCCTCCTAATTTAGTGCATTCTGCAATGACTCAAAGCTTGGACAAAAAGATGGATCTTTAGTTTATTTTTAAAGTTAAAGAGACAATTAGAGAGGTGGAAGAATTCGTGGAAGGAGTTTCAAAGAGTTGGGCTAAGACAGCTGAAGGCTTTATCACCAATTGCAGGGCAAAGGGAAGGCTGAATGCACAAAAGGTAAGAACCAGAGGACCTAAGGTTGTGGGAAGGAATATAAGGCTGGAGGAGTTTGCAGAGTGGGATAAAACTGTGGAGGAACTTGAAGATGAGGATGAGGGTTTTAAACTTAATGCAATAGAGACAGAAAGCAAATTTAGGTTAGTGATTGTATGGCTGCCGAATAAGATGGAGTTAGTGATGAGGGTGTGGACTTATTGTTCTCCTGATGTTCAGTTGAAGGAAGTTATGATTCATCTATGGCATGATGTCTAATAGGCAATGCAATATCATTCCATGATATTCCATGCTACCTTCCATGACGGTGCTTCTGATATGACCTTTTTCCTCAACCGAGGATTTCCCCCCACTGTGGTTGACAGGGCCCTCAACCGTGTCCGACCCATTCCCCGCACCTCTACCCTCACCCCTTCCCCTCCCTCCCAGAACCGTGACAGGGTTCCCCTTGTCCTCACTTTTCATCCCACCAGCCTCCATATCCAAAGGATCATCCTCCGCCATTTTCGCCACCTCCAGCGTGATGCCACTACCAGTCGCATCTTCCCCTCCCTTCCCCTGTCAGCATTCCGAAGGGATCGTTCCCTCCGCGACACCCTGGTCCACTCCTCCATTACCCCCACCACCTCGTCCCCGTCCCAGGGCACCTTCCCCTGCAATCGCAGGAGGTGTAATACCTGCCCATTTACCTCCTCTCTCCTCACTATCCCAGGCCCCAAACACTCGTTTCAGGTGAAGCAGCGATTTACTTGTACTTCTTTCAATGTAGTATACTGTATTCGCTGCTCACAGTGTGGTCTCCTCTACATTGGGGAGACCAAGCGCAGACTGGGTGACCGCTTTGCGGAACATCTCCGCTCAGTCCGCAAGCAGGACCCTGAGCTTCCGGTTGCTTGCCATTTCAACACTCCCCCCTGCTCTCATGCTCACATCTCTGTCCTGGGATTGCTGCAGTGTTCCAGTGAACATCAACGCAAGCTCGAGAAACAGCATCTCATCTACCGATTAGGCACACTACAGCCTGCCGGACTGAACATTGAGTTCAATAATTTCAGAGCATGACAGCCCCCCATTTTACTTTCATTTTTAGTTATTTTTTCTTCCTTTTTTTTTACATTCTTTTTTACATTTTTTACAATCTTTTTTTGCATTTATTTCATTTCATCTTAGTTTGTTCAGTTTGCTTACCCACTGTTTTTTTCAGGTTTTTTTTTCAGGTTTGCACTTGCTGCTGTTCAATATTCAGTGTATTCACACCTAATCTGTACTAATGCTTTGTCTTTCAACACACCATTAACATATTGTTTGCCTTTGCTCCGTGACCTTTTGGTCAGCTATGTGGCCTGGTCCAATCTGCACCTTCTCCTTTGTTCTCTCTTGTCCCACCCCCACCTCACTTGCTTATAATCTGTGACTTTTCTAATATTTGTCAGTTCCGAAGAAGGGTCACTGACCCGAAACGTTAACTCTGCTTCTCTTTCCACAGATGCTGCCAGACCTGCTGAGTGATTCCAGCATTTCTTGTTTTTGAATGCAATATCATGGATGCTGTTGTGGGGTTGAGAGTGATAGTGGGTGTCATCAACATAGATACGGAGCCTAACCCTGTATGAATGATGTCACTGAAAGACAACACCTACATGAAAAAGAGTGGGGGGGGGGGGAGGGGGAACATCAAGGATAGATCCATGGAGAACTACAGAATTGATGGTGCAGAAATATGAAGAGAAGCTGTTATAGGAGATTCAATGGCTATGTTCAGATAGATACTTTGAAACTACATAGGGCAGTCCCACAGAGCCAGACAACAGAGAAATATTGATGAAGGAGGATAGTGTGTAACTGGCTTTAACAAACACCGTTGAGATTACATTTCAACTTAATATCCCAATTGGGTAGGATGCTGTTAAGTGGATCAACTGTGAAATTGCTCTGTGATGTCAAGGCACCCACATATTTATGGTGAATTGTGTTGCTCATTATGCTACTCAGGAGAAGATCTTGGCCAGCTGTGGGTTTATCTGAATAAACTCCAAAAGTATCTTCAGGCACACTTGGTGTTTTCTAAACTTTGGCTCTTGCCACCTTCTTCTCGGGATTTAGATCATTAAAGCATAATGGGAAGAGATTCAGCATCTTATGACAGGCAAATAGAAACTATCTATGCGGAATCCTCAAATGCTAGGTTCATTGACACTTAAGCATCACTAAAGGGTTACAGTATTTGTCAAATACCTGTCAGACCAAAATAAAAGTCAGATACATCCTAAGGATCAATTAATTATTTAAAAATAATAAAAGGGCAATTTATTTACTAGTCCTGTTTTCTCTATTATTATGCTGCAGTAATTCATTCTGTAAACTACACTTTCTGCTAGTCCTAACCTATAATTAAAGCTATCATTGGTACATAACCCCTAGGTTAAGGTTCAGATTTGTACAAGCACAAGCCCCTAAGCTTAGGTTGTAGTTTGTACTAGCATCAACCTTAAAATAGGGCTGCAATTTATACCAGCACTAACTTGTGAGACAAGTCTGTAATTTAAACCAGCATAACTTCTAAGATAGGACTATAATTTGTATCAGCACTAAATTCTAAAATAGGTCTGTAATTTGTACAAGCACTAATTCCTAAGATAGGACTGCAATTTGTACAAACAGTAAATCCTAAAATGGCACTGTAATTTGTACCAGCACTAAATTCTAAAATGGCACTGTAATTTGTACCAGCACTAACCTCTAAGAGATGGCTGTAATTGTACCAGCACTAACTCCTAAGGTGGGGCTGTAATTTGTACAAGCACTAACCTCAAAGATGCGGCTGTAATTTGGATGAGCACTAACCCTAAGCTGGGGCTGTAATTTGTACCAACACTAACTGATAAGGTGGGGCTGTAATTTGTACAAGCACTAACCTCAAAGATGCGGCTGTAATTTGGATGAGCACTAACCCTAAGCTGGGGCTGTAATTTGTACCAACACTAACTGATAAGGTGGGGCTGTAATTTGTACAAGCACTAACCTCAAAGATGCGGCTGTAATTTGGATGAGCACTAACCCTAAGCTGGGGCTGTAATTTGTACCAACACTAACTGATAAGGTGGGGCTGTAATTTGTACAAGCACTAACCTCAGAGACGTGGCTGTAATTTGTATGAGCATTAACCCCTAAGCTGGGGCTGTAAATTGTAGCAACACTAACTCCTAAGATGGGGCTGTAATTTGTACCAACACTAACTCCTAAAATGGGGCTGTAATTTGTACCAACACTAACTCCTAAAATGGGGCTGTAATTTGTGCCAGCAGTAACCCTTAGGCTAAGGCTGTAATTTGTACCAGTGCTAACTCCTGAGATAGGGCTATAATTTGTACCAGCAGTAAATTCTGATGGGGCTGTAATTTGTACCAGTGCTAACTCCAAAGTGGGGCCAGTAACTTGTCCTAGCACTAACCTCTATGATGGGTCTACAATTTGTACCAGCACTAGCCCCTAAGCTGGGGCTGTAGTTTGAATCAGCACTAACCACTAAGATGAGGCTATATTGTACCAGGGCTAACTTCTAAAAATGCAGCTGTAATTTGTACCAGCACTAACCCCGAAGATGGGGCTGTAATTTGAACCAGCAGTAACCCTTAAAACGGGGTTATTGTTTGTACCAGCACTAACCCCTGAGATGGGACTGTAATTTGTACGAGCACTAACCCCTAAATTGGGGCTATAATTTGAATCAGCAGTAACCCTTAAAATGGGGTTATAATTTGTACGAGCACTACACCCGAAAATGGGGTCATCACTTGTACCAGCACTAACCCTAAGATGAGGCTGTAATTTCTACCAGGGCTAACTTCTAAAAATGCAGCCGTAATTTGTACCAGCACTAACCCCTAAAATGGGGCTGTAGTTTGTACCAGGGCTATCTTCTAAAAATGCAGCCGTAATTTGTACCAGCATTAACGTCTAAGATGGGGCTGTAATTTGTAGCAGCGTGAACATCTTAGACGGGACTGTAATGTGTACCAGCACTAATCTCTAAGATAAGGCTGTGGCTTGTACAAACACAATCTCCTACGGTAAGGTTGTGGCTTGAAACTATTTAATTAAACAAATGCTTAGATTTTTTTCACTGTATCTGCCTTTTCAGCACTTGGGTTTGCTCCAATACCACAAGCCAAGCAAGTTTTCAAGCAGAGAAATTTCAGTTGCGTTTATTGTGATGATGAGTAGTTCAAATTATAAAATTACTGAATGATATTCATACTCGTGTTCATTTTACATGCAGAACGAATTCAAATGATTTCTATTGATTTTTCTGTGTTTCTGTGAATTATTGATCTAAAGGTTTAAAAACTCCAAATAGTTTGATATTTTTAGAA